>NW_026871814.1:1198339-1515207 GCF_028564815.1 Eubalaena glacialis | reverse complement strand
ATATCGCTTATAGAGGGAATGTCAAAATCGCTACACTTGAACTGAATTACAAAACAGAACAGAGTCACACCTTTAGAAGACACACTATGGCTGCTTAACGGGAAAGGTGAGGTGGGGTGATGCATAAAACAAGGGTTTGAAATTAGCTCAGACACCGCTCCATAAGCCAAATATGTAATAGACAAGGCCTACTCCCTGCTCAGTGAACTGGACTCAACACCCCCTAGTCACCGCACAAGAATATATCTGACTAGTATGAATCTGAAAACCTATGTATCGATATCTCTCTGCAAGTGAATCAAGAGGGTGTAAAGCGGCATAAACACAGCAGGGAAAAGCAGCCAAACCCCATTCTAAACATACATTACTTTAAAAAACCCACAAAGCAAAGACAGTGAAAGAGAGAGAAATTCTTAAAAAATCCGTTCAGGGTCTCTGATGCAACCTGGATTGACCATATCTAGACCCACAGCTGGATGAGACATAAGGCTGGACACTCTTGGGGCTGAGAGGATTGGTGAGGTTGGGTGAGCAAATGCAGATACTTTAAAGTAATACCGCGGGGTACCCACCACATGGGTCTCAAATCTCCAGGTATAAGGGAATCTTCCTACATCGAAACATGCATGGGAAACCCAGAAGATGGTATGCCGTGAGATCGGGAAAGGTTTCTAAAACGCACCTCATTTCTCCTCTCCTTGTGCTCGGGTTCGCCATTCCAGCCGCTTGACTAACCATCTCCCTACTTGGAGAATCAGCACCTTTAACCTACTGTTTCGTCCAGGTTGCAATTTGTCCTGAGGATGAACGGGAAGACGGGGAACCAACGAAAGACTAGCCCTAGGTGTTGGGACAGGCACAGGTCACTCCATTTTCCCATCAGGAAGAAGAATGAACCACAGGCTCAGCCTGCCCCCCAGAACCAAAATAGGGCCTGAAGCAATCCTGCGCTTTTGCGGCCAGCTCCCAAAAAAGCGAGGAGACAAATGGAGCTCAGGGGCACTGCAATTCACAAACGTGCAGAGTTATAAATGAGAACTCTCGTCCACAAATATATTGAGGGAAGGCAACGAAGAGGATTTGAAAGCAAGGCAGATTTGCAGGAAACAGATTTCAGGAGGTAGATTCGACTCGCCTTTAAAGCACATGAAAAGCGGCAAAACGTTGACAATGATGCCCTTGGCCAAAAAGGGCGTATGCGTTTTTTCCTGAATATATTCAGGAAAAAACGCATACGCCCTTTTTGGCCAACCAAGCAAGCCGGAAGGGCAAATCAGCGCTACAAAGAAGTCTCGCTTGCCCTCGGTCAAAAGGGCCATGCTGAACAAAGTGTAAAAACCAGAAAAGCAGGACAGGCCATGGAGACATGGGAGCCTTGCTACGCTGATGGGCGGGATGTAAATTGCCAACAGGCACTCTGGAGAAGAGTACGGTGTGTCCTGAAACAAGTAATAAACACAGCGTAGAGAGCATAGGGCACTTCCACTCAAGGGCGTATAAATTGGGAAAACTAAAAATCAACAAGACACAGGCACCCTAAAGTTTACGGCTGCTCTGTTTCCAAGAACCTCCACTTCGGTACACCTTCAATATCCCAGGAAAGAGAAAAATGGATAAAGAAATGGTGGTACTTGGCACAATGGAATATCACTCAGCCATGAAATCAATGTCATAAGGCTAGTTAGCAGCATGATGAGTGGATTTAGGTACGATGATTCTAAGTGAAATAAGTCACACAGAAAAAGACACTTATCCTAAGATATCGCTTATAGAGGGAATGTCAAAATCGCTACACTTGAACTGAATTACAAAACAGAACAGAGTCACACCTTTAGAAGACACACTATGGCTGCTTAACGGGAAAGGTGAGGTGGGGTGATGCATAAAACAAGGGTTTCAAATTAGCTCAGACACCGCTCCATAAGCCAAATATGTAATAGACAAGGCCTACTCCCTGCTCAGTGAACTGGACTCAACACCCCCTAGTCACCGCACAAGAATATATCTGACTAGTATGAATCTGAAAACCTATGTATCGATATCTCTCTGCAAGTGAATCAAGAGGGTGTAAAGCGGCATAAACACAGCAGGGAAAAGCAGCCAAACCCCATTCTAAACATACATTACTTTAAAAAACCCACAAAGCAAAGACAGTGAAAGAGAGAGAAATTCTTACAAAATCCGTTCAGGGTCTCTGATGCAACCTGGATTGACCATATCTAGACCCACAGCTGGATGAGACATAAGGCTGGACACACTTGGGGCTGAGAGGATTGGTGAGGTTGGGTGAGCAAATGCAGATACTTTAAAGTAATACCGCGGGGTACCCACCCCATGGGTCTCAAATCTCCAGGTACAAGGGAATCTTCCTACATCAAAACATGCATGGGAAACCCAGAAGATGGTATGCCGTGAGATCGGGAAAGGTTTCTAAAACGCACCTCATTTCTCCTCTCCTTGTGCTCGGGTTCACCATTCCAGCCGCTTGACTAACCATCTCCCTACTTGGAGAATCAGCACCTTTAACCTACTGTTTCGTCCAGGTTGCAATTTGTCCTGAGGATGAACGGGAAGACGGGGAACCAACGAAAGACTAGCCCTAGGTGTTGGGACAGGCACAGGTCACTCCATTTTCCCATCAGGAAGAAGAATGAACCACAGGCTCAGCCTGCCCCCCAGAACCAAAATAGGGCCTGAAGCAATCCTGCGCTTTTGCGGCCAGCTCCCGAAAAAGCGAGGAGACAAATGGAGCTCAGGGGCACTGCAATTCACAAACGTGCAGAGTTATAAATGAGAACTCTCGTCCACAAATATATTGAGGGAAGGCAACGAAGAGGATTTGAAAGCAAGGCAGATTTGCAGGAAACAGATTTCAGGAGGTAGATTCGACTCGCCTTTAAAGCACATGAAAAGCGGCAAAACGTTGACAATGATGCCCTTGGCCAAAAAGGGCGTATGCGTTTTTTCCTGAATATATTCAGGAAAAAAAGCATACGTCCTTTTTGGCCAACCAAGCAAGCCGGAAGGGCAAATCAGCGCTACAAAGAAGTCTCGCTTGCCCTCGGTCAAAAGGGCCATGCTGAACAAAGTGTAAAAACCAGAAAAGCAGGACAGGCCATGGAGACATGGAAGCCTTGCTACGCTGATGGGCGGGATGTAAATTGCCAACAGGCACTCTGGAGAAGAGTACGGTGTGTCCTGAAACAAGTAATAAACACAGCGTTGAGAGCATAGGGCACTTCCACTCATGGGCGTATAAATTGGGAAAACTAAAAATCAACAAGACACAGGCACCCTAAAGTTTACGGCTGCTCTGTTTCCAAGAACCTCCACTTCGGTACACCTTCAATATCCCAGGAAAGAGAAAAATGGATAAAGAAATGGTGGTACTTGGCACAGTGGAATATCACTCAGCCATGAAATCAATGTCATAAGGCTAGTTAGCAGCATGATGAGTGGATTTAGATACGATGATTCTAAGTGAAATAAGTCACACAGAAAAAGACACTTATCCTAAGATATCGCTTATAGAGGGAATGTCAAAATCGCTACACTTGAACTGAATTACAAAACAGAACAGAGTCACACCTTTAGAAGACACACTATGGCTGCTTAACGGGAAAGGTGAGGTGGGGTGATGCATAAAACAAGGGTTTGAAATTAGCTCAGAGACCACTCCATAAGCCAAAAATGTAATAGACAAGGCCTACTCCCTGCTCAGTGAACTGGACTCAACACCCCCTAGTCAACACACAAGAATATATCTGACTAGTAAGAATCTGAAAACCTATGTATCGATATCTCTCTGCAAGTGAATCAAGAGGGTGTAAAGCGGCATCAACACAGCAGGGAAAAGCAGCCAAGCCCGATTCTAAACATAAATTACTTTAAAAAACCCACAAAACAAAGACAGTGAAAGAGAGAGAAATTCTTACAAAATCCGTTCAGGGTCTATGATGCAACCTGGATTGACCATATCTAGACCCACAGCTGGATGAGACATAAGGCTGGACACTCTTGGGGCTGAGAGGATTGGTGAGGTTGGGTGAGCAAATGCAGATACTTTAAAGTAACACTGCGGGGAACACACCCCATGGGTCTCAAATCTCCAGGTACAAGGGAATCTTCCTACATCAAAACATGCATGGGAAACCCAGAAGATGGTATGCCATGAGATCGGGAAAGGTTTCTAAAACGCACCTCATTTCTCCTCTCCTTGTGCTCGGGTTCGCCATTCCAGCCGCTTGACTAACCATCTCCCTACTTGGAGAATCAGCACCTTTAACCTCCTGATTGTACAGGTTGCAATTTGTCCTGAGGATGAACGGGAAGACGCGGAACCAACGAGAGACGAGCCCTAGGTGTTGGGACAGGCATAGGTCACTCCATTTTCCCATCAGGAAGAAGAATGAACCACAGGCTCAGCCTGCCCCCCAGAACCAAAATAGGGCCTGAAGCAATCCTGCGCTTTTGCGGCCAGCTCCCAAAAAAGCGAGGAGACAAATGGAGCTCAGGGGCACTGCAATTCACAAACGTGCAGAGTTATAAATGAGAACTCTCGTCCACAAATATATTGAGGGAAGGCAACGAAGAGGATTTGAAAGCAAGGCAGATTTGCAGGAAACAGATTTCAGGAGGTAGATTCGACTCGCCTTTAAAGCACATGAAAAGCGGCAAAACGTTGACAATGATGCCCTTGGCCAAAAAGGGCGTATGCGTTTTTTCCTGAATATATTCAGGAAAAAACGCATACGCCCTTTTTGGCCAACCAAGCAAGCCGGAAGGGCAAATCAGCGCTACAAAGAAGTCTCGCTTGCCCTCGGTCAAAAGGGCCATGCTGAACAAAGTGTAAAAACCAGAAAAGCAGGACAGGCCATGGAGACATGGGAGCCTTGCTACGCTGATGGGCGGGATGTAAATTGCCAACAGGCACTCTGGAGAAGAGTACGGTGTGTCCTGAAACAAGTAATAAACACAGCGTAGAGAGCATAGGGCACTTCCACTCAAGGGCGTATAAATTGGGAAAACTAAAAATCAACAAGACACAGGCACCCTAAAGTTTACGGCTGCTCTGTTTCCAAGAACCTCCACTTCGGTACACCTTCAATATCCCAGGAAAGAGAAAAATGGATAAAGAAATGGTGGTACTTGGCACAATGGAATATCACTCAGCCATGAAATCAATGTCATAAGGCTAGTTAGCAGCATGATGAGTGGATTTAGGTACGATGATTCTAAGTGAAATAAGTCACACAGAAAAAGACACTTATCCTAAGATATCGCTTATAGAGGGAATGTCAAAATCGCTACACTTGAACTGAATTACAAAACAGAACAGAGTCACACCTTTAGAAGACACACTATGGCTGCTTAACGGGAAAGGTGAGGTGGGGTGATGCATAAAACAAGGGTTTGAAATTAGCTCAGACACCGCTCCATAAGCCAAATATGTAATAGACAAGGCCTACTCCCTGCTCAGGGAACTGGACTCAACACCCCCTAGTCACCGCACAAGAATATATCTGACTAGTATGAATCTGAAAACCTATGTATCGATATCTCTCTGCAAGTGAATCAAGAGGGTGTAAAGCGGCATAAACACAGCAGGGAAAAGCAGCCAAACCCCATTCTAAACATACATTACTTTAAAAAACCCACAAAGCAAAGACAGTGAAAGAGAGAGGAATTCTTACAAAATCCGTTCAGGGTCTCTGATGCAACCTGGATTGACCATATCTAGACCCACAGCTGGATGAGACATAAGGCTGGACACACTTGGGGCTGAGAGGATTGGTGAGGTTGGGTGAGCAAATGCAGATACTTTAAAGTAATACCGCGGGGTACCCACCCCATGGGTCTCAAATCTCCAGGTACAAGGGAATCTTCCTACATCAAAACATGCATGGGAAACCCAGAAGATGGTATGCCGTGAGATCGGGAAAGGTTTCTAAAACGCACCTCATTTCTCCTCTCCTTGTGCTCGGGTTCACCATTCCAGCCGCTTGACTAACCATCTCCCTACTTGGAGAATCAGCACCTTTAACCTACTGTTTCGTCCAGGTTGCAATTTGTCCTGAGGATGAACGGGAAGACGGGGAACCAACGAAAGACTAGCCCTAGGTGTTGGGACAGGCACAGGTCACTCCATTTTCCCATCAGGAAGAAGAATGAACCACAGGGTCAGCCTGCCCCCCAGAACCAAAATAGGGCCTGAAGCAATCCTGCGCTTTTGCGGCCAGCTCCCAAAAAAGCGAGGAGACAAATGGAGCTCAGGGGCACTCCAATTCACAAACGTGCAGAGTTATAAATGAGAACTCTCGTCCACAAATATATTGAGGGAAGGCAACGAAGAGGATTTGAAAGCAAGGCAGATTTGCAGGAAACAGATTTCAGGAGGTAGATTCGACTCGCCTTTAAAGCACATGAAAAGCGGCAAAACGTTGACAATGATGCCCTTGGCCAAAAAGGGCGTATGCGTTTTTTCCTGAATATATTCAGGAAAAAAAGCATACGTCCTTTTTGGCCAACCAAGCAAGCCGGAAGGGCAAATCAGCGCTACAAAGAAGTCTCGCTTGCCCTCGGTCAAAAGGGTCATGCTGAACAAAGTGTAAAAACCAGAAAAGCAGGACAGGCCATGGAGACATGGAAGCCTTGCTACGCTGATGGGCGGGATGTAAATTGCCAACAGGCACTCTGGAGAAGAGTACGGTGTGTCCTGAAACAAGTAATAAACACAGCGTTGAGAGCATAGGGCACTTCCACTCATGGGCGTATAAATTGGGAAAACTAAAAATCAACAAGACACAGGCACCCTAAAGTTTACGGCTGCTCTGTTTCCAAGAACCTCCACTTCGGTACACCTTCAATATCCCAGGAAAGAGAAAAATGGATAAAGAAATGGTGGTACTTGGCACAGTGGAATATCACTCAGCCATGAAATCAATGTCATAAGGTAGTTAGCAGCATGATGAGTGGATTTAGATACGATGATTCTAAGTGAAATAAGTCACACAGAAAAAGACACTTATCCTAAGATATCGCTTATAGAGGGAATGTCAAAATCGCTACACTTGAACTGAATTACAAAACAGAACAGAGTCACACCTTTAGAAGACACACTATGGCTGCTTAACGGGAAAGGTGAGTTGGGGTGATGCATAAAACAAGGGTTTGAAATTAGCTCAGAGACCACTCCATAAGCCAAAAATGTAATAGACAAGGCCTACTCCCTGCTCAGTGAACTGGACTCAACACCCCCTAGTCAACACACAAGAATATATCTGACTAGTAAGAATCTGAAAACCTATGTATCGATATCTCTCTGCAAGTGAATCAAGAGGGTGTAAAGCGGCATCAACACAGCAGGGAAAAGCAGCCAAGCCCGATTCTAAACATAAATTACTTTAAAAAACCCACAAAACAAAGACAGTGAAAGAGAGAGAAATTCTTACAAAATCCGTTCAGGGTCTATGATGCAACCTGGATTGACCATATCAAGACCCACAGCTGGATGAGACATAAGGCTGGACACTCTTGGGGCTGAGAGGATTGGTGAGGTTGGGTGAGCAAATGCAGATACTTTAAAGTAACACTGCGGGGAACACACCCCATGGGTCTCAAATCTCCAGGTACAAGGGAATCTTCCTACATCAAAACATGCATGGGAAACCCAGAAGATGGTATGCCATGAGATCGGGAAAGGTTTCTAAAACGCACCTCATTTCTCCTCTCCTTGTGCTCGGGTTCGCCATTCCAGCCGCTTGACTAACCATCTCCCTACTTGGAGAATCAGCACCTTTAACCTCCTGATTGTACAGGTTGCAATTTGTCCTGAGGATGAACGGGAAGACGCGGAACCAACGAGAGACGAGCCCTAGGTGTTGGGACAGGCATAGGTCACTCCATTTTCCCATCAGGAAGAAGAATGAACCACAGGCTCAGCCTGCCCCCCAGAACCAAAATAGGGCCTGAAGCAATCCTGCGCTTTTGCGGCCAGCTCCCAAAAAAGCGAGGAGACAAATGGAGCTCAGGGGCACTGCAATTCACAAACGTGCAGAGTTATAAATGAGAACTCTCGTCCACAAATATATTGAGGGAAGGCAACGAAGAGGATTTGAAAGCAAGGCAGATTTGCAGGAAACAGATTTCAGGAGGTAGATTCGACTCGCCTTTAAAGCACATGAAAAGCGGCAAAACGTTGACAATGATGCCCTTGGCCAAAAAGGGCGTATGCGTTTTTTCCTGAATATATTCAGGAAAAAACGCATACGCCCTTTTTGGCCAACCAAGCAAGCCGGAAGGGCAAATCAGCGCTACAAAGAAGTCTCGCTTGCCCTCGGTCAAAAGGGCCATGCTGAACAAAGTGTAAAAACCAGAAAAGCAGGACAGGCCATGGAGACATGGAAGCCTTGCTACGCTGATGGGCGGGATGTAAATTGCCAACAGGCACTCTGGAGAAGAGTACGGTGTGTCCTGAAACAAGTAATAAACACAGCGTTGAGAGCATAGGGCACTTCCACTCATGGGCGTATAAATTGGGAAAACTAAAAATCAACAAGACACAGGCACCCTAAAGTTTACGGCTGCTCTGTTTCCAAGAACCTCCACTTCGGTACACCTTCAATATCCCAGGAAAGAGAAAAATGGATAAAGAAATGGTGGTACTTGGCACAGTGGAATATCACTCAGCCATGAAATCAATGTCATAAGGCTAGTTAGCAGCATGATGAGTGGATTTAGATACGATGATTCTAAGTGAAATAAGTCACACAGAAAAAGACACTTATCCTAAGATATCGCTTATAGAGGGAATGTCAAAATCGCTACACTTGAACTGAATTACAAAACAGAACAGAGTCACACCTTTAGAAGACACACTATGGCTGCTTAACGGGAAAGGTGAGGTGGGGTGATGCATAAAACAAGGGTTTGAAATTAGCTCAGAGACCACTCCATAAGCCAAAAATGTAATAGACAAGGCCTACTCCCTGCTCAGTGAACTGGACTCAACACCCCCTAGTCAACACACAAGAATATATCTGACTAGTAAGAATCTGAAAACCTATGTATCGATATCTCTCTGCAAGTGAATCAAGAGGGTGTAAAGCGGCATCAACACAGCAGGGAAAAGCAGCCAAGCCCGATTCTAAACATAAATTACTTTAAAAAACCCACAAAACAAAGACAGTGAAAGAGAGAGAAATTCTTACAAAATCCGTTCAGGGTCTATGATGCAACCTGGATTGACCATATCAAGACCCACAGCTGGATGAGACATAAGGCTGGACACTCTTGGGGCTGAGAGGATTGGTGAGGTTGGGTGAGCAAATGCAGATACTTTAAAGTAACACTGCGGGGAACACACCCCATGGCTCTCAAATCTCCAGGTACAAGGGAATCTTCCTACATCAAAACATGCATGGGAAACCCAGAAGATGGTATGCCATGAGATCGGGAAAGGTTTCTAAAACGCACCTCATTTCTCCTCTCCTTGTGCTCGGGTTCGCCATTCCAGCCGCTTGACTAACCATCTCCCTACTTGGAGAATCAGCACCTTTAACCTCCTGATTGTACAGGTTGCAATTTGTCCTGAGGATGAACGGGAAGACGCGGAACCAACGAGAGACGAGCCCTAGGTGTTGGGACAGGCATAGGTCACTCCATTTTCCCATCAGGAAGAAGAATGAACCACAGGCTCAGCCTGCCCCCCAGAACCAAAATAGGGCCTGAAGCAATCCTGCGCTTTTGCGGCCAGCTCCCAAAAAAGCGAGGAGACAAATGGAGCTCAGGGGCACTGCAATTAACAAACGTGCAGAGTTATAAATGAGAACTCTCGTCCACAAATATATTGAGGGAAGGCAACGAAGAGGATTTGAAAGCAAGGCAGATTTGCAGGAAACAGATTTCAGGAGGTAGATTCGACTCGCCTTTAAAGCACATGAAAAGCGGCAAAACGTTGACAATGATGCCCTTGGCCAAAAAGGGCGTATGCGTTTTTTCCTGAATATATTCAGGAAAAAACGCATACGCCCTTTTTGGCCAACCAAGCAAGCCGGAAGGGCAAATCAGCGCTACAAAGAAGTCTCGCTTGCCCTCGGTCAAAAGGGCCATGCTGAACAAAGTGTAAAAACCAGAAAAGCAGGACAGGCCATGGAGACATGGGAGCCTTGCTACGCTGATGGGCGGGATGTAAATTGCCAACAGGCACTCTGGAGAAGAGTACGGTGTGTCCTGAAACAAGTAATAAACACAGCGTAGAGAGCATAGGGCACTTCCACTCAAGGGCGTATAAATTGGGAAAACTAAAAATCAACAAGACACAGGCACCCTAAAGTTTACGGCTGCTCTGTTTCCAAGAACCTCCACTTCGGTACACCTTCAATATCCCAGGAAAGAGAAAAATGGATAAAGAAATGGTGGTACTTGGCACAATGGAATATCACTCAGCCATGAAATCAATGTCATAAGGCTAGTTAGCAGCATGATGAGTGGATTTAGGTACGATGATTCTAAGTGAAATAAGTCACACAGAAAAAGACACTTATCCTAAGATATCGCTTATAGAGGGAATGTCAAAATCGCTACACTTGAACTGAATTACAAAACAGAACAGAGTCACACCTTTAGAAGACACACTATGGCTGCTTAACGGGAAAGGTGAGGTGGGGTGATGCATAAAACAAGGGTTTGAAATTAGCTCAGACACCGCTCCATAAGCCAAATATGTAATAGACAAGGCCTACTCCCTGCTCAGTGAACTGGACTCAACACCCCCTAGTCACCGCACAAGAATATATCTGACTAGTATGAATCTGAAAACCTATGTATCGCTATCTCTCTGCAAGTGAATCAAGAGGGTGTAAAGCGGCATAAACACAGCAGGGTAAAGCAGCCAAACCCCATTCTAAACATACATTACTTTAAAAAACCCACAAAGCAAAGACAGTGAAAGAGAGAGAAATTCTTACAAAATCCGTTCAGGGTCTCTGATGCAACCTGGATTGACCATATCTAGACCCACAGCTGGATGAGACATAAGGCTGGACACTCTTGGGGCTGAGAGGATTGGTGAGGTTGGGTGAGCAAATGCAGATACTTTAAAGTAATACCGCGGGGTACCCACCCCATGGGTCTCAAATCTCCAGGTACAAGGGAATCTTCCTACATCAAAACATGCATGGGAAACCCAGAAGATGGTATGCCGTGAGATCGGGAAAGGTTTCTAAAACGCACCTCATTTCTCCTCTCCTTGTGCTCAGGTTCGCCATTCCAGCCGCTTGACTAACCATCTCCCTACTTGGAGAATCAGCACCTTTAACCTACTGTTTCGTCCAGGTTGCAATTTGTCCTGAGGATGAACGGGAAGACGGGGAACCAACGAAAGACTAGCCCTAGGTGTTGGGACAGGCACAGGTCACTCCATTTTCCCATCAGGAAGAAGAATGAACCACAGGCTCAGCCTGCCCCCCAGAACCAAAATAGGGCCTGAAGCAATCCTGCGCTTTTGCGGCCAGCTCCCAAAAAAGCGAGGAGACAAATGGAGCTCAGGGGCACTGCAATTCACAGACGTGCAGAGTTATAAATGAGAACTCTCGTCCACAAATATATTGAGGGAAGGCAACGAAGAGGATTTGAAAGCAAGGCAGATTTGCAGGAAACAGATTTCAGGAGGTAGATTCGACTCGCCTTTAAAGCACATGAAAAGCGGCAAAACGTTGACAATGATGCCCTTGGCCAAAAAGGGCGTATGCGTTTTTTCCTGAATATATTCAGGAAAAAACGCATACGCCCTTTTTGGCCAACCAAGCAAGCCGGAAGGGCAAATCAGCGCTACAAAGAAGTCTCGCTTGCCCTCGGTCAAAAGGGCCATGCTGAACAAACAGTAAAAACCAGAAAAGCAGGACAGGCCATGGAGACATGGGAGCCTTGCTACGCTGATGGGCGGGATGTAAATTGCCAACAGGCACTCTGGAGAAGAGTACGGTGTGTCCTGAAACAAGTAATAAACACAGCATTGAGAGCATAGGGCACTTCCACTCATGGGCGTATAAATTGGGAAAACTAAAAATCAACAAGACACAGGCACCCTAAAGTTTACGGCTGCTCTGTTTCCAAGAACCTCCACTTCGGTACACCTTCAATATCCCAGGAAAGAGAAAAATGGATAAAGAAATGGTGGTACTTGGCACAGTGGAATATCACTCAGCCATGAAATCAATGTTATAAGGCTAGTTAGCAGCATGATGAGTGGATTTAGATACGATGATTCTAAGTGAAATAAGTCACACAGAAAAAGACACTTATCCTAAGATATCGCTTATAGAGGGAATGTCAAAATCGCTACACTTGAACTGAATTACAAAACAGAACAGAGTCACACCTTTAGAAGACACACTATGGCTGCTTAACGGGAAAGGTGAGGTGGGGTGATGCATAAAACAAGGGTTTGAAATTAGCTCAGAGACCGCTCCATAAGCCAAATATGTAATAGACAAGGCCTACTCCCTGCTCAGTGAACTGGACTCAACACACCCTAGTCAACACACAAGAATATATCTGACTAGTAAGAATCTGAAAACCTATGTATCGATATCTCTCTGCAAGTGAATCAAGAGGGTGTAAAGCGGCATCAACACAGCAGGGAAAAGCAGCCAAGCCCGATTCTAAACATAAATTACTTTAAAAAACCCACAAAACAAAGACAGTGAAAGAGAGAGAAATTCTTACAAAATCCGTTCAGGGTCTCTGATGCAACCTGGATTGACCATATCTAGACCCACAGCTGGATGAGACATAAGGCTGGACACTCTTGGGGCTGAGAGGGTTGGTGAGGTTGGGTGAGCAAATGCAGATAGTTTAAAGTAACACTGCGGGGAACACACCCCATGGGTCTCAAATCTCCAGGTACAAGGGAATCTTCCTACATCAAAACATGCATGGGAAACCCAGAAGATGGTATGCCATGAGATCGGGAAAGGTTTCTAAAACGCACCTCATTTCTCCTCTCCTTGTGCTCGGGTTCGCCATTCCAGCCGCTTGACTAACCATCTCCCTACTTGGAGAATCAGCACCTTTAACCTCCTGATTGTACAGGTTGCAATTTGTCCTGAGGATGAACGGGAAGACGCGGAACCAACGAGAGACGAGCCCTAGGTGTTGGGACAGGCATAGGTCACTCCATTTTCCCATCAGGAAGAAGAATGAACCACAGGCTCAGCCTGCCCCCCAGAACCAAAATAGGGCCTGAAGCAATCCTGCGCTTTTGCGGCCAGCTCCCAAAAAAGCGAGGAGACAAATGGAGCTCAGGGGCACTGCAATTCACAAACGTGCAGAGTTATAAATGAGAACTCTCGTCCACAAATATATTGAGGGAAGGCAACGAAGAGGATTTGAAAGCAAGGCAGATTTGCAGGAAACAGATTTCAGGAGGTAGATTCGACTCGCCTTTAAAGCACATGAAAAGCGGCAAAACGTTGACAATGATGCCCTTGGCCAAAAAGGGCGTATGCGTTTTTTCCCGAATATATTCAGGAAAAAACGCATACGCCCTTTGTGGCCAACCAAGCAAGCCGGAAGGGCAAATCAGCGCTACAAAGAAGTCTCGCTTGCCCTCGGTCAAAAGGGCCATGCTGAACAAAGTGTAAAAACCAGAAAAGCAGGACAGGCCATGGAGACATGGGAGCCTTGCTACGCTGATGGGCGGGATGTAAATTGCCAACAGGCACTCTGGAGAAGAGTACGGTGTGTCCTGAAACAAGTAATAAACACAGCGTAGAGAGCATAGGGCACTTCCACTCAAGGGCGTATAAATTGGGAAAACTAAAAATCAACAAGACACAGGCACCCTAAAGTTTACGGCTGCTCTGTTTCCAAGAACCTCCACTTCGGTACACCTTCAATATCCCAGGAAAGAGAAAAATGGATAAAGAAATGGTGGTACTTGGCACAGTGGAATATCACTCAGCCATGAAATCAATGTCATAAGGCTAGTTAGCAGCATGATGAGTGGATTTAGATACGATGATTCTAAGTGAAATAAGTCACACAGAAAAAGACACTTATCCTAAGATATCGCTTATAGAGGGAATGTCAAAATCGCTACACTTGAACTGAATTACAAAACAGAACAGAGTCACACCTTTAGAAGACACACTATGGCTGCTTAACGGGAAAGGTGAGGTGGGGTGATGCATAAAACAAGGGTTTGAAATTAGCTCAGAGACCACTCCATAAGCCAAAAATGTAATAGACAAGGCCTACTCCCTGCTCAGTGAACTGGACTCAACACCCCCTAGTCAACACACAAGAATATATCTGACTAGTAAGAATCTGAAAACCTATGTATCGATATCTCTCTGCAAGTGAATCAAGAGGGTGTAAAGCGGCATCAACACAGCAGGGAAAAGCAGCCAAGCCCGATTCTAAACATAAATTACTTTAAAAAACCCACAAAACAAAGACAGTGAAAGAGAGAGAAATTCTTACAAAATCCGTTCAGGGTCTATGATGCAACCTGGATTGACCATATCAAGACCCACAGCTGGATGAGACATAAGGCTGGACACTCTTGGGGCTGAGAGGATTGGTGAGGTTGGGTGAGCAAATGCAGATACTTTAAAGTAACACTGCGGGGAACACACCCCATGGGTCTCAAATCTCCAGGTACAAGGGAATCTTCCTACATCAAAACATGCATGGGAAACCCAGAAGATGGTATGCCATGAGATCGGGAAAGGTTTCTAAAACGCACCTCATTTCTCCTCTCCTTGTGCTCGGGTTCGCCATTCCAGCCGCTTGACTAACCATCTCCCTACTTGGAGAATCAGCACCTTTAACCTCCTGATTGTACAGGTTGCAATTTGTCCTGAGGATGAACGGGAAGACGCGGAACCAACGAGAGACGAGCCCTAGGTGTTGGGACAGGCATAGGTCACTCCATTTTCCCATCAGGAAGAAGAATGAACCACAGGCTCAGCCTGCCCCCCAGAACCAAAATAGGGCCTGAAGCAATCCTGCGCTTTTGCGGCCAGCTCCCAAAAAAGCGAGGAGACAAATGGAGCTCAGGGGCACTGCAATTCACAAACGTGCAGAGTTATAAATGAGAACTCTCGTCCACAAATATATTGAGGGAAGGCAACGAAGAGGATTTGAAAGCAAGGCAGATTTGCAGGAAACAGATTTCAGGAGGTAGATTCGACTCGCCTTTAAAGCACATGAAAAGCGGCAAAACGTTGACAATGATGCCCTTGGCCAAAAAGGGCGTATGCGTTTTTTCCTGAATATATTCAGGAAAAAACGCATACGCCCTTTTTGGCCAACCAAGCAAGCCGGAAGGGCAAATCAGCGCTACAAAGAAGTCTCGCTTGCCCTCGGTCAAAAGGGCCATGCTGAACAAAGTGTAAAAACCAGAAAAGCAGGACAGGCCATGGAGACATGGGAGCCTTGCTACGCTGATGGGCGGGATGTAAATTGCCAACAGGCACTCTGGAGAAGAGTACGGTGTGTCCTGAAACAAGTAATAAACACAGCGTAGAGAGCATAGGGCACTTCCACTCAAGGGCGTATAAATTGGGAAAACTAAAAATCAACAAGACACAGGCACCCTAAAGTTTACGGCTGCTCTGTTTCCAAGAACCTCCACTTCGGTACACCTTCAATATCCCAGGAAAGAGAAAAATGGATAAAGAAATGGTGGTACTTGGCACAATGGAATATCACTCAGCCATGAAATCAATGTCATAAGGCTAGTTAGCAGCATGATGAGTGGATTTAGGTACGATGATTCTAAGTGAAATAAGTCACACAGAAAAAGACACTTATCCTAAGATATCGCTTATAGAGGGAATGTCAAAATCGCTACACTTGAACTGAATTACAAAACAGAACAGAGTCACACCTTTAGAAGACACACTATGGCTGCTTAACGGGAAAGGTGAGGTGGGGTGATGCATAAAACAAGGGTTTGAAATTAGCTCAGACACCGCTCCATAAGCCAAATATGTAATAGACAAGGCCTACTCCCTGCTCAGTGAACTGGACTCAACACCCCCTAGTCACCGCACAAGAATATATCTGACTAGTATGAATCTGAAAACCTATGTATCGATATCTCTCTGCAAGTGAATCAAGAGGGTGTAAAGCGGCATAAACACACCAGGGAAAAGCAGCCAAACCCCATTCTAAACATACATTACTTTAAAAAACCCACAAAGCAAAGACAGTGAAAGAGAGAGAAATTCTTACAAAATCCGTTCAGGGTCTCTGATGCAACCTGGATTGACCATATCTAGACCCACAGCTGGATGAGACATAAGGCTGGACACTCTTGGGGCTGAGAGGATTGGTGAGGTTGGGTGAGCAAATGCAGATACTTTAAAGTAATACCGCGGGGTACCCACCCCATGGGTCTCAAATCTCCAGGTACAAGGGAATCTTCCTACATCAAAACATGCATGGGAAACCCAGAAGATGGTATGCCGTGAGATCGGGAAAGGTTTCAAAAACGCACCTCATTTCTCCTCTCCTTGTGCTCAGGTTCGCCATTCCAGCCGCTTGACTAACCATCTCCCTACTTGGAGAATCAGCACCTTTAACCTACTGTTTCGTCCAGGTTGCAATTTGTCCTGAGGATGAACGGGAAGACGGGGAACCAACGAAAGACTAGCCCTAGGTGTTGGGACAGGCACAGGTCACTCCATTTTCCCATCAGGAAGAAGAATGAACCACAGGGTCAGCCTGCCCCCCAGAACCAAAATAGGGCCTGAAGCAATCCTGCGCTTTTGCGGCCAGCTCCCAAAAAAGCGAGGAGACAAATGGAGCTCAGGGGCACTGCAATTCACAAACGTGCAGAGTTATAAATGAGAACTCTCGTCCACAAATATATTGAGGGAAGGCAACGAAGAGGATTTGAAAGCAAGGCAGATTTGCAGGAAACAGATTTCAGGAGGTAGATTCCACTCGCCTTTAAAGCACATGAAAAGCGGCAAAACGTTGACAATGATGCCCTTGGCCAAAAAGGGCGTATGCGTTTTTTCCTGAATATATTCAGGAAAAAACGCATACGCCCTTTTTGGCCAACCAAGCAAGCCGGAAGGGCAAATCAGCGCTACAAAGAAGTCTCGCTTGCCCTCGGTCAAAAGGGCCATGCTGAACAAACAGTAAAAACCAGAAAAGCAGGACAGGCCATGGAGACATGGGAGCCTTGCTACGCTGATGGGCGGGATGTAAATTGCCAACAGGCACTCTGGAGAAGAGTACGGTGTGTCCTGAAACAAGTAATAAACACAGCGTTGAGAGCATAGGGCACTTCCACTCATGGGCGTATAAATTGGGAAAACTAAAAATCAACAAGACACAGGCACCCTAAAGTTTACGGCTGCTCTGTTTCCAAGAACCTCCACTTCGGTACACCTTCAATATCCCAGGAAAGAGAAAAATGGATAAAGAAATGGTGGTACTTGGCACAGTGGAATATCACTCAGCCATGAAATCAATGTCATAAGGCTAGTTAGCAGCATGATGAGTGGATTTAGATACGATGATTCTAAGTGAAATAAGTCACACAGAAAAAGACACTTATCCTAAGATATCGCTTATAGAGGGAATGTCAAAATCGCTACACTTGAACTGAATTACAAAACAGAACAGAGTCACACCTTTAGAAGAGACACTATGGCTGCTTAACGGGAAAGGTGAGGTGGGGTGATGCATAAAACAAGGGTTTGAAATTAGCTCAGAGACCGCTCCATAAGCCAAATATGTAATAGACAAGGCCTACTCCCTGCTCAGTGAACTGGACTCAACACACCCTAGTCAACACACAAGAATATATCTGACTAGTAAGAATCTGAAAACCTATGTATCGATATCTCTCTGCAAGTGAATCAAGAGGGTGTAAAGCGGCATCAACACAGCAGGGAAAAGCAGCCAAGCCCGATTCTAAACATAAATTACTTTAAAAAACCCACAAAACAAAGACAGTGAAAGAGAGAGAAATTCTTACAAAATCCGTTCAGGGTCTCTGATGCAACCTGGATTGACCATATCTAGACCCACAGCTGGATGAGACATAAGGCTGGACACTCTTGGGGCTGAGAGGGTTGGTGAGGTTGGGTGAGCAAATGCAGATACTTTAAAGTAACACTGCGGGGAACACACCCCATGGGTCTCAAATCTCCAGGTACAAGGGAATCTTCCTACATCAAAACATGCATGGGAAACCCAGAAGATGGTATGCCATGAGATCGGGAAAGGTTTCTAAAACGCACCTCATTTCTCCTCTCCTTGTGCTCGGGTTCGCCATTCCAGCCGCTTGACTAACCATCTCCCTACTTGGAGAATCAGCACCTTTAACCTCCTGATTGTACAGGTTGCAATTTGTCCTGAGGATGAACGGGAAGACGCGGAACCAACGAGAGACGAGCCCTAGGTGTTGGGACAGGCATAGGTCACTCCATTTTCCCATCAGGAAGAAGAATGAACCACAGGCTCAGCCTGCCCCCCAGAACCAAAATAGGGCCTGAAGCAATCCTGCGCTTTTGCGGCCAGCTCCCAAAAAAGCGAGGAGACAAATGGAGCTCAGGGGCACTGCAATTAACAAACGTGCAGAGTTATAAATGAGAACTCTCGTCCACAAATATATTGAGGGAAGGCAACGAAGAGGATTTGAAAGCAAGGCAGATTTGCAGGAAACAGATTTCAGGAGGTAGATTCGACTCGCCTTTAAAGCACATGAAAAGCGGCAAAACGTTGACAATGATGCCCTTGGCCAAAAAGGGCGTATGCGTTTTTTCCCGAATATATTCAGGAAAAAACGCATACGCCCTTTGTGGCCAACCAAGCAAGCCGGAAGGGCAAATCAGCGCTACAAAGAAGTCTCGCTTGCCCTCGGTCAAAAGGGCCATGCTGAACAAAGTGTAAAAACCAGAAAAGCAGGACAGGCCATGGAGACATGGGAGCCTTGCTACGCTGATGGGCGGGATGTAAATTGCCAACAGGCACTCTGGAGAAGAGTACGGTGTGTCCTGAAACAAGTAATAAACACAGCGTAGAGAGCATAGGGCACTTCCACTCAAGGGCGTATAAATTGGGAAAACTAAAAATCAACAAGACACAGGCACCCTAAAGTTTACGGCTGCTCTGTTTCCAAGAACCTCCACTTCGGTACACCTTCAATATCCCAGGAAAGAGAAAAATGGATAAAGAAATGGTGGTACTTCGCACAATGGAATATCACTCAGCCATGAAATCAATGTCATAAGGCTAGTTAGCAGCATGATGAGTCGATTTAGGTACGATGACTCTAAGTGAAATAAGTCACACAGAAAAAGACACTTATCCTAAGATATCGCTTATAGAGGGAATGTCAAAATCGCTACACTTGAACTGAATTACAAAACAGAACAGAGTCACACCTTTAGAAGACACACTATGGCTGCTTAACGGGAAAGGTGAGGTGGGGTGATGCATAAAACAAGGGTTTGGAATTAGCTCAGACACCGCTCCATAAGCCAAATATGTAATAGACAAGGCCTACTCCCTGCTCAGTGAACTGGACTCAACACCCCCTAGTCACCGCACAAGAATATATCTGACTAGTATGAATCTGAAAACCTATGTATCGATATCTCTCTGCAAGTGAATCAAGAGGGTGTAAAGCGGCATAAACACAGCAGGGAAAAGCAGCCAAGCCCGATTCTAAACATAAATTACTTTAAAAAACCCACAAAGCAAAGACAGTGAAAGAGAGAGAAATTCTTACAAAATCCGTTCAGGGTCTCTGATGCAACCTGGATTGACCATATCTAGACCCACAGCTGGATGAGACATAAGGCTGGACACTCTTGGGGCTGAGAGGATTGGTGAGGTTGGGTGAGTAAATGCAGATACTTTAAAATAATACCGCGTGGTACCCACCCCATGGGTCTCAAATCTCCAGGTACAAGGGCATCTTCCTACATCAAAACATGCATGGGAAACCCAGAGGATGGTATGCCGTGAGATCGGGAAAGGTTTCTAAAACGCACCTCATTTCTCCTCTCCTTGTGCTCGGGTTCGCCATTCCAGCCGCTTGACTAACCATCTCCCTACTTGGAGAATCAGCACCTTTAACCTACTGTTTCGTCCAGGTTGCAATTTGTCCTGAGGATGAACGGGAAGACGGGGAACCAACGAAAGACTAGCCCTAGGTGTTGGGACAGGCACAGGTCACTCCATTTTCCCATCAGGAAGAAGAATGAACCACAGGCTCAGCCTGCCCCCCAGAACCAAAATAGGGCCTGAAGCAATCCTGCGCTTTTGCGGCCAGCTCCCAAAAAAGCGAGGAGACAAATGGAGCTCAGGGGCACTGCAATTCACAAACGTGCAGAGTTATAAATGAGAACTCTCGTCCACAAATATATTGAGGGAAGGCAACGAAGAGGATTTGAAAGCAAGGCAGATTTGCAGGAAACAGATTTCAGGAGGTAGATTCGACTCGCCTTTAAAGCACATGAAAAGCGGCAACACGTTGACAATGATGCCCTTGGCCAAAAAGGGCGTATGCGTTTTTTCCTGAATATATTCAGGAAAAAACGCATACGCCCTTTTTGGCCAACCAAGCAAGCCGGAAGGGCAAATCAGTGCTACAAAGAAGTCTCGCTTGCCCTCGGTCAAAAGGGCCATGCTGAACAAAGTGTAAAAACCAGAAAAGCAGGACAGGCCATGGAGACATGGGAGCCTTGCTACGCTGATGGGCGGGATGTAAATTGCCAACAGGCACTGTGGAGAAGAGTACGGTGTGTCCTGAAAGAAGTAATAAACACAGCGTAGAGAGCATAGGGCACTTCCACTCAAGGGCGTATAAATTGGGAAAACTAAAAATCAACAAGACACAGGCACCCTAAAGTTTACGGCTGCTCTGTTTCCAAGAACCTCCACTTCGGTACACCTTCAATATCCCAGGAAAGAGAAAAATGGATAAAGAAATGGTGGTACTTGGCACAATGGAATATCACTCAGCCATGAAATCAATGTCATAAGGCTAGTTAGCAGCATGATGAGTGGATTTAGGTACGATGATTCTAAGTGAAATAAGTCACACAGAAAAAGACACTTATCCTAAGATATCGCTTATAGAGGGAATGTCAAAATCGCTACACTTGAACTGAATTACAAAACAGAACAGAGTCACACCTTTAGAAGACACACTATGGCTGCTTAACGGGAAAGGTGAGGTGGGGTGATGCATAAAACAAGGGTTTGAAATTAGCTCAGACACCGCTCCATAAGCCAAATATGTAATAGACAAGGCCTACTCCCTGCTCAGTGAACTGGACTCAACACCCCCTATTCACCGCACAAGAATATATCTGACTAGTATGAATCTGAAAACCTATGTATCGATATCTCTCTGCAAGTGAATCAAGAGGGTGTAAAGCGGCATAAACACAGCAGGGAAAAGCAGCCAAACCCCATTCTAAACATACATTACTTTAAAAAACCCACAAAGCAAAGACAGTGAAAGAGAGAAAAATTCTTACAAAATCCGTTCAGGGTCTCTGATGCAACCTGGATTGACCATATCTAGACCCACAGCTGGATGAGACATAAGGCTGGACACTCTTGGGGCTGAGAGGATTGGTGAGGTTGGGTGAGCAAATGCAGATACTTTAAAGTAATACCGCGGGGTACCCACCCCATGGGTCTCAAATCTCCAGGTACAAGGGAATCTTCCTACATCAAAACATGCATGGGAAACCCAGAAGATGGTATGCCGTGAGATTGGGAAAGGTTTCAAAAACGCACCTCATTTCTCCTCTCCTTGTGCTCGGGTTCGCCATTCCAGCCGCTTGACTAACCATCTCCCTACTTGGAGAATCAGCACCTTTAACCTACTGTTTCGTCCAGGTTGCAATTTGTCCTGAGGATGAACGGGAAGACGGGGAACCAACGAAAGACTAGCCCTAGGTGTTGGGACAGGCACAGGTCACTCCATTTTCCCATCAGGAAGAAGAATGAACCACAGGCTCAGCCTGCCCCCCAGAACCAAAATAGGGCCTGAAGCAATCCTGCGCTTTTGCGGCCAGCTCCCAAAAAAGCGAGGAGACAAATGGAGCTCAGGGGCACTGCAATTCACAAACGTGCAGAGTTATAAATGAGAACTCTCGTCCACAAATATATTGAGGGAAGGCAACGAAGAGGATTTGAAAGCAAGGCAGATTTGCAGGAAACAGATTTCAGGAGGTAGATTCCACTCGCCTTTAAAGCACATGAAAAGCGGCAAAACGTTGACAATGATGCCCTTGGCCAAAAAGGGCGTATGCGTTTTTTCCTGAATATATTCAGGAAAAAACGCATACGCCCTTTTTGGCCAACCAAGCAAGCCGGAAGGGCAAATCAGCGCTACAAAGAAGTCTCGCTTGCCCTCGGTCAAAAGGGCCATGCTGAACAAACAGTAAAAACCAGAAAAGCAGGACAGGCCATGGAGACATGGGAGCCTTGCTACGCTGATGGGCGGGATGTAAATTGCAAACAGGCACTCTGGAGAAGAGTACGGTGTGTCCTGAAACAAGTAATAAACACAGCGTTGAGAGCATAGGGCACTTCCAATCATGGGCGTATAAATTGGGAAAACTAAAAATCAACAAGACACAGGCACCCTAAAGTTTACGGCTGCTCTGTTTCCAAGAACCTCCACTTCGGTACACCTTCAATATCCCAGGAAAGAGAAAAATGGATAAAGAAATGGTGGTACTTGGCACAATGGAATATCACTCAGCCATGAAATCAATGTCATAAGGCTAGTTAGCAGCATGATGAGTGGATTTAGGTACGATGACTCTAAGTGAAATAAGTCACACAGAAAAAGACACTTATCCTAAGATATCGCTTATAGAGGGAATGTCAAAATCGCTACACTTGAACTGAATTACAAAACAGAACAGAGTCACACCTTTAGAAGACACACTATGGCTGCTTAACGGGAAAGGTGAGGTGGGGTGATGCATAAAACAAGGGTTTGAAATTAGCTCAGAGACCGCTCCATAAGCCAAATATGTAATAGACAAGGCCTACTCCCTGCTCAGTGAACTGGACTCAACACACCCTAGTCAACACACAAGAATATATCTGACTAGTAAGAATCTGAAAACCTATGTATCGATATCTCTCTGCAAGTGAATCAAGAGGGTGTAAAGCGGCATCAACACAGCAGGGAAAAGCAGCCAAGCCCGATTCTAAACATAAATTACTTTAAAAAACCCACAAAACAAAGACAGTGAAAGAGAGAGAAATTCTTACAAAATCCGTTCAGGGTCTCTGATGCAACCTGGATTGACCATATCTAGACCCACAGCTGGATGAGACATAAGGCTGGACACTCTTGGGGCTGAGAGGGTTGGTGAGGTTGGGTGAGCAAATGCAGATACTTTAAAGTAACACTGCGGGGAACACACCCCATGGGTCTCAAATCTCCAGGTACAAGGGAATCTTCCTACATCAAAACATGCATGGGAAACCCAGAAGATGGTATGCCATGAGATCGGGAAAGGTTTCTAAAACGCACCTCATTTCTCCTCTCCTTGTGCTCGGGTTCGCCATTCCAGCCGCTTGACTAACCATCTCCCTACTTGGAGAATCAGCACCTTTAACCTCCTGATTGTACAGGTTGCAATTTGTCCTGAGGATGAACGGGAAGACGCGGAACCAACGAGAGACGAGCCCTAGGTGTTGGGACAGGCATAGGTCACTCCATTTTCCCATCAGGAAGAAGAATGAACCACAGGCGCAGCCTGCCCCCCAGAACCAAAATAGGGCCTGAAGCAATCCTGCGCTTTTGTGGCCAGCTCCCAAAAAAGCGAGGAGACAAATGGAGCTCAGGGGCACTGCAATTCACAAACCTGCAGAGTTATAAATGAGAACTCTCGTCCACAAATATATTGAGGGAAGGCAACGAAGAGGATTTGAAAGCAAGGCAGATTTGCAGGAAACAGATTTCAGGAGGTAGATTCCACTCGCCTTTAAAGCACATGAAAAGCGGCAAAACGTTGACAATGATGCCCTTGGCCAAAAAGGGCGTATGCGTTTTTTCCTGAATATATTCAGGAAAAAACGCATACGCCCTTTTTGGCCAACCAAGCAAGCCGGAAGGGCAAATCAGCGCTACAAAGAAGTCTCGCTTGCCCTCGGTCAAAAGGGCCATGCTGAACAAACAGTAAAAACCAGAAAAGCAGGACAGGCCATGGAGACATGGGAGCCTTGCTACGCTGATGGGCGGGTTGTAAATTGCCAACAGGCACTCTGGAGAAGAGTACGGTGTGTCCTGAAACAAGTAATAAACACAGCGTAGAGAGCATAGGGCACTTCCACTCAAGGGAGTATAAATTGGGAAAACTAAAAATCAACAAGACACAGGCACCCTAAAGTTTACGGCTGCTCTGTTTCCAAGAACCTCCACTTCGGTACACCTTCAATATCCCAGGAAAGAGAAAAATGGATAAAGAAATGGTGGTACTTGGCACAATGGAATATCACTCAGCCATGAAATCAATGTCATAAGGCTAGTTAGCAGCATGATGAGTGGATTTAGGTACGATGACTCTAAGTGAAATAAGTCACACAGAAAAAGACACTTATCCTAAGATATCGCTTATAGAGGGAATGTCAAAATCGCTACACTTGAACTGAATTACAAAACAGAACAGAGTCACACCTTTAGAAGACACACTATGGCTGCTTAACGGGAAAGGTGAGGTGGGGTGATGCATAAAACAAGGGTTTGGAATTAGCTCAGACACCGCTCCATAAGCCAAATATGTAATAGACAAGGCCTACTCCCTGCTCAGTGAACTGGACTCAACACCCCCTAGTCACCGCACAAGAATATATCTGACTAGTATGAATCTGAAAACCTATGTATCGATATCTCTCTGCAAGTGAATCAAGAGGGTGTAAAGCGGCATAAACACAGCAGGGAAAAGCAGCCAAGCCCGATTCTAAACATAAATTAATTTAAAAAACCCACAAAGCAAAGACAGTGAAAGAGAGAGAAATTCTTACAAAATCCGTTCAGGGTCTCTGATGCAACCTGGATTGACCATATCTAGACCCACAGCTGGATGAGACATAAGGCTGGACACTCTTGGGGCTGAGAGGATTGGTGAGGTTGGGTGAGCAAATGCAGATACTTTAAAATAATACCGCGTGGTACCCACCCCATGGGTCTCAAATCTCCAGGTACAAGGGCATCTTCCTACATCAAAACATGCATGGGAAACCCAGAGGATGGTATGCCGTGAGATCGGGAAAGGTTTCTAAAACGCACCTCATTTCTCCTCTCCTTGTGCTCGGGTTCGCCATTCCAGCCGCTTGACTAACCATCTCCCTACTTGGAGAATCAGCACCTTTAACCTACTGTTTCGTCCAGGTTGCAATTTGTCCTGAGGATGAACGGGAAGACGGGGAACCAACGAAAGACTAGCCCTAGGTGTTGGGACAGGCACAGGTCACTCCATTTTCCCATCAGGAAGAAGAATGAACCACAGGCTCAGCCTGCCCCCCAGAACCAAAATAGGGCCTGAAGCAATCCTGCGCTTTTGCGGCCAGCTCCCAAAAAAGCGAGGAGACAAATGGAGCTCAGGGGCACTGCAATTCACAAACGTGCAGAGTTATAAATGAGAACTCTCGTCCACAAATATATTGAGGGAAGGCAACGAAGAGGATTTGAAAGCAAGGCAGATTTGCAGGAAACAGATTTCAGGAGGTAGATTCGACTCGCCTTTAAAGCACATGAAAAGCGGCAAAACGTTGACAATGATGCCCTTGGCCAAAAAGGGCGTATGCGTTTTTTCCTGAATATATTCAGGAAAAAACGCATACGCCCTTTTTGGCCAACCAAGCAAGCCGGAAGGGCAAATCAGCGCTACAAAGAAGTCTCGCTTGCCCTCGGTCAAAAGGGCCATGCTGAACAAACAGTAAAAACCAGAAAAGCAGGACAGGCCATGGAGACATGGGAGCCTTGCTACGCTGATGGGCGGGATGTAAATTGCCAACAGGCACTCTGGAGAAGAGTACGGTGTGTCCTGAAACAAGTAATAAACACAGCGTAGAGAGCATAGGGCACTTCCACTCAAGGGCGTATAAATTGGGAAAACTAAAAATCAACAAGACACAGGCACCCTAAAGTTTACGGCTGCTCTGTTTCCAAGAACCTCCACTTCGGTACACCTTCAATATCCCAGGAAAGAGAAAAATGGATAAAGAAATGGTGGTACTTGGCACAATGGAATATCACTCAGCCATGAAATCAATGTCATAAGGCTAGTTAGCAGCATGATGAGTGGATTTAGGTACGATGACTCTAAGTGAAATAAGTCACACAGAAAAAGACACTTATCCTAAGATATCGCTTATAGAGGGAATGTCAAAATCGCTACACTTGAACTGAATTACAAAACAGAACAGAGTCACACCTTTAGAAGACACACTATGGCTGCTTAACGGGAAAGGTGAGGTGGGGTGATGCATAAAACAAGGGTTTGGAATTAGCTCAGACACCGCTCCATAAGCCAAATATGTAATAGACAAGGCCTACTCCCTGCTCAGTGAACTGGACTCAACACCCCCTAGTCACCGCACAAGAATATATCTGACTAGTATGAATCTGAAAACCTATGTATCGATATCTCTCTGCAAGTGAATCAAGAGGGTGTAAAGCGGCATAAACACAGCAGGGAAAAGCAGCCAAGCCCGATTCTAAACATAAATTACTTTAAAAAACCCACAAAACAAAGACATTGAAAGAGAGAGAAATTCTTACAAAATCCGTTCAGGGTCTATGATGCAACCTGGATTGACCATATCAAGACCCACAGCTGGATGAGACATAAGGCTGGACATTCTTGGGGCTGAGAGGGTTGGTGAGGTTGGGTGAGCAAATGCAGATACTTTAAAGTAACACTGCGGGGAACACACCCCATGGGTCTCAAATCTCCAGGTACAAGGGAATCTTCCTACATCAAAACATGCATGGGAAACCCAGAAGATGGTATGCCATGAGATCGGGAAAGGTTTCTAAAACGCACCTCATTTCTCCTCTCCTTGTGCTTGGGTTCGCCATTCCAGCCGCTTGACTAACCATCTCCCTACTTGGAGAATCAGCACCTTTAACCTCCTGATTGTACAGGTTGCAATTTGTCCTGAGGATGAACGGGAAGACGCGGAACCAACGAGAGACGAGCCCTAGGTGTTGGGACAGGCATAGGTCACTCCATTTTCCCATCAGGAAGAAGAATGAACCACAGGCTCAGCCTGCCCCCCAGAACCAAAATAGGGCCTGAAGCAATCCTGCGCTTTTGCGGCCAGCTCCCAAAAAAGCGAGGAGACAAATGGAGCTCAGGGGCACTGCAATTCACAAACGTGCAGAGTTATAAATGAGAACTCTCGTCCACAAATATATTGAGGGAAGGCAACGAAGAGGATTTGAAAGCAAGGCAGATTTGCAGGACACAGATTTCAGGAGGTAGATTCGACTCGCCTTTAAAGCACATGAAAAGCGGCAAAACGTTGACAATGATGCCCTTGGCCAAAAAGGGCGTATGCGTTTTTTCCTGAATATATTCAGGAAAAAACGCATACGCCCTTTTTGGCCAACCAAGCAAGCCGGAAGGGCAAATCAGCGCTACAAAGAAGTCTCGCTTGCCCTCGGTCAAAAGGGCCATGCTGAACAAACAGTAAAAACCAGAAAAGCAGGACAGGCCATGGAGACATGGGAGCCTTGCTACGCTGATGGGCGGGATGTAAATTGCCAACAGGCACTCTGGAGAAGAGTACGGTGTGTCCTGAAACAAGTAATAAACACAGCGTAGAGAGCATAGGGCACTTCCACTCAAGGGCGTATAAATTGGGAAAACTAAAAATCAACAAGACACAGGCACCCTAAAGTTTACGGCTGCTCTGTTTCCAAGAACCTCCACTTCGGTACACCTTCAATATCCCAGGAAAGAGAAAAATGGATAAAGAAATGGTGGTACTTGGCACAATGGAATATCACTCAGCCATGAAATCAATGTCATAAGGCTAGTTAGCAGCATGATGAGTGGATTTAGGTACGATGACTCTAAGTGAAATAAGTCACACAGAAAAAGACACTTATACTAAGATATCGCTTATAGAGGGAATGTCAAAATCGCTACACTTGAACTGAATTACAAAACAGAACAGAGTCACACCTTTAGAAGACACACTATGGCTGCTTAACGGGAAAGGTGAGGTGGGGTGATGCATAAAACAAGGGTTTGGAATTAGCTCAGACACCGCTCCATAAGCCAAATATGTAATAGACAAGGCCTACTCCCTGCTCAGTGAACTGGACTCAACACCCCCTAGTCACCGCACAAGAATATATCTGACTAGTATGAATCTGAAAACCTATGTATCGATATCTCTCTGCAAGTGAATCAAGAGGGTGTAAAGCGGCATAAACACAGCAGGGAAAAGCAGCCAAACCCCATTCTAAACATACATTACTTTAAAAAACCCACAAAGCAAAGACAGTGAAAGAGAGAGAAATTCTTACAAAATCCGTTCAGGGTCTCTGATGCAACCTGGATTGACCATATCTAGACCCACAGCTGGATGAGACATAAGGCTGGACACTCTTGGGGCTGAGAGGATTGGTGAGGTTGGGTGAGCAAATGCAGATACTTTAAAGTAATACCGCTTGGTACCCACCCCATGGGTCTCAAATCTCCAGGTACAAGGGAATCTTCCTACATCAAAACATGCATGGGAAACCCAGAAGATGGTATGCCGTGAGATCGGGAAAGGTTTCTAAAACGCACCTCATTTCTCCTCTCCTTGTGCTCGGGTTCGCCATTCCAGCCGCTTGACTAACCATCTCCCTACTTGGAGAATCAGCACCTTTAACCTACTGTTTCGTCCAGGTTGCAATTTGTCCTGAGGATGAACGGGAAGACGGGGAACCAACGAAAGACTAGCCCTAGGTGTTGGGACAGGCACAGGTCACTCCATTTTCCCATCAGGAAGAAGAATGAACCACAGGCTCAGCCTGCCCCCCAGAACCAAAATAGGGCCTGAAGCAATCCTGCGCTTTTGCGGCCAGCTCCCAAAAAAGCGAGGAGACAAATGGAGCTCAGGGGCACTGCAATTCACAAACGTGCAGAGTTATAAATGAGAACTCTCGTCCACAAATATATTGAGGGAAGGCAACGAAGAGGATTTGAAAGCAAGGCAGATTTGCAGGAAACAGATTTCAGGAGGTAGATTCGACTCGCCTTTAAAGCACATGAAAAGCGGCAAAACGTTGACAATGATGCCCTTGGCCAAAAAGGGCGTATGCGTTTTTTCCTGAATATATTCAGGAAAAAACGCATACGCCCTTTTTGGCCAACCAAGCAAGCCGGAAGGGCAAATCAGCGCTACAAAGAAGTCTCGCTTGCCCTCGGTCAAAAGGGCCATGCTGAACAAACAGTAAAAACCAGAAAAGCAGGACAGGCCATGGAGACATGGGAGCCTTGCTACGCTGATGGGCAGGATATAAATTGCCAACAGGCACTCTGGAGAAGAGTACGGTGTGTCCTGAAACAAGTAATAAACACAGCGTAGAGAGCATAGGGCACTTCCACTCATGGGCGTATAAATTGGGAAAACTAAAAATCAACAAGACACAGGCACCCTAAAGTTTACGGCTGCTCTGTTTCCAAGAACCTCCGCTTCGGTACACCTTCAATATCCCAGGAAAGAGAAAAATGGATAAAGAAATGGTGGTACTTGGCACAATGGAATATCACTCAGCCATGAAATCAATGTCATAAGGCTAGTTAGCAGCATGATGAGTGGATTTAGGTACGATGACTCTAAGTGAAATAAGTCACACAGAAAAAGACACTTATCCTAAGATATCGCTTATAGAGGGAATGTCAAAATCGCTACACTTGAACTGAATTACAAAACAGAACAGAGTCACACCTTTAGAAGACACACTATGGCTGCTTAACGGGAAAGGTGAGGTGGGGTGATGCATAAAACAAGGGTTTGGAATTAGCTCAGACACCGCTCCATAAGCCAAATATGTAATAGACAAGGCCTACTCCCTGCTCAGTGAACTGGACTCAACACCCCCTAGTCACCGCACAAGAATATATCTGACTAGTATGAATCTGAAAACCTATGTATCGATATCTCTCTGCAAGTGAATCAAGAGGGTGTAAAGCGGCATCAACACAGCAGGGAAAAGCAGCCAAACCCCATTCTAAACATACATTACTTTAAAAAACCCACAAAACAAAGACAGTGAAAGAGAGAGAAATTCTTACAAAATCCGTTCAGGGTCTCTGATGCAACCTGGATTGACCATATCTAGACCCACAGCTGGATGAGACATAAGGCTGGACACTCTTGGGGCTGAGAGGATTGGTGAGGTTGGGTGAGCAAATGCAGATACTTTAAAGTAATACCGCGGGGTACCCACCCCATGGGTCTCAAATCTCCAGGTACAAGGGAATCTTCCTACATCAAAACATGCATGGGAAACCCAGAAGATGGTATGCCGTGAGATCGGGAAAGGTTTCTAAAACGCACCTCATTTCTCCTCTCCTTGTGCTCGGGTTCGCCATTCCAGCCACTTGACTAACCATCTCCCTACTTGGAGAATCAGCACCTTTAACCTACTGTTTCGTCCAGGTTGCAATTTGTCCTGAGGATGAACGGGAAGACGGGGAACCAACGAAAGACTAGCCCTAGGTGTTGGGACAGGCACAGGTCACTCCATTTTCCCATCAGGAAGAAGAATGAACCACAGGCTCAGCCTGCCCCCCAGAACCAAAATAGGTCCTGAAGCAATCCTGCGCTTTTGCGGGCAGCTCCCAAAAAAGCGAGGAGACAAATGGAGCTCAGGGGCACTGCAATTCACAAACGTGCAGAGTTATAAATGAGAACTCTCGTCCACAAATATATTGAGGGAAGGCAACGAAGAGGATTTGAAAGCAAGGCAGAGTTGCAGGAAACAGATTTCAGGAGGTAGATTCGACTCGCCTTTAAAGCACATGAAAAGCGGCAAAACGTTGACAATGAGGCCCTTGGCCAAAAAGGGCGTATGCGTTTTTTCCTGAATATATTCAGGAAAAAACGCATACGCCCTTTTTGGCCAACCAAGCAAGCCGGAAGGGCAAATCAGCGCTACAAAGAAGTCTCGCTTGCCCTCGGTCAAAAGGGCCATGCTGAACAAAGTGTAAAAACCAGAAAAGCAGGACAGGCCATGGAGACATGGAAGCCTTGCTACGCTGATGGGCGGGATGTAAATTGCCAACAGGCACTCTGGAGAAGAGTACGGTGTGTCCTGAAACAAGTAATAAACACAGCTTAGAGAGCATAGGGCACTTCCACTCATGGGCGTATAAATTGGGAAAACTAAAAATCAACAAGACACAGGCACCCTAAAGTTTACGGCTGCTCTGTTTCCAAGAACCTCCACTTCGGTACACCTTCAATATCCCAGGAAAGAGAAAAATGGATAAAGAAATGGTGGTACTTGGCACAGTGGAATATCACTCAGCCATGAAATCAATGTCATAAGGCTAGTTAGCAGCATGATGAGTGGATTTAGATACGATGATTCTAAGTGAAATAAGTCACACAGAAAAAGACACTTATCCTAAGATATCGCTTATAGAGGGAATGTCAAAATCGCTACACTTGAACTGAATTACAAAACAGAACAGAGTCACACCTTTAGAAGACACACTATGGCTGCTTAACGGGAAAGGTGAGGTGGGGTGATGCATAAAACAAGGGTTTGAAATTAGCTCAGACACCGCTCCATAAGCCAAATATGTAATAGACAAGGCCTACTCCCTGCTCAGTGAACTGGACTCAACACCCCCTAGTCACCGCACAAGAATATATCTGACTAGTAAGAATCTGAAAACCTATGTATCGATATCTCTCTGCAAGTGAATCAAGAGGGTGTAAAGAGGCATCAACACAGCAGGGAAAAGCAGCCAAGCCCGATTCTAAACATAAATTACTTTAAAAAACCCACAAAACAAAGACAGTGAAAGAGAGAGAAATTCTTACAAAATCCGTTCAGGGTCTATGATGCAACCTGGATTGACCATATCAAGACCCACAGCTGGATGAGACATAAGGCTGGACACTCTTGGGGCTGAGAGGATTGGTGAGGTTGGGTGAGCAAATGCAGATACTTTAAAGTAATACCACGGGGTACCCACCCCATGGGTCTCAAATCTCCAGGTACAAGGGAATCTTCCTACATCAAAACATGCATGGGAAACCCAGAAGATGGTATGCCGTGAGATCGGGAAAGGTTTCTAAAACGCACCTCATTTCTCCTCTCCTTGTGCTCGGGTTCGCCATTCCAGCCGCTTGACTAACCATCTCCCTACTTGGAGAATCAGCACCTTTAACCTACTGTTTCGTCCAGGTTGCAATTTGTCCTGAGGATGAACGGGAAGACGGGGAACCAACGAAAGACTAGCCGTAGGTGTTGGGACAGGCACAGGTCACTCCATTTTCCCATCAGGAAGAAGAATGAACCACAGGCTCAGCCTGCCCCCCAGAACCAAAATAGGGCCTGAAGCAATCCTGCGCTTTTGCGGCCAGCTCCCAAAAAAGCGAGGAGACAAATGGAGCTCAGGGGCACTGCAATTCACAAACGTGCAGAGTTATAAATGAGAACTCTCGTCCACAAATATATTGAGGGAAGGCAACGAAGAGGATTTGAAAGCAAGGCAGATTTGCAGGAAACAGATTTCAGGAGGTAGATTCGACTCGCCTTTAAAGCACATGAAAAGCGGCAAAACGTTGACAATGATGCCCTTGGCCAAAAAGGGCGTATGCGTTTTTTCCTGAATATATTCAGGAAAAAACGCATACGCCCTTTTTGGCCAACCAAGCAAGCCGGAAGGGCAAATCAGCGCTACAAAGAAGTCTCGCTTGCCCTCGGTCAAAAGGGCCATGCTGAACAAACAGTAAAAACCAGAAAAGCAGGACAGGCCATGGAGACATGGGAGCCTTGCTACGCTGATGGGCGGGATGTAAATTGCCAACAGGCACTCTGGAGAAGAGTACGGTGTGTCCTGAAACAAGTAATAAACACAGCGTAGAGAGCATAGGGCACTTCCACTCAAGGGCGTATAAATTGGGAAAACTAAAAATCAACAAGACACAGGCACCCTAAAGTTTACGGCTGCTCTGTTTCCAAGAACCTCCACTTCGGTACACCTTCAATATCCCAGGAAAGAGAAAAATGGATAAAGAAATGGTGGTACTTGGCACAATGGAATATCACTCAGCCATGAAATCAATGTCATAAGGCTAGTTAGCAGCATGATGAGTGGATTTAGGTACGATGACTCTAAGTGAAATAAGTCACACAGAAAAAGACACTTATCCTAAGATATCGCTTATAGAGGGAATGTCAAAATCGCTACACTTGAACTGAATTACAAAACAGAACAGAGTCACACCTTTAGAAGACACACTATGGCTGCTTAACGGGAAAGGTGAGGTGGGGTGATGCATAAAACAAGGGTTTGGAATTAGCTCAGACACCGCTCCATAAGCCAAATATGTAATAGACAAGGCCTACTCCCTGCTCAGTGAACTGGACTCAACACCCCCTAGTCACCGCACAAGAATATATCTGACTAGTATGAATCTGAAAACCTATGTATCGATATCTCTCTGCAAGTGAATCAAGAGGGTGTAAAGCGGCATAAACACAGCAGGGAAAAGCAGCCAAACCCCATTCTAAACATACATTACTTTAAAAAACCCACAAAGCAAAGACAGTGAAAGAGAGAGAAATTCTTACAAAATCCGTTCAGGGTCTATGATGCAACCTGGATTGACCATATCTAGACCCACAGCTGGATGAGACATAAGGCTGGACACTCTTGGGGCTGAGAGGATTGGTGAGGTTGGGTGAGCAAATGCAGATACTTTAAAGTAACACCGCGGGGTACCCACCCCATGGGTCTCAAATCTCCAGGTACAAGGGAATCTTCCTACATCAAAACATGCATGGGAAAACCAGAAGATGGTATGCCGTGAGATCGGGAAAGGTTTCTAAAACGCACCTCATTTCTCCTCTCCTTGTGCTCGGGTTCGCCATTCCAGCCGCTTGACTAACCATCTCCCTACTTGGAGAATCAGCACCTTTAACCTACTGTTTCATCCAGGTTGCAATTTGTCCTGAGGATGAACGGGAAGACGGGGAACCAACGAAAGACTAGCCCTAGGTGTTGGGACAGGCACAGGTCACTCCATTTTCCCATCAGGAAGAAGAATGAACCACAGGCTCAGCCTGCCCCCCAGAACCAAAATAGGGCCTGAAGCAATCCTGCGCTTTTGCGGCCAGCTCCCAAAAAAGCGAGGAGACAAATGGAGCTCAGGGGCACTGCAATTCACAAACGTGCAGAGTTATAAATGAGAACTCTCGTCCACAAATATATTGAGGGAAGGCAACGAAGAGGATTTGAAAGCAAGGCAGATTTGCAGGAAACAGATTTCAGGAGGTAGATTCGACTCGCCTTTAAAGCACATGAAAAGCGGCAAAACGTTGACAATGATGCCCTTGGCCAAAAAGGGCGTATGCGTTTTTTTCCTGAATATATTCAGGAAAAAACGCATACGCCCTTTTTGGCCAACCAAGCAAGCCGGAAGGGCAAATCAGCGCTACAAAGAAGTCTCGCTTGCCCTCGGTCAAAAGGGCCATGCTGAACAAAGTGTAAAAACCAGAAAAGCAGGACAGGCCATGGAGACATGGAAGCCTTGCTACGCTGATGGGCGGGATGTAAATTGCCAACAGGCACTCTGGAGAAGAGTACGGTGTGTCCTGAAACAAGTAATAAACACAGCGTTGAGAGCATAGGGCACTTCCACTCATGGGCGTATAAATTGGGAAAACTAAAAATCAACAAGACACAGGCACCCTAAAGTTTACGGCTGCTCTGTTTCCAAGAACCTCCACTTCGGTACACCTTCAATATCCCAGGAAAGAGAAAAATGGATAAAGAAATGGTGGTACTTGGCACAGTGGAATATCACTCAGCCATGAAATCAATGTCATAAGGCTAGTTAGCAGCATGATGAGTGGATTTAGATACGATGATTCTAAGTGAAATAAGTCACACAGAAAAAGACACTTATCCTAAGATATCGCTTATAGAGGGAATGTCAAAATCGCTACACTTGAACTGAATTACAAAACAGAACAGAGTCACACCTTTAGAAGACACACTATGGCTGCTTAACGGGAAAGGTGAGGTGGGGTGATGCATAAAACAAGGGTTTGAAATTAGCTCAGACACCGCTCCATAAGCCAAATATGTAATAGACAAGGCCTACTCCCTGCTCAGTGAACTGGACTCAACACCCCCTAGTCACCGCACAAGAATATATCTGACTAGTAAGAATCTGAAAACCTATGTATCGATATCTCTCTGGAAGTGAATCAAGAGGGTGTAAAGCGGCATCAACACAGCAGGGAAAAGAAGCCAAGCCCGATTCTAAACATAAATTACTTTAAAAAACCCACAAAACAAAGACAGTGAAAGAGAGAGAAATTCTTACAAAATCCGTTCAGGGTCTATGATGCAACCTGGATTGACCATATCAAGACCCACAGCTGGATGAGACATAAGGCTGGACATTCTTGGGGCTGAGAGGGTTGGTGAGGTTGGGTGAGCAAATGCAGATACTTTAAAGTAACACTGCGGGGAACACACCCCATGGGTCTCAAATCTCCAGGTACAAGGGAATCTTCCTACATCAAAACATGCATGGGAAACCCAGAAGATGGTATGCCATGAGATCGGGAAAGGTTTCTAAAACGCACCTCATTTCTCCTCTCCTTGTGCTCGGGTTCGCCATTCCAGCCGCTTGACTAACCATCTCCCTACTTGGAGAATCAGCACCTTTAACCTCCTGATTGTACAGGTTGCAATTTGTCCTGAGGATGAACGGGAAGACGCGGAACCAACGAGAGACGAGCCCTAGGTGTTGGGACAGGCATAGGTCACTCCATTTTCCCATCAGGAAGAAGAATGAACCACAGGCTCAGCCTGCCCCCCAGAACCAAAATAGGGCCTGAAGCAATCCTGCGCTTTTGCGGCCAGCTCCCAAAAAAGCGAGGAGACAAATGGAGCTCAGGGGCACTGCAATTCACAAACGTGCAGAGTTATAAATGAGAACTCTCGTCCACAAATATATTGAGGGAAGGCAACGAAGAGGATTTGAAAGCAAGGCAGATTTGCAGGAAACAGATTTCAGGAGGTAGATTCGACTCGCCTTTAAAGCACATGAAAAGCGGCAAAACGTTGACAATGATGCCCTTGGCCAAAAAGGGCGTATGCGTTTTTTCCTGAATATATTCAGGAAAAAACGCATACGCCCTTTTTGGCCAACCAAGCAAGCCGGAAGGGCAAATCAGCGCTACAAAGAAGTCTCGCTTGCCCTCGGTCAAAAGGGCCATGCTGAACAAACAGTAAAAACCAGAAAAGCAGGACAGGCCATGGAGACATGGGAGCCTTGCTACGCTGATGGGCGGGATGTAAATTGCCAACAGGCACTCTGGAGAAGAGTACGGTGTGTCCTGAAACAAGTAATAAACACAGCGTAGAGAGCATAGGGCACTTCCACTCATGGGCGTATAAATTGGGAAAACTAAAAATCAACAAGACACAGGCACCCTAAAGTTTACGGCTGCTCTGTTTCCAAGAACCTCCGCTTCGGTACACCTTCAATATCCCAGGAAAGAGAAAAATGGATAAAGAAATGGTGGTACTTGGCACAATGGAATATCACTCAGCCATGAAATCAATGTCATAAGGCTAGTTAGCAGCATGATGAGTGGATTTAGGTACGATGACTCTAAGTGAAATAAGTCACACAGAAAAAGACACTTATCCTAAGATATCGCTTATAGAGGGAATGTCAAAATCGCTACACTTGAACTGAATTACAAAACAGAACAGAGTCACACCTTTAGAAGACACACTATGGCTGCTTAACGGGAAAGGTGAGGTGGGGTGATGCATAAAACAAGGGTTTGAAATTAGCTCAGACACCGCTCCATAAGCCAAATATGTAATAGACAAGGCCTACTCCCTGCTCAGTGAACTGGACTCAACACCCCCTAGTCACCGCACAAGAATATATCTGACTAGTATGAATCTGAAAACCTATGTATCGATATCTCTCTGCAAGTGAATCAAGAGGGTGTAAAGCGGCATCAACACAGCAGGGAAAAGCAGCCAAACCCCATTCTAAACATACATTACTTTAAAAAACCCACAAAGCAAAGACAGTGAAAGAGAGAGAAATTCTTACAAAATCCGTTCAGGGTCTCTGATGCAACCTGGATTGACTATATCTAGACCCACAGCTGGATGAGACATAAGGCTGGACACTCTTGGGGCTGAGAGGATTGGTGAGGTTAGGTGAGCAAATGCAGATACTTTAAAATAATACCGCGGGGTACCCACCCCATGGGTCTCAAATCTCCAGGTACAAGGGAATCTTCCTACATCAAAACATGCATGGGAAACCCAGAAGATGGTATGCCGTGAGATCGGGAAAGGTTTCTAAAACGCACCTCATTTCTCCTCTCCTTGTGCTCGGGTTCACCATTCCAGCCGCTTGACTAACCATCTCCCTACTTGGAGAATCAGCACCTTTAACCTACTCTTTCGTCCAGGTTGCAATTTGTCCTGAGGATGAACGGGAAGACGGGGAACCAACGAAAGACTAGCCCTAGGTGTTGGAACAGGCACAGGTCACTCCATTTTCCCATCAGGAAGAAGAATGAACCACAGGCTCAGCCTGCCCCCCAGAACCAAAATAGGGCCTGAAGCAATCCTGCGCTTTTGCGGCCAGCTCCCAAAAAAGCGAGGAGACAAATGGAGCTCAGGGGCACTGCAATTCACAAACGTGCAGAGTTATAAATGAGAACTCTCGTCCACAAATATATTGAGGGAAGGCAACGAAGAGGATTTGAAAGCAAGGCAGATTTGCAGGAAACAGATTTCAGGAGGTAGATTCGACTCGCCTTTAAAGCACATGAAAAGCGGCAAAACGTTGACAATGATGCCCTTGGCCAAAAAGGGCGTATGCGTTTTTTCCTGAATATATTCAGGAAAAAACGCATACGCCCTTTTTGGCCAACCAAGCAAGCCGGAAGGGCAAATCAGCGCTACAAAGAAGTCTCGCTTGCCCTCGGTCAAAAGGGCCATGCTGAACAAAGTGTAAAAACCAGAAAAGCAGGACAGGCCATGGAGACATGGGAGCCTTGCTACGCTGATGGGCGGGATGTAAATTGCCAACAGGCACTCTGGAGAAGAGTACGGTGTGTCCTGAAACAAGTAATAAACACAGCGTAGAGAGCATAGGGCACTTCCACTCAAGGGCGTATAAATTGGGAAAACTAAAAATCAACAAGACACAGGCACCCTAAAGTTTACGGCTGCTCTGTTTCCAAGAACCTCCACTTCGGTACACCTTCAATATCCCAGGAAAGAGAAAAATGGATAAAGAAATGGTGGTACTTGGCACAATGGAATATCACTCAGCCATGAAATCAATGTCATAAGGCTAGTTAGCAGCATGATGAGTGGATTTAGGTACGATGATTCTAAGTGAAATAAGTCACACAGAAAAAGACACTTATCCTAAGATATCGCTTATAGAGGGAATGTCAAAATCGCTACACTTGAACTGAATTACAAAACAGAACAGAGTCACACCTTTACAAGACACACTATGGCTGCTTAACGGGAAAGGTGAGGTGGGGTGATGCATAAAACAAGGGTTTGAAATTAGCTCAGACACCGCTCCATAAGCCAAATATGTAATAGACAAGGCCTACTCCCTGCTCAGTGAAGTGGACTCAACACACCCTAGACACCACACAAGAATATATCTGACTAGTAAGAATCTGAAAACCTATGTATCGATATCTCTCTGCAAGTGAATCAAGAGGGTGTAAAGCGGCATCAACACAGCAGGGAAAAGCAGCCAAGCCCGATTCTAAACATAAATTACTTTAAAAAACCCACAAAACAAAGACAGTGAAAGAGAGAGAAATTCTTACAAAATCCGTTCAGGGTCTATGATGCAACCTGGATTGACCATATCAAGACCCACAGCTGGATGAGACATAAGGCTGGACATTCTTGGGGCTGAGAGGGTTGGTGAGGTTGGGTGAGCAAATGCAGATACTTTAAAGTAACACTGCGGGGAACACACCCCATGGGTCTCAAATCTCCAGGTACAAGGGAATCTTCCTACATCAAAACATGCATGGGAAACCCAGAAGATGGTATGCCATGAGATCGGGAAAGGTTTCTAAAACGCACCTCATTTCTCCTCTCCTTGTGCTCGGGTTCGCCATTCCAGCCGCTTGACTAACCATCTCCCTACTTGGAGAATCAGCACCTTTAACCTCCTGATTGTACAGGTTACAATTTGTCCTGAGGATGAAAGAGAAGACGCGGAACCAACGAGAGACAAGCCCTAGGTGTTGGGACAGGCATAGGTCACTCCATTTTCCCATCAGGAAGAAGAATGAACCACAGGCTCAGCCTGCCCCCCAGAACCAAAATAGGGCCTGAAGCAATCCTGCGCTTTTGCGGCCAGCTCCCAAAAAAGCGAGGAGACAAATGGAGCTCAGGGGCACTGCAATTCACAAACGTGCAGAGTTATAAATGAGAACTCTCGTCCACAAATATATTGAGGGAAGGCAACGAAGAGGATTTGAAAGCAAGGCAGATTTGCAGGAAACAGATTTCAGGAGGTAGATTCGACTCGCCTTTAAAGCACATGAAAAGCGGCAAAACGTTGACAATGATGCCCTTGGCCAAAAAGGGCGTATGCGTTTTTTCCTGAATATATTCAGGAAAAAACGCATACGCCCTTTTTGGCCAACCAAGCAAGCCGGAAGGGCAAATCAGCCCTACAAAGAAGTCTCGCTTGCCCTCGGTCAAAAGGGCCATGCTGAACAAACAGTAAAAACCAGAAAAGCAGGACAGGCCATGGAGACATGGGAGCCTTGCTACGCTGATGGGCGGGATGTAAATTGCCAACAGGCACTCTGGAGAAGAGTACGGTGTGTCCTGAAACAAGTAATAAACACAGCGTAGAGAGCATAGGGCACTTCCACCCAAGGGCGTATAAATTGGGAAAACTAAAAATCAACAAGACACAGGCACCCTAAAGTTTACGGCTGCTCTGTTTCCAAGAACCTCCACTTCGGTACACCTTCAATATCCCAGGAAAGAGAAAAATGGATAAAGAAATGGTGGTACTTGGCACAATGGAATATCACTCAGCCATGAAATCAATGTCATAAGGCTAGTTAGCAGCATGATGAGTGGATTTAGGTACGATGACTCTAAGTGAAATAAGTCACACAGAAAAAGACACTTATCCTAAGATATCGCTTATAGAGGGAATGTCAAAATCGCTACACTTGAACTGAATTACAAAACAGAACAGAGTCACACCTTTAGAAGACACACTATGGCTGCTTAACGGGAAAGGTGAGGTGGGGTGATGCATAAAACAAGGGTTTGGAATTAGCTCAGACACCGCTCCATAAGCCAAATATGTAATAGACAAGGCCTACTCCCTGCTCAGTGAACTGGACTCAACACCCCCTAGTCACCGCACAAGAATATATCTGACTAGTATGAATCTGAAAACCTATGTATCGATATCTCTCTGCAAGTGAATCAAGAGGGTGTAAAGCGGCATCAACACAGCAGGGAAAAGCAGCCAAACCCCATTCTAAACATACATTACTTTAAAAAACCCACAAAGCAAAGACAGTGAAAGAGAGAGAAATTCTTACAAAATCCGTTCAGGGTCTCTGATGCAACCTGGATTGACCATATCTAGACCCACAGCTGGATGAGACATAAGGCTGGACACTCTTGGGGCTGAGAGGATTGGTGAGGTTGGGTGAGCAAATGCAGATACTTTAAAGTAACACTGCGGGGAACACACCCCATGGGTCTCAAATCTCCAGGTAGAAGGGAATCTTCCTACATCAAAACATGCATGGGAAACCCAGAAGATGGTATGCCGTGAGATCGGGAAAGGTTTCTAAAACGCACCTCATTTCTCCTCTCCTTGTGCTCGGGTTCGCCATTCCAGCCACTTGACTAACCATCTCCCTACTTGGAGAATCAGCACCTTTAACCTACTGTTTCGTCCAGGTTGCAATTTGTCCTGAGGATGAACGGGAAGACGGGGAACCAACGAAAGACTAGCCCTAGGTGTTGGGACAGGCACAGGTCACTCCATTTTCCCATCAGGAAGAAGAATGAACCACAGGCTCAGCCTGCCCCCCAGAACCAAAATAGGGCCTGAAGCAATCCTGCGCTTTTGCGGCCAGCTCCCAAAAAAGCGAGGAGACAAATGGAGCTCAGGGGCACTGCAATTCACAAACGTGCAGAGTTATAAATGAGAACTCTCGTCCACAAATATATTGAGGGAAGGCAACGAAGAGGATTTGAAAGCAAGGCAGATTTGCAGGAAACAGATTTCAGGAGGTAGATTCGACTCGCCTTTAAAGCACATGAAAAGCGGCAAAACGTTGACAATGATGCCCTTGGCCAAAAAGGGCGTATGCGTTTTTTCCTGAATATATTCAGGAAAAAACGCATACGCCCTTTTTGGCCAACCAAGCAAGCCGGAAGGGCAAATCAGCGCTACAAAGAAGTCTCGCTTGCCCTCGGTCAAAAGGGCCATGCTGAACAAAGTGTAAAAACCAGAAAAGCAGGACAGGCCATGGAGACATGGAAGCCTTGCTACGCTGATGGGCGGGATGTAAATTGCCAACAGGCACTCTGGAGAAGAGTACGGTGTGTCCTGAAACAAGTAATAAACACAGCGTTGAGAGCATAGGGCACTTCCACTCATGGGCGTATAAATTGGGAAAACTAAAAATCAACAAGACACAGGCACCCTAAAGTTTACGGCTGCTCTGTTTCCAAGAACCTCCACTTCGGTACACCTTCAATATCCCAGGAAAGAGAAAAATGGATAAAGAAATGGTGGTACTTGGCACAGTGGAATATCACTCAGCCATGAAATCAATGTCATAAGGCTAGTTAGCAGCATGATGAGTGGATTTAGATACGATGATTCTAAGTGAAATAAGTCACACAGAAAAAGACACTTATCCTAAGATATCGCTTATAGAGGGAATGTCAAAATCGCTACACTTGAACTGAATTACAAAACAGAACAGAGTCACACCTTTAGAAGACACACTATGGCTGCTTAACGGGAAAGGTGAGGTGGGGTGATGCATAAAACAAGGGTTTGAAATTAGCTCAGACACCGCTCCATAAGCCAAATATGTAATAGACAAGGCCTACTCCCTGCTCCGTGAACTGGACTCAACACCCCCTAGTCACCGCACAAGAATATATCTGACTAGTAAGAATCTGAAAACCTATGTATCGATATCTCTCTGGAAGTGAATCAAGAGGGTGTAAAGCGGCATCAACACAGCAGGGAAAAGAAGCCAAGCCCGATTCTAAACATAAATTACTTTAAAAAACCCACAAAACAAAGACAGTGAAAGAGAGAGAAATTCTTACAAAATCCGTTCAGGGTCTATGATGCAACCTGGATTGACCATATCAAGACCCACAGCTGGATGAGACATAAGGCTGGACATTCTTGGGGCTGAGAGGGTTGGTGAGGTTGGGTGAGCAAATGCAGATACTTTAAAGTAACACTGCGGGGAACACACCCCATGGGTCTCAAATCTCCAGGTACAAGGGAATCTTCCTACATCAAAACATGCATGGGAAACCCAGAAGATGGTATGCCATGAGATCGGGAAAGGTTTCTAAAACGCACCTCATTTCTCCTCTCCTTGTGCTCGGGTTCGCCATTCCAGCCGCTTGACTAACCATCTCCCTACTTGGAGAATCAGCACCTTTAACCTCCTGATTGTACAGGTTGCAATTTGTCCTGAGGATGAACGGGAAGACGCGGAACCAACGAGAGACGAGCCCTAGGTGTTGGGACAGGCATAGGTCACTCCATTTTCCCATCAGGAAGAAGAATGAACCACAGGCTCAGCCTGCCCCCCAGAACCAAAATAGGGCCTGAAGCAATCCTGCGCTTTTGCGGCCAGCTCCCAAAAAAGCGAGGAGACAAATGGAGCTCAGGGGCACTGCAATTCACAAACGTGCAGAGTTATAAATGAGAACTCTCGTCCACAAATATATTGAGGGAAGGCAACGAAGAGGATTTGAAAGCAAGGCAGATTTGCAGGAAACAGATTTCAGGAGGTAGATTCGACTCGCCTTTAAAGCACATGAAAAGCGGCAAAACGTTGAGAATGATGCCCTTGGCCAAAAAGGGCGTATGCGTTTTTTCCTGAATATATTCAGGAAAAAACGCATACGCCCTTTTTGGCCAACCAAGCAAGCCGGAAGGGCAAATCAGCGCTACAAAGAAGTCTCGCTTGCCCTCGGTCAAAAGGGCCATGCTGAACAAACAGTAAAAACCAGAAAAGCAGGACAGGCCATGGAGACATGGGAGCCTTGCTACGCTGATGGGCGGGATGTAAATTGCCAACAGGCACTCTGGAGAAGAGTACGGTGTGTCCTGAAACAAGTAATAAACACAGCGTAGAGAGCATAGGGCACTTCCACTCATGGGCGTATAAATTGGGAAAACTAAAAATCAACAAGACACAGGCACCCTAAAGTTTACGGCTGCTCTGTTTCCAAGAACCTCCGCTTCGGTACACCTTCAATATCCCAGGAAAGAGAAAAATGGATAAAGAAATGGTGGTACTTGGCACAATGGAATATCACTCAGCCATGAAATCAATGTCATAAGGCTAGTTAGCAGCATGATGAGTGGATTTAGGTACGATGACTCTAAGTGAAATAAGTCACACAGAAAAAGACACTTATCCTAAGATATCGCTTATAGAGGGAATGTCAAAATCGCTACACTTGAACTGAATTACAAAACAGAACAGAGTCACACCTTTAGAAGACACACTATGGCTGCTTAACGGGAAAGGTGAGGTGGGGTGATGCATAAAACAAGGGTTTGAAATTAGCTCAGACACCGCTCCATAAGCCAAATATGTAATAGACAAGGCCTACTCCCTGCTCAGTGAACTGGACTCAACACCCCCTAGTCACCGCACGAGAATATATCTGACTAGTATGAATCTGAAAACCTATGTATCGATATCTCTCTGCAAGTGAATCAAGAGGGTGTAAAGCGGCATCAACACAGCAGGGAAAAGCAGCCAAACCCCATTCTAAACATACATTACTTTAAAAAACCCACAAAGCAAAGACAGTGAAAGAGAGAGAAATTCTTACAAAATCCGTTCAGGGTCTCTGATGCAACCTGGATTGACTATATCTAGACCCACAGCTGGATGAGACATAAGGCTGGACACTCTTGGGGCTGAGAGGATTGGTGAGGTTGGGTGAGCAAATGCAGATACTTTAAAATAATACCGCGGGGTACCCACCCCATGGGTCTCAAATCTCCAGGTACAAGGGAATCTTCCTACATCAAAACATGCATGGGAAACCCAGAAGATGGTATGCCGTGAGATCGGGAAAGGTTTCTAAAACGCACCTCATTTCTCCTCTCCTTGTGCTCGGGTTCACCATTCCAGCCGCTTGACTAACCATCTCCCTACTTGGAGAATCAGCACCTTTAACCTACTGTTTCGTCCAGGTTGCAATTTGTCCTGAGGATGAACGGGAAGACGGGGAACCAACGAAAGACTAGCCCTAGGTGTTGGAACAGGCACAGGTCACTCCATTTTCCCATCAGGAAGAAGAATGAACCACAGGCTCAGCCTGCCCCCCAGAACCAAAATAGGGCCTGAAGCAATCCTGCGCTTTTGCGGCCAGCTCCCAAAAAAGCGAGGAGACAAATGGAGCTCAGGGGCACTGCAATTCACAAACGTGCAGAGTTATAAATGAGAACTCTCGTCCACAAATATATTGAGGGAAGGCAACGAAGAGGATTTGAAAGCAAGGCAGATTTGCAGGAAACAGATTTCAGGAGGTAGATTCGACTCGCCTTTAAAGCACATGAAAAGCGGCAAAACGTTGACAATGATGCCCTTGGCCAAAAAGGGCGTATGCGTTTTTTCCTGAATATATTCAGGAAAAAACGCATACGCCCTTTTTGGCCAACCAAGCAAGCCGGAAGGGCAAATCAGCGCTACAAAGAAGTCTCGCTTGCCCTCGGTCAAAAGGGCCATGCTGAACAAAGTGTAAAAACCAGAAAAGCAGGACAGGCCATGGAGACATGGGAGCCTTGCTACGCTGATGGGCGGGATGTAAATTGCCAACAGGCACTCTGGAGAAGAGTACGGTGTGTCCTGAAACAAGTAATAAACACAGCGTAGAGAGCATAGGGCACTTCCACTCAAGGGCGTATAAATTGGGAAAACTAAAAATCAACAAGACACAGGCACCCTAAAGTTTACGGCTGCTCTGTTTCCAAGAACCTCCACTTCGGTACACCTTCAATATCCCAGGAAAGAGAAAAATGGATAAAGAAATGGTGGTACTTGGCACAATGGAATATCACTCAGCCATGAAATCAATGTCATAAGGCTAGTTAGCAGCATGATGAGTGGATTTAGGTACGATGATTCTAAGTGAAATAAGTCACACAGAAAAAGACACTTATCCTAAGATATCGCTTATAGAGGGAATGTCAAAATCGCTACACTTGAACTGAATTACAACACAGAACAGAGTCACACCTTTAGAAGACACACTATGGCTGCTTAACGGGAAAGGTGAGGTGGGGTGATGCATAAAACAAGGGTTTGAAATTAGCTCAGACACCGCTCCATAAGCCAAATATGTAATAGACAAGGCCTACTCCCTGCTCAGTGAACTGGACTCAACACACCCTAGACACCACACAAGAATATATCTGACTAGTAAGAATCTGAAAACCTATGTATCGATATCTCTCTGCAAGTGAATCAAGAGGGTGTAAAGCGGCATCAACACAGCAGGGAAAAGCAGCCAAGCCCGATTCTAAACATAAATTACTTTAAAAAACCCACAAAACAAAGACAGTGAAAGAGAGAGAAATTCTTACAAAATCCGTTCAGGGTCTATGATGCAACCTGGATTGACCATATCAAGACCCACAGCTGGATGAGACATAAGGCTGGACATTCTTGGGGCTGAGAGGGTTGGTGAGGTTGGGTGAGCAAATGCAGATACTTTAAAGTAACACTGCGGGGAACACACCCCATGGGTCTCAAATCTCCAGGTACAAGGGAATCTTCCTACATCAAAACATGCATGGGAAACCCAGAAGATGGTATGCCATGAGATCGGGAAAGGTTTCTAAAACGCACCTCATTTCTCCTCTCCTTGTGCTCGGGTTCGCCATTCCAGCCGCTTGACTAACCATCTCCCTACTTGGAGAATCAGCACCTTTAACCTCCTGATTGTACAGGTTACAATTTGTCCTGAGGATGAAAGAGAAGACGCGGAACCAACGAGAGACAAGCCCTAGGTGTTGGGACAGGCATAGGTCACTCCATTTTCCCATCAGGAAGAAGAATGAACCACAGGCTCAGCCTGCCCCCCAGAACCAAAATAGGGCCTGAAGCAATCCTGCGCTTTTGCGGCCAGCTCCCAAAAAAGCGAGGAGACAAATGGAGCTCAGGGGCACTGCAATTCACAAACGTGCAGAGTTATAAATGAGAACTCTCGTCCACAAATATATTGAGGGAAGGCAACGAAGAGGATTTGAAAGCAAGGCAGATTTGCAGGAAACAGATTTCAGGAGGTAGATTCGACTCGCCTTTAAAGCACATGAAAAGCGGCAAAACGTTGACAATGATGCCCTTGGCCAAAAAGGGCGTATGCGTTTTTTCCTGAATATATTCAGGAAAAAACGCATACGCCCTTTTTGGCCAACCAAGCAAGCCGGAAGGGCAAATCAGCGCTACAAAGAAGTCTCGCTTGCCCTCGGTCAAAAGGGCCATGCTGAACAAACAGTAAAAACCAGAAAAGCAGGACAGGCCATGGAGACATGGGAGCCTTGCTACGCTGATGGGCGGGATGTAAATTGCCAACAGGCACTCTGGAGAAGAGTACGGTGTGTCCTGAAACAAGTAATAAACACAGCGTAGAGAGCATAGGGCACTTCCACCCAAGGGCGTATAAATTGGGAAAACTAAAAATCAACAAGACACAGGCACCCTAAAGTTTACGGCTGCTCTGTTTCCAAGAACCTCCACTTCGGTACACCTTCAATATCCCAGGAAAGAGAAAAATGGATAAAGAAATGGTGGTACTTGGCACAATGGAATATCACTCAGCCATGAAATCAATGTCATAAGGCTAGTTAGCAGCATGATGAGTGGATTTAGGTACGATGACTCTAAGTGAAATAAGTCACACAGAAAAAGACACTTATCCTAAGATATCGCTTATAGAGGGAATGTCAAAATCGCTACACTTGAACTGAATTACAAAACAGAACAGAGTCACACCTTTAGAAGACACACTATGGCTGCTTAACGGGAAAGGTGAGGTGGGGTGATGCATAAAACAAGGGTTTGGAATTAGCTCAGACACCGCTCCATAAGCCAAATATGTAATAGACAAGGCCTACTCCCTGCTCAGTGAACTGGACTCAACACCCCCTAGTCACCGCACAAGAATATATCTGACTAGTATGAATCTGAAAACCTATGTATCGATATCTCTCTGCAAGTGAATCAAGAGGGTGTAAAGCGGCATCAACACAGCAGGGAAAAGCAGCCAAACCCCATTCTAAACATACATTACTTTAAAAAACCCACAAAGCAAAGACAGTGAAAGAGAGAGAAATTCTTACAAAATCCGTTCAGGGTCTCTGATGCAACCTGGATTGACTATATCTAGACCCACAGCTGGATGAGACATAAGGCTGGACACTCTTGGGGCTGAGAGGATTGGTGAGGTTGGGTGAGCAAATGCAGATACTTTAAAATAATACCGCGTGGTACCCACCCCACGGGTCTCAAATCTCCAGGTACAAGGGAATCTTCCTACATCAAAACATGCATGGGAAACCCAGAAGATGGTATGCCGTGAGATCGGGAAAGGTTTCTAAAACGCACCTCATTTCTCCTCTCCTTGTGCTCGGGTTCACCATTCCAGCCGCTTGACTAACCATCTCCCTACTTGGAGAATCAGCACCTTTAACCTACTGTTTCGTCCAGGTTGCAATTTGTCCTGAGGATGAACGGGAAGACGGGGAACCAACGAAAGACTAGCCCTAGGTGTTGGAACAGGCACAGGTCACTCCATTTTCCCATCAGGAAGAAGAATGAACCACAGGCTCAGCCTGCCCCCCAGAACCAAAATAGGGCCTGAAGCAATCCTGCGCTTTTGCGGCCAGCTCCCAAAAAAGCGAGGAGACAAATGGAGCTCAGGGGCACTGCAATTCACAAACGTGCAGAGTTATAAATGAGAACTCTCGTCCACAAATATATTGAGGGAAGGCAACGAAGAGGATTTGAAAGCAAGGCAGATTTGCAGGAAACAGATTTCAGGAGGTAGATTCGACTCGCCTTTAAAGCACATGAAAAGCGGCAAAACGTTGACAATGATGCCCTTGGCCAAAAAGGGCGTATGCGTTTTTTCCTGAATATATTCAGGAAAAAACGCATACGCCCTTTTTGGCCAACCAAGCAAGCCGGAAGGGCAAATCAGCGCTACAAAGAAGTCTCGCTTGCCCTCGGTCAAAAGGGCCATGCTGAACAAAGTGTAAAAACCAGAAAAGCAGGACAGGCCATGGAGACATGGGAGCCTTGCTACGCTGATGGGAGGGATGTAAATTGCCAACAGGCACTCTGGAGAAGAGTACGGTGTGTCCTGAAACAAGTAATAAACACAGCATAGAGAGCATAGGGCACTTCCACTCAAGGGCGTATAAATTGGGAAAACTAAAAATCAACAAGACACAGCACCCTAAAGTTTACGGCTGCTCTGTTTCCAAGAACCTCCACTTCGGTACACCTTCAATATCCCAGGAAAGAGAAAAATGGATAAAGAAATGGTGGTACTTGGCACAATGGAATATCACTCAGCCATGAAATCAATGTCATAAGGCTAGTTAGCAGCATGATGAGTGGATTTAGGTACGATGACTCTAAGTGAAATAAGTCACACAGAAAAAGACACTTATCCTAAGATATCGCTTATAGAGGGAATGTCAAAATCGCTACACTTGAACTGAATTACAAAACAGAACAGAGTCACACCTTTAGAAGACACACTATGGCTGCTTAACGGGAAAGGTGAGGTGGGGTGATGCATAAAACAAGGGTTTGAAATTAGCTCAGACACCGCTCCATAAGCCAAATATGTAATAGAAAAGGCCTACTCCCTGCTCAGTGAACTGGACTCAACACCCCCTAGTCACCGCACAAGAATATATCTGACTAGTATGAATCTGAAAACCTATGTATCGATATCTCTCTGCAAGTGAATCAAGAGGGTGTAAAGCGGCATCAACACAGCAGGGAAAAGCAGCCAAACCCCATTCTAAACATACATTACTTTAAAAAACCCACAAAGCAAAGACAGTGAAAGAGAGAGAAATTCTTACAAAATCCGTTCAGGGTCTCTGATGCAACCTGGATTGACTATATCTAGACCCACAGCTGGATGAGACATAAGGCTGGACACTCTTGGGGCTGAGAGGATTGGTGAGGTTGGGTGAGCAAATGCAGATACTTTAAAATAATACCGCGGGGTACCCACCCCATGGGTCTCAAATCTCCAGGTACAAGGGAATCTTCCTACATCAAAACATGCATGGGAAACCCAGAAGATGGTATGCCGTGAGATCGGGAAAGGTTTCTAAAACGCACCTCATTTCTCCTCTCCTTGTGCTCGGGTTCACCATTCCAGCCGCTTGACTAACCATCTCCCTACTTGGAGAATCAGCACCTTTAACCTACTGTTTCGTCCAGGTTGCAATTTGTCCTGAGGATGAACGGGAAGACGGGGAACCAACGAAAGACTAGCCCTAGGTGTTGGGACAGGCACAGGTCACTCCATTTTCCCATCAGGAAGAAGAATGAACCACAGGCTCAGCCTGCCCCCCAGAACCAAAATAGGGCCTGAAGCAATCCTGCGCTTTTGCGGCCAGCTCCCAAAAAAGCGAGGAGACAAATGGAGCTCAGGGGCACTGCAATTCACAAACGTGCAGAGTTATAAATGAGAACTCTCGTCCACAAATATATTGAGGGAAGGCAACGAAGAGGATTTGAAAGCAAGGCAGATTTGCAGGAAACAGATTTCAGGAGGTAGATTCGACTCGCCTTTAAAGCACATGAAAAGCGGCAAAACGTTGACAATGATGCCCTTGGCCAAAAAGGGCGTATGCGTTTTTTCCTGAATATATTCAGGAAAAAACGCATACGCCCTTTTTGGCCAACCAAGCAAGCCGGAAGGGCAAATCAGCGCTACAAAGAAGTCTCGCTTGCCCTCGGTCAAAAGGGCCATGCTGAACAAAGTGTAAAAACCAGAAAAGCAGGACAGGCCATGGAGACATCGTAGCCTTGCTACGCTGATGGGCGGGATGTAAATTGCCAACAGGCACTCTGGAGAAGAGTACGGTGTGTCCTGAAACAAGTAATAAACACAGCATAGAGAGCATAGGGCACTTCCACTCAAGGGCGTATAAATTGGGAAAACTAAAAATCAACAAGACACAGGCACCCTAAAGTTTACGGCTGCTCTGTTTCCAAGAACCTCCACTTCGGTACACCTTCAATATCCCAGGAAAGAGAAAAATGGATAAAGAAATGGTGGTACTTGGCACAATGGAATATCACTCAGCCATGAAATCAATGTCATAAGGCTAGTTAGCAGCATGATGAGTGGATTTAGGTACGATGACTCTAAGTGAAATAAGTCACACAGAAAAAGACACTTATCCTAAGATATCGCTTATAGAGGGAATGTCAAAATCGCTACACTTGAACTGAATTACAAAACAGAACAGAGTCACACCTTTAGAAGACACACTATGGCTGCTTAACGGGAAAGGTGAGGTGGGTGATGCATAAAACAAGGGTTTGAAATTAGCTCAGACACCGCTCCATAAGCCAAATATGTAATAGACAAGGCCTACTCCCTGCTCAGTGAACTGGACTCAACACCCCCTAGTCACCGCACAAGAATATATCTGACTAGTATGAATCTGAAAACCTATGTATCGATATCTCTCTGCAAGTGAATCAAGAGGGTGTAAAGCGGCATAAACACAGCAGGGAAAAGCAGCCAAACCCCATTCTAAACATACATTACTTTAAAAAACCCACAAAGCAAAGACAGTGAAAGAGAGAGAAATTCTTACAAAATCCGTTCAGGGTCTCTGATGCAACCTGGATTGACCATATCTAGACCCACAGCTGGATGAGACATAAGGCTGGACACTCTGGGGCTGAGAGGATTGGTGAGGTTGGGTGAGCAAATGCAGATACTTTAAAGTAACACTGCGGGGAACACACCCCATGGGTCTCAAATCTCCAGGTACAAGGGAATCTTCCTACATCAAAACATGCATGGGAATGCCACAAGATGGTATGCCAGGATATCGGGAAAGGTTTCTAAAACGCACCTCATTTCTCCTCTCCTTGTGCTCGGGTTCACCATTCCAGCCGCTTGACTAACCCTCTCCCTACTTGGAGAATCAGCACCTTTAACCTACTGTTTCGTCCAGGTTGCAATTTGTCCTGAGGATGAACGGGAAGACGGGGAACCAACGAAAGACTAGCCCTAGGTGTTGGGACAGGCACAGGTCACTCCATTTTCCCATCAGGAAGAAGAATGAACCACAGGCTCAGCCTGCCCCCCAGAACCAAAATAGGGCCTGAAGCAATCCTGCGCTTTTGCGGCCAGCTCCCAAAAAAGCGAGGAGACAAATGGAGCTCAGGGGCACTGCAATTCACAAACGTGCAGAGTTATAAATGAGAACTCTCGTCCACAAATATATTGAGGGAAGGCAACGAAGAGGATTTGAAAGCAAGGCAGATTTGCAGGAAACAGATTTCAGGAGGTAGATTCGACTCGCCTTTAAAGCACATGAAAAGCGGCAAAACGTTGACAATGATGCCCTTGGCCAAAAAGGGCGTATGCGTTTTTTCCTGAATATATTCAGGAAAAAACGCATACGCCCTTTTTGGCCAACCAAGCAAGCCGGAAGGGCAAATCAGCGCTACAAAGAAGTCTCGCTTGCCCTCGGTCAAAAGGGCCATGCTGAACAAAGTGTAAAAACCAGAAAAGCAGGACAGGCCATGGAGACATGGGAGCCTTGCTACGCTGATGGGCGGGATGTAAATTGCCAACAGGCACTCTGGAGAAGAGTACGGTGTGTCCTGAAACAAGTAATAAACACAGCGTTGAGAGCATAGGGCACTTCCACTCATGGGCGTATAAATTGGGAAAACTAAAAATCAACAAGACACAGGCACCCTAAAGTTTACGGCTGCTCTGTTTCCAAGAACCTCCACTTCGGTACACCTTCAATATCCCAGGAAAGAGAAAAATGGATAAAGAAATGGTGGTACTTGGCACAGCGGAATATCACTCAGCCATGAAATCAATGTCATAAGGCTAGTTAGCAGCATGATGAGTGGATTTAGATACGATGATTCTAAGTGAAATAAGTCACACAGAAAAAGACACTTATCCTAAGATATCGCTTATAGACGGAATGTCAAAATCGCTACACTTGAACTGAATTACAAAACAGAACAGAGTCACACCTTTAGAAGACACACTATGGCTGCTTAACGGGAAAGGTGAGGTGGGGTGATGCATAAAACAGGGGTTTGAAATTAGCTCAGACACCGCTCCATAAGCCAAATATGTAATAGACAAGGCCTACTCCCTGCTCAGTGAACTGGACTCAACACCCCCTAGTCACCGCTCAAGAATATATCTGACTAGTAAGAATCTGAAAACCTATGTATCGATATCTCTCTGCAAGTGAATCAAGAGGGTGTAAAGCGGCATCAACACAGCAGGGAAAAGCAGCCAAGCCCGATTCTAAACATAAATTACTTTAAAAAACCCACAAAACAAAGACAGTGAAAGAGAGAGAAATTCTTACAAAATCCGTTCAGGGTCTATGATGCAACCTGGATTGACCATATCAAGACCCACAGCTGGATGAGACATAAGGCTGGACATTCTTGGGGCTGAGAGGGTTGGTGAGGTTGGGTGAGCAAATGCAGATACTTTAAAGTAACACTGCGGGGAACACAGCCCATGGGTCTCAAATCTCCAGGTACAAGGGAATCTTCTTACATCAAAACATGCATGGGAAACCCAGAAGATGGTATGCCATGAGATCGGGAAAGGTTTCTAAAACGCACCTCATTTCTCCTCTCCTTGTGCTCGGGTTCGCCATTCCAGCCGCTTGACTAACCATCTCCCTACTTGGAGAATCAGCACCTTTAACCTCCTGATTGTACAGGTTGCAATTTGTCCTGAGGATGAACGGGAAGACGCGGAACCAACGAGAGACGAGCCCTAGGTGTTGGGACAGGCATAGGTCACTCCATTTTCCCATCAGGAAGAAGAATGAACCACAGGCTCAGCCTGCCCCCCAGAACCAAAATAGGGCCTGAAGCAATCCTGCGCTTTTGCGGCCAGCTCCCAAAAAAGCGAGGAGACAAATGGAGCTCAGGGGCACTGCAATTCACAAACGTGCAGAGTTATAAATGAGAACTCTCGTCCACAAATATATTGAGGGAAGGCAACGAAGAGGATTTGAAAGCAAGGCAGATTTGCAGGAAACAGATTTCAGGAGGTAGATTCTACTCGCCTTTAACGCACATGAAAAGCGGCAAAACGTTGACAATGATGCCCTTGGCCAAAAAGGGCGTATGCGTTTTTTCCTGAATATATTCAGGAAAAAACGCATACGCCCTTTTTGGCCAACCAAGCAAGCCGGAAGGGCAAATCAGCGCTACAAAGAAGTCTCGCTTGCCCTCGGTCAAAAGGGCCATGCTGAACAAAGTGTAAAAACCAGAAAAGCAGGACAGGCCATGGAGACATGGGAGCCTTGCTACGCTGATGGGCGGGATATAAATTGCCAACAGGCACTCTGGAGAAGAGTACGGTGTGTCCTGAAACAAGTAATAAACACAGCGTAGAGAGCATAGGGCACTTCCACTCATGGGCGTATAAATTGGGAAAACTAAAAATCAACAAGACACAGGCACCCTAAAGTTTACGGCTGCTCTGTTTCCAAGAACCTCCGCTTCGGTACACCTTCAATATCCCAGGAAAGAGAAAAATGGATAAAGAAATGGTGGTACTTGGCACAGTGGAATATCACTCAGCCATGAAATCAATGTCATAAGGCTAGTTAGCAGCATGATGAGTGGATTTAGGTACGATGATTCTAAGTGAAATAAGTCACACAGAAAAAGACACTTATCCTAAGATATCGCTTATAGAGGGAATGTCAAATTGCTACACTTGAACTGAATTACAAAACAGAACAGAGGCACACCTTTAGAAGACACACTATGGCTGCTTAACGGGAAAGGTGAGGTGGGGTGATGCATAAAACAAGGGTTTGGAATTAGCTCAGACACCGCTCCATAAGCCAAATATGTAATCGACAAGGCCTACTCCCTGCTCAGTGAACTGGACTCAACACCCCCTTAGTCACCGCACAAGAATATATCTGACTAGTATGAATCTAAAAACCTATGTATCGATATCTCTCTGCAAGTGAATCAAGAGGGTGTAAAGCGGCATAAACACAGCAGGGAAAAGCAGCCAAACCCCATTCTAAACATACATTACTTTAAAAAACCCACAAAGCAAAGACAGTGAAAGAGAGAGAAATTCTTACAAAATCCGTTCAGGGTCTCTGATGCAACCTGGATTGACCATATCTAGACCCACAGCTGGATGAGACATAAGGCTGGACACTCTTGCGGCTGAGAGGATTGGTGAGGTTGGGTGAGCAAATGCAGATACTTTAAAGTAATACCGCGGGGTACCCACCTCATGGGTCTCAAATCTCCAGGTACAAGGGAATCTTCCTACATCAAAACATGCATGGGAAACCCAGAAGATGGTATGCCGTGAGATCGGGAAAGGTTTCTAAAACGCACCTCATTTCTCCTCTCCTTGTGCTCGGGTTCGCCATTCCAGCCGCTTGACTAACCATCTCCCTACTTGGAGAATCAGCACCTTTAACCTACTGTTTCGTCCAGGTTGCAATTTGTCCTGAGGATGAACGGGAAGACGGGGAACCAACGAAAGACTAGCCCTAGGTGTTGGGACAGGCACAGGTCACTCCATTTTCCCATCAGGAAGAAGAATGAACCACAGGCTCAGCCTGCCCCCCAGAACCAAAATAGGGCCTGAAGCAATCCTGCGCTTTTGCGGCCAGCTCCCAAAAAAGCGAGGAGACAAATGGAGCTCAGGGGCACTGCAATTCACAAACGTGCAGAGTTATAAATGAGAACTCTCGTCCACAAATATATTGAGGGAAGGCAACGAAGAGGATTTGAAAGCAAGGCAGATTTGCCGGAAACAGATTTCAGGAGGTAGATTCGACTCGCCTTTAAAGCACATGAAAAGCGGCAAAACGTTGACAATGATGCCCTTGGCCAAAAAGGGCGTATGCGTTTTTTCCTGAATATATTCAGGAAAAAACGCATACGCCCTTTTTGGCCAAACAAGCAAGCCGGAAGGGCAAATCAGCGCTACAAAGAAATCTCGCTTGCCCTCGGTCAAAAGGGCCATGCTGAACAAAGTCTAAAAACTAGAAAAGCAGGACAGGCCATGGAGACATGGGAGCCTTGCTACGCTGATGGGCGGGACGTAAATTGCCAACAGGCACTCTGGAGAAGAGTACGGTGTGTCCTGAAACAAGTAATAAACACAGCGTAGAGAGTATAGGGCACTTCCACTCAAGGGCGTATAAATTGGGAAAACTAAAAATCAACAAGACACAGGCACCCTAAAGTTTACGGCTGCTCTGTTTCCAAGAACCTCCACTTCGGTACACCTTCAATATCCCAGGAAAGAGAAAAATGGATAAAGAAATGGTGGTACTTGGCACAATGGAATATCACTCAGCCATGAAATCAATGTCATAAGGCTAGTTAGCAGCATGATGAGTGGATTTAGGTACGATGACTCTAAGTGAAATAAGTCACACAGAAAAAGACACTTATCCTAAGATATCGCTTATAGAGGGAATGTCAAAATCGCTACACTTGAACTGAATTACAAAACAGAACAGAGTCACACCTTTAGAAGACACACTATGGCTGCTTAACGGGAAAGGTGAGGTGGGGTGATGCATAAAACAAGGGTTTGAAATTAGCTCAGACACCGCTCCATAAGCCAAATATGTAATAGACAAGGCCTACTCCCTGCTCAGTGAACTGGACTCAACACCCCCTAGTCACCGCACAAGAATATATCTGACTAGTATGAATCTGAAAACCTATGTATCGATATCTCTCTGCAAGTGAATCAAGAGGGTGTAAAGCGGCATAAACACAGCAGGGAAAAGCAGCCAAACCCCATTCTAAACATACATTACTTTAAAAAACCCACAAAGCAAAGATAGTGAAAGAGAGAGAAATTCTTACAACATCCGTTCAGGGTCTATGATGCAACCTGGATTGACCATATCTAGACCCACAGCTGGATGAGACATAAGGCTGGACACTCTTGGGGCTGAGAGGATTGGTGAGGTTGGGTGAGCAAACGCAGATACTTTAAAGTAACACTGCGGGGAACACACCCCATGGGTCTCAAATCTCCAGGTACAAGGGAATCTTCCTACATCAAAACATGCATGGGAAACCCAGAAGATGGTATGCCGTGAGATCGGGAAAGGTTTCTAAAACGCACCTCATTTCTCCTCTCCTTGTGCTCGGGTTCGCCATTCCAGCCGCTTGACTAACCATCTCCCTACTTGGAGAATCAGCACCTTTAACCTACTGTTTCGTGCAGGTTGCAATTTGTCCTGAGGATGAACGGGAAGACGGGGAACCAACGAAAGACTAGCCCTAGGTATTGGGACAGCCACAGGTCACTCCATTTTCCCATCAGGAAGAAGAATGAACCACAGGCTCAGCCTGCCCCCCAGAACCAAAATAGGGCCTGAAGCAATCCTGCGCTTTTGCGGCCAGCTCCCAAAAAAGCGAGGAGACAAATGGAGCTCAGGGGCACTGCAATTCACAAACGTGCAGAGTTATAAATGAGAACTCTCGTCCACAAATATATTGAGGGAAGGCAACGAAGAGGATTTGAAAGCAAGGCAGATTTGCAGGAAACAGATTTCAGGAGGTAGATTCGACTCGCCTTTAAAGCACATGAAAAGCGGAAAAACGTTGACAATGATGCCCTTGGCCAAAAAGGGCGTATGCGTTTTTTCCTGAATATATTCAGGAAAAAACGCATACGCCCTTTTTGGCCAACCAAGCAAGCCGGAAGGGCAAATCAGCGCTACAAAGAAGTCTCGCTTGCCCTCGGTAAAAACGGCCATGCTGAACAAAGTGTAAAAACCAGAAAAGCAGGACAGGCCATGGAGACATGGGAGCCTTGCTACGCTGATGGGCGGGATATAAATTGCCAACAGGCACTCTGGAGAAGAGTACGGTGTGTCCTGAAACAAGTAATAAACACAGCGTAGAGAGCATAGGGCACTTCCACTCATGGGCGTATAAATTGGGAAAACTAAAAATCAACAAGACACAGGCACCCTAAAGTTTACGGCTGCTCTGTTTCCAAGAACCTCCACTTCGGTACACCTTCAATATCCCAGGAAAGAGAAAAATGGATAAAGAAATGGTGGTACTTGGCACAATGGAATATCACTCAGCCATGAAATCAATGTCATAAGGCTAGTTAGCAGCATGATGAGTGGATTTAGATACGATGATTCTAAGTGAAATAAGTCACACAGAAAAAGACACTTATCCTAAGATATCGCTTACAGAGGGAATGTCAAAATCGCTACACTTGAACTGAATTACAAAACAGAACAGAGTCACACCTTTAGAAGACACACTATGGCTGCTTAACGGGAAAGGTGAGGTGGGGTGATGTATAAAACAAGGGTTTGAAATTAGCTCAGAGACCGCTCCATAAGCCAAATATGTAATAGACAAGGCCTACTCCCTGCTCAGTGAACTGGACTCAACACACCCTAGTCACCACACAAGAATATATCTGACTAGTAAGAATCTGAAAACCTATGTATCGATATCTCTCTGCAAGTGAATCAAGAGGGTGTAAAGCGGCATCAACACAGCAGGGAAAAGCAGCCAAACCCCATTCTAAACATACATTACTTTAAAAAACCCACAAAGCAATGACAGTGAAAGAGAGAGAAATTCTTACAAAATCCGTTCAGGGTCTCTGATGCAACCTGGATTGACCATATCTAGACCCACAGCTGGATGAGACAGAAGGCTGGACACTCTTGGGGCTGAGAGGATTGGTGAGGTTGGGTGAGCAAACGCAGATACTTTAAAGTAACACTGCGGGGAACACACCCCATGGGTCTCAAATCTCCAGGTACAAGGGCATCTTCCTACATCAAAACATGCATGGGAAACCCAGAAGATGGTATGCCATGAGATCGGGAAAGGTTTCTAAAACGCACCTCATTTCTCCTCTCCTTGTGCTCGGGTTCGCCATTCCAGCCGCTTGACTAACCATCTCCCTACTTGGAGAATCAGCACCTTTAACCTCCTGATTGTACAGGTTGCAATTTGTCCTGAGGATGAACGGGAAGACGCGGAACCAACGAGAGACGAGCCCTAGGTGTTGGGACAGGCATAGGTCACTCCTTTTTCCCATCAGGAAGAAGAATGAACCACAGGCTCAGCCTGCCCCCCAGAACCAAAATAGGGCCTGAAGCAATCCTGCGCTTTTGCGGCCAGCTCCCAAAAAAGCGAGGAGACAAATGGAGCTCAGGGGCACTGCAATTCACAAACGTGCAGAGTTATAAATGAGAACTCTCGTCCACAAATATATTGAGGGAAGGCAACGAAGAGGATTTGAAAGCAAGGCAGATTTGCAGGAAACAGATTTCAGGAGGTAGATTCGACTCGCCTTTAAAGCACATGAAAAGCGGAAAAACGTTGACAATGATGCCCTTGGCCAAAAAGGGCGTATGCGTTTTTTCCTGAATATATTCAGGAAAAAACGCATACGCCCTTTTTGGCCAACCAAGCAAGCCGGAAGGGCAAATCAGCGCTACAAAGAAGTCTCGCTTGCCCTCGGTCAAAAGGGCCATGCTGAACAAAGTGTAAAAACCAGAAAAGCAGGACAGGCCATGGAGACATGGGAGCCTTGCTACGCTGATGGGCGGGATGTAAATTTCCAACAGGCACTCTGGAGAAGAGTACGGTGTGTCCTGAAACAAGTAATAAACACAGCGTAGAGAGCATAGGGCACTTCCACTCAAGGGCGTATAAATTGGGAAAACTAAACATCAACAAGACACAGGCACCCTAAAGTTTACGGCTGCTCTGTTTCCAAGAACCTCCACTTCGGTACACCTTCAATATCCCAGGAAAGAGAAAAATGGATAAAGAAATGGTGGTACTTGGCACAATGGAATATCACTCAGCCATGAAATCAATGTCATAAGGCTAGTTAGCAGCATGATGAGTGGATTTAGATACGATGATACTAAGTGAAATAAGTCACACAGAAAAAGACACTTATCCTAAGATATCGCTTATAGAGGGAATGTCAAAATCGCTACACTTGAACTGAATTACAAAACAGAACAGAGTCACACCTTTAGAAGACACATTATGGCTGCTTAACGGGAAAGGTGAGGTGGGGTGATGCATAAAACAAGGGTTTGAAATTAGCTCAGACACCGCTCCATAAGCCAAATATGTAATAGACAAGGCCTACTCCCTGCTCAGTGAACTGGACTCAACACACCCTAGTCACCACACAAGAATATATCTGACTAGTAAGAATCTGAAAACCTATGTATCGATATCTCTCTGCAAGTGAATCAAGAGGGTGTAAAGCGGCATCAACACAGCAGGGAAAAGCAGCCAAGCCCGATTCTAAACATAAATTACTTTAAAAAACCCACAAAACAAAGACAGTGAAAGAGAGAGAAATTCTTACAAAATCCGTTCAGGGTCTATGATGCAACCTGGATTGACCATATCTAGACCCACAGCTGGATGAGACATAAGGCTGGACACTCTTGGGGCTGAGAGGATTGGTGAGGTTGGGTGAGCAAACGCAGATACTTTAAAGTAACACTGCGGGGAACACACCCCATGGGTCTCAAATCTCCAGGTACAAGGGAATCTTCCTACATCAAAACATGCATGGGAAAGCCAGAAGATGGTATGCCGTGAGATCGGGAAAGGTTTCCAAAACGCACCTCATTTCTCCTCTCCTTGTGCTCGGGTTCGCCATTCCAGCCGCTTGACTAACCATCTCCCTACTTGGAGAATCAGCACCTTTAACCTACTGTTTCGTCCAGGTTGCAATTTGTCCTGAGGATGAACGGGAAGACGCGGAACCAACGAGAGACGAGCCCTAGGTGTTGGGACAGGCATAGGTCACTCCATTTTCCCATCAGGAAGAAGAATGAACCACAGGCTCAGCCTGCCCCCCAGAACCAAAATAGGGCCTGAAGCAATCCTGCGCTTTTGCGGCCAGCTCCCAAAAAAGCGAGGAGACAAATGGAGCTCAGGGGCACTGCAATTCACAAACGTGCAGAGTTATAAATGAGAACTCTCGTCCACAAATATATTGAGGGAAGGCAACGAAGAGGATTTGAAAGCAAGGCAGATTTGCAGGAAACAGATTTCAGGAGGTAGATTCGACTCGCCTTTAAAGCACATGAAAAGCGGCAAAACGTTGACAATGATGCCCTTGGCCAAAAAGGGCGTATGCGTTTTTTCCTGAATATATTCAGGAAAAAACGCATACGCCCTTTTTGGCCAACCAAGCAAGCCGGAAGGGCAAATCAGCGCTACAAAGAAGTCTCGCTTGCCCTCGGTCAAAAGGGCCATGCTGAACAAACAGTAAAAACCAGAAAAGCAGGACAGGCCATGGAGACATGGGAGCCTTGCTACGCTGATGGGCGGGATATAAATTGCCAACAGGCACTCTGGAGAAGAGTACGGTGTGTCCTGAAACAAGTAATAAACACAGCGTAGAGAGCATAGGGCACTTCCACTCATGGGCGTATAAATTGGGAAAACTAAAAATCAACAAGACACAGGCACCCTAAAGTTTACGGCTGCTCTGTTTCCAAGAACCTCCGCTTCGGTACACCTTCAATATCCCAGGAAAGAGAAAAATGGATAAAGAAATGGTGGTACTTGGCACAATGGAATATCACTCAGCCATGAAATCAATGTCATAAGGCTAGTTAGCAGCATGATGAGTGGATTTAGGTACGATGATTCTAAGTGAAATAAGTCACACAGAAAAAGACACTTATCCTAAGATATCGCTTATAGAGGGAATGTCAAAATGGCTACACTTGAACTGAATTACAAAACAGAACAGAGTCACACCTGTAGAAGACACACTATGGCTGCTTAACCGGAAAGGTGAGGTGGGGTGATGCATAAAACAAGGGTTTGAAATTAGCTCAGACACCGCTCCATAAGCCAAATATGTAATAGACAAGGCCTACTCCCTGCTCAGTGAACTGGACTCAACACCCCCTAGTCACTGCACAAGAATATATCTGACTAGTATGAATCTGAAAACCTATGTATCTATATCTCTCTGCAAGTGAATCAAGAGGGTGTAAAGCGGCATAAACACAGCAGGGAAAAGCAGCCAAACCCCATTCTAAACATACATTATTTTAAAAAACCCACAAAGCAAAGACAGTGAAAGTGAGAGAAATTCTTACAACATCCGTTTAGGGTCTATGATGCAACCTGGATTGACCATATCTAGACCCACAGCTGGATGAGACATAAGGCTGGACACTCTTGGGGCTGAGAGGATTGGTGAGGTTGGGTGAGCAAACGCAGATACTTAAAGTAACACTGCGGGGAACACACCCCATGGGTCTCAAATCTCCAGGTACAAGGGAATCTTCCTACATCAAAACATGCATGGGAAAGCCAGAAGATGGTATGCCGTGAGATCGGGAAAGGTTTCTAAAACGCACCTCATTTCTCCTCTCCTTGTGCTCGGGTTCGCCATTCCAGCCGCTTGACTAACCATCTCCCTACTTGGAGCATCAGCACCTTTAACCTACTGTTTCGTCCAGGTTGCAATTTGTCCTGAGCATGAACGGGAAGACGGGGAACCAACGAAAGACTAGCCCTAGGTGTTGGGACAGGCACAGGTCACTCCATTTTCCCATCAGGAAGAAGAATGAACCACAGGCTCAGCCTGCCCCCCAGAACCAAAATAGGGCCTGAAGCAATCCTGCGCTTTTGCGGCCAGCTCCCAAAAAAGCGAGGAGACAAATGGAGCTCAGGGGCACTGCAATTCACAAACGTGCAGAGTTATAAATGAGAACTCTCGTCCACAAATATATTGAGGGAAGGCAACGAAGAGGATTTGAAAGCAAGGCAGATTTGCAGGAAACAGATTTCAGGAGGTAGATTCGACTCGCCTTTAAAGCACATGAAAAGCGGCAAAACGTTGACAATGATGCCCTTGGCCAAAAAGGGCGTATGCGTTTTTTCCTGAATATATTCAGGAAAAAACGCATACGCCCTTTTTGGCCAACTAAGCAAGCCGGAAGGGCAAATCAGCGCTACAAAGAAGTCTCGCTTGCCCTCGGTCAAAAGGGCCATGCTGAACAAAGTGTAAAAACCAGAAAAGCAGGACAGGCCATGGAGACATAGGAGCCTTGCTACGCTGATGGGCGGGATATAAATTGCCAACAGGCACTCTGGAGAAGAGTACGGTGTGTCCTGAAACAAGTAATAAACACAGCGTAGAGAGCATAGGGCACTTCCACTCAAGGGCGTATAAATTGGGAAAAATAAAAATCAACAAGACACAGGCACCCTAAAGTTTACGGCTGCTCTGTTTCCAAGAACCTCCACTTCGGTACACCTTCAATATCCCAGGAAAGAGAAAAATGGATAAAGAAATGGTGGTACTTGGCACAGTGGAATATCACTCAGCTATGAAATCAATGTCATAAGGCTAGTTAGCAGCATGATGAGTGGATTTAGATACGATGATTCTAAGTGAAATAAGTCACACAGAAAAAGACACTTATCCTAAGATATCGCTTATAGAGGGAATGTCAAAATCGCTACACTTGAACTGAATTACAAAACAGAACAGAGTCACACCTGTAGAAGACACACTATGGCTGCTTAACGGGAAAGGTGAGGTGGGGTGATGCATAAAACAAGGGTTTGGAATTAGCTCAGACACCGCTCCATAAGCCAAATATGTAATAGACAAGGCCTACTCCCTGCTCAGTGAACTGGACTCAACACCCCCTAGTCACCGCACAAGAATATATCTGACTAGTATGAATCTGAAAACCTATGTATCGATATCTCTCTGCAAGTGAATCAAGAGGGTGTAAAGCGGCATCAACACAGCAGGGAAAAGCAGCCAAGCCCGATTCTAAACATAAATTACTTTAAAAAACCCACAAAACAAAGACAGTGAAAGAGAGAGAAATTCTTACAAAATCCGTTCAGGGTCTGTGATGCAACCTGGATTGACCATATCTAGACCCACAGCTGGATGAGACATAAGGCTGGACACTCTTGGGGCTGAGAGGATTGGTGAGGTTGGGTGAGCAAATGCAGATACTTTAAAGTAACACTGCGGGGAACACACCCCATGGGTCTCAAATCTCCAGGTACAAGGGAATCTTCCTACATCAAAACATGCATGGGAAAGCCAGAAGATGGTATGCCGTGAGATCGGGAAAGGTTTCCAAAACGCACCTCATTTCTCCTCTCCTTGTGCTCGGGTTCGCCATTCCAGCCGCTTGACTAACCCTCTCCCTACTTGGAGAATCAGCACCTTTAACCTACTGTTTCGTCCAGGTTGCAATTTGTCCTGAGGATGAACGGGAAGACGGGGAACCAACGAAAGACTAGCCCTAGGTATTGGGACAGGCACAGGTCACTCCATTTTCCCATCAGGAAGAAGAATGAACCACAGGCTCAGCCTGCCTCCCAGAACCAAAATAGGGCCTGAAGCAATCCTGCGCTTTTGCGGCCAGCTCCCAAAAAAGCGAGGAGACAAATGGAGCTCAGGGGCACTGCAATTCACAAACGTGCAGAGTTATAAATGAGAACTCTCGTCCACAAATATATTGAGGGAAGGCAACGAAGAGGATTTGAAAGCAAGGCAGATTTGCAGGAAACAGATTTCAGGAGGTAGATTCGACTCGCCTTTAAAGCACATGAAAAGCGGAAAAACGTTGACAATGATGCCCTTGGCCAAAAAGGGCGTATGCGTTTTTTCCTGAATATATTCAGGAAAAAACGCATACGCCCTTTTTGGCCAACCAAGCAAGCCGGAAGGGCAAATCAGCGCTACAAAGATGTCTCGCTTGCCCTCGGTCAAAACGGCCATGCTGAACAAACAGTAAAAACCAGAAAAGCAGGACAGGCCATGGAGACATGGGAGCCTTGCTACGCTGATGGGCGGGATATAAATTGCCAAAAGGCACTCTGGAGAAGAGTACGGTGTGTCCTGAAACAAGTAATAAACACAGCGTAGAGAGCATAGGGCACTTCCACTCATGGGCGTATAAATTGGGAAAACTAAAAATCAACAAGACACAGGCACCCTAAAGTTTACGGCTGCTCTGTTTCCAAGAACCTCCACTTCGGTACACCTTCAATATCCCAGGAAAGAGAAAAATGGATAAAGAAATGGTGGTACTTGGCACAATGGAATATCACTCAGCCATGAAATCAATGTCATAAGGCTAGTTAGCAGCATGATGAGTGGATTTAGATACGATGATTCTAAGTGAAATAAGTCACACAGAAAAAGACACTTATCCTAAGATATCGCTTATAGAGGGAATGTCAAAATCGCTACACTTGAACTGAATTACAAAACAGAACAGAGTCACACCTTTAGAAGACACACTATGGCTGCTTAACGGGAAAGGTGAGGTGGGGTGATGCATAAAACAGGGGTTTGAAATTAGCTCAGAGACCGCTCCATAAGCCAAATATGTAATAGACAAGGCCTACTCCTTGCTCAGTGAACTGGACTCAACACACCCTAGTCACCACACAAGAATATATCTGACTAGTAAGAATCTGAAAACCTATGTATCGATATCTCTCTGCAAGTGAATCAAGAGGGTGTAAAGCGGCATCAACACAGCAGGGAAAAGCAACCAAGCCCGTTTCTAAACATAAATTACTTTAAAAAACCCACAAAACAAAGACAGTGAAAGAGAGAGAAATTCTTACAAAATCTGTTCAGGGTCTCTGATGCAACCTGGATTGACCATATCTAGACCCACAGCTGGATGAGACAGAAGGCTGGACACTCTTGGGGCTGAGAGGATTGGTGAGGTTGGGTGAGCAAACGCAGATACTTTAAAGTAACACTGCGGGGAACACACCCCATGGGTCTCAAATCTCCAGGTACAAGGGAATCTTCCTACATCAAAACATGCATGGGAAAGCCAGAAGATGGTATGCCGTGAGATCGGGAAAGGTTTCTAAAACGCACCTCATTTCTCCTCTCCTTGTGCTCGGGTTCGCCATTCCAGCCGCTTGACTAACCATCTCCCTACTTGGAGAATCAGCACCTTTAACCTACTGTTTCGTCCAGGTTGCAATTTGTCCTGAGGATGAACGGGAAGACGGGGAACCAACGAAAGACTAGCCCTAGGTGTTGTGACAGGCACAGGTCACTCCATTTTCCCATCAGGAAGAAGAATGAACCACAGGCTCAGCCTGCCCCCCAGAACCAAAATAGGGCCTGAAGCAATCCTGCACTTTTGCGGCCAGCTCCCAAAAAAGCGAGGAGACAAATGGAGCTCAGGGGCACTGCAATTCACAAACGTGCAGAGTTATAAATGAGAACTCTCGTCCACAAATATATTGAGGGAAGGCAACGAAGAGGATTTGAAAGCAAGGCAGATTTGCAGGAAACAGATTTCAGGAGGTAGATTCGACTCGCCTTTAAAGCACATGAAAAGCGGCAAAACGTTGACAATGATGCCCTTGGCCAAAAAGGGCGTATGCGTTTTTTCCTGAATATATTCGGGAAAAAACGCATACGCCCTTTTTGGCCAACCAAGCAAGCCGGAAGGGCAAATCAGCGCTACAAAGAAGTCTCGCTTGCCCTCGGTCAAAAGGGCCATGCTGAACAAAGTGTAAAAACCAGAAAAGCAGGACAGGCCATGGAGACATGGGAGCCTTGCTACGCTGATGGGCGGGATGTAAATTTCCAACAGGCACTCTGGAGAAGAGTACGGTGTGTCCTGAAACAAGTAATAAACACAGCGTAGAGAGCATAGGGCACTTCCACTCAAGGGCGTATAAATTGGGAAAACTAAAAATCAACAAGACACAGGCACCCTAAAGTTTACGGCTGCTCTGTTTCCAAGAACCTCCACTTCGGTACACCTTCAATATCCCAGGAAAGAGAAAAATGGATAAAAAAATGGTGGTACTTGGCACAATGGAATATCACTCAGCCATGAAATCAATGTCATAAGGCTAGTTAGCAGCATGATGAGTGGATTTAGATACGATGATACTAAGTGAAATAAGTCACACAGAAAAAGACACTTATCCTAAGATATCGCTTATAGAGGGAATGTCAAAATGGCTACACTTGAACTGAATTACAAAACAGAACAGAGTCACACCTGTAGAAGACACACTATGGCTGCTTAACCGGAAAGGTGAGGTGGGGTGATGCATAAAACAAGGGTTTGAAATTAGCTCAGACACCGCTCCATAAGCCAAATATGTAATAGACAAGGCCTACTCCCTGCTCAGTGAACTGGACTCAACACCCCCTAGTCACCGCACAAGAATATATCTGACTAGTATGAATCTGAAAACCTATGTATCTATATCTCTCTGCAAGTGAATCAAGAGGGTGTAAAGCGGCATAAACACAGCAGGGAAAAGCAGCCAAACCCCATTCTAAACATACATTATTTTAAAAAACCCACAAAGCAAAGACAGTGAAAGTGAGAGAAATTCTTACAACATCCGTTCAGGGTCTATGATGCAACCTGGATTGACCATATCTAGACCCACAGCTGGATGAGACATAAGGCTGGACACTCTTGGGGCTGAGAGGATTGGTGAGGTTGGGTGAGCAAACGCAGATACTTAAAGTAACACTGCGGGGAACACACCCCATGGGTCTCAAATCTCCAGGTACAAGGGAATCTTCCTACATCAAAACATGCATGGGAAAGCCAGAAGATGGTATGCCGTGAGATCGGGAAAGGTTTCTAAAACGCACCTCATTTCTCCTCTCCTTGTGCTCGGGTTCGCCATTCCAGCCGCTTGACTAACCATCTCCCTACTTGGAGCATCAGCACCTTTAACCTACTGTTTCGTCCAGGTTGCAATTTGTCCTGAGCATGAACGGGAAGACGGGGAACCAACGAAAGACTAGCCCTAGGTGTTGGGACAGGCACAGGTCACTCCATTTTCCCATCAGGAAGAAGAATGAACCACAGGCTCAGCCTGCCCCCCAGAACCAAAATAGGGCCTGAAGCAATCCTGCGCTTTTGCGGCCAGCTCCCAAAAAAGCGAGGAGACAAATGGAGCTCAGGGGCACTGCAATTCACAAACGTGCAGAGTTATAAATGAGAACTCTCGTCCACAAATATATTGAGGGAAGGCAACGAAGAGGATTTGAAAGCAAGGCAGATTTGCAGGAAACAGATTTCAGGAGGTAGATTCGACTCGCCTTTAAAGCACATGAAAAGCGGCAAAACGTTGACAATGATGCCCTTGGCCAAAAAGGGCGTATGCGTTTTTTCCTGAATATATTCAGGAAAAAACGCATACGCCCTTTTTGGCCAACTAAGCAAGCCGGAAGGGCAAATCAGCGCTACAAAGAAGTCTCGCTTGCCCTCGGTCAAAAGGGCCATGCTGAACAAAGTGTAAAAACCAGAAAAGCAGGACAGGCCATGGAGACATAGGAGCCTTGCTACGCTGATGGGCGGGATATAAATTGCCAACAGGCACTCTGGAGAAGAGTACGGTGTGTCCTGAAACAAGTAATAAACACAGCGTAGAGAGCATAGGGCACTTCCACTCAAGGGCGTATAAATTGGGAAAAATAAAAATCAACAAGACACAGGCACCCTAAAGTTTACGGCTGCTCTGTTTCCAAGAACCTCCACTTCGGTACACCTTCAATATCCCAGGAAAGAGAAAAATGGATAAAGAAATGGTGGTACTTGGCACAGTGGAATATCACTCAGCTATGAAATCAATGTCATAAGGCTAGTTAGCAGCATGATGAGTGGATTTAGATACGATGATTCTAAGTGAAATAAGTCACACAGAAAAAGACACTTATCCTAAGATATCGCTTATAGAGGGAATGTCAAAATCGCTACACTTGAACTGAATTACAAAACAGAACAGAGTCACACCTGTAGAAGACACACTATGGCTGCTTAACGGGAAAGGTGAGGTGGGGTGATGCATAAAACAAGGGTTTGGAATTAGCTCAGACACCGCTCCATAAGCCAAATATGTAATAGACAAGGCCTACTCCCTGCTCAGTGAACTGGACTCAACACCCCCTAGTCACCGCACAAGAATATATCTGACTAGTATGAATCTGAAAACCTATGTATCGATATCTCTCTGCAAGTGAATCAAGAGGGTGTAAAGCGGCATCAACACAGCAGGGAAAAGCAGCCAAGCCCGATTCTAAACATAAATTACTTTAAAAAACCCACAAAACAAAGACAGTGAAAGAGAGAGAAATTCTTACAAAATCCGTTCAGGGTCTGTGATGCAACCTGGATTGACCATATCTAGACCCACAGCTGGATGAGACATAAGGCTGGACACTCTTGGGGCTGAGAGGATTGGTGAGGTTGGGTGAGCAAATGCAGATACTTTAAAGTAACACTGCGGGGAACACACCCCATGGGTCTCAAATCTCCAGGTACAAGGGAATCTTCCTACATCAAAACATGCATGGGAAAGCCAGAAGATGGTATGCCGTGAGATCGGGAAAGGTTTCCAAAACGCACCTCATTTCTCCTCTCCTTGTGCTCGGGTTCGCCATTCCAGCCGCTTGACTAACCCTCTCCCTACTTGGAGAATCAGCACCTTTAACCTACTGTTTCGTCCAGGTTGCAATTTGTCCTGAGGATGAACGGGAAGACGGGGAACCAACGAAAGACTAGCCCTAGGTATTGGGACAGGCACAGGTCACTCCATTTTCCCATCAGGAAGAAGAATGAACCACAGGCTCAGCCTGCCTCCCAGAACCAAAATAGGGCCTGAAGCAATCCTGCGCTTTTGCGGCCAGCTCCCAAAAAAGCGAGGAGACAAATGGAGCTCAGGGGCACTGCAATTCACAAACGTGCAGAGTTATAAATGAGAACTCTCGTCCACAAATATATTGAGGGAAGGCAACGAAGAGGATTTGAAAGCAAGGCAGATTTGCAGGAAACAGATTTCAGGAGGTAGATTCGACTCGCCTTTAAAGCACATGAAAAGCGGAAAAACGTTGACAATGATGCCCTTGGCCAAAAAGGGCGTATGCGTTTTTTCCTGAATATATTCAGGAAAAAACGCATACGCCCTTTTTGGCCAACCAAGCAAGCCGGAAGGGCAAATCAGCGCTACAAAGAAGTCTCGCTTGCCCTCGGTCAAAAGGGCCATGCTGAACAAACAGTAAAAACCAGAAAAGCAGGACAGGCCATGGAGACATGGGAGCCTTGCTACGCTGATGGGCGGGATATAAATTGCCAAAAGGCACTCTGGAGAAGAGTACGGTGTGTCCTGAAACAAGTAATAAACACAGCGTAGAGAGCATAGGGCACTTCCACTCATGGGCGTATAAATTGGGAAAACTAAAAATCAACAAGACACAGGCACCCTAAAGTTTACGGCTGCTCTGTTTCCAAGAACCTCCACTTCGGTACACCTTCAATATCCCAGGAAAGAGAAAAATGGATAAAGAAATGGTGGTACTTGGCACAATGGAATATCACTCAGCCATGAAATCAATGTCATAAGGCTAGTTAGCAGCATGATGAGTGGATTTAGATACGATGATTCTAAGTGAAATAAGTCACACAGAAAAAGACACTTATCCTAAGATATCGCTTATAGAGGGAATGTCAAAATCGCTACACTTGAACTGAATTACAAAACAGAACAGAGTCACACCTTTAGAAGACACACTATGGCTGCTTAACGGGAAAGGTGAGGTGGGGTGATGCATAAAACAGGGGTTTGAAATTAGCTCAGAGACCGCTCCATAAGCCAAATATGTAATAGACAAGGCCTACTCCCTGCTCAGTGAACTGGACTCAACACACCCTAGTCACCACACAAGAATATATCTGACTAGTAAGAATCTGAAAACCTATGTATCGATATCTCTCTGCAAGTGAATCAAGAGGGTGTAAAGCGGCATCAACACAGCAGGGAAAAGCAACCAAGCCCGTTTCTAAACATAAATTACTTTAAAAAACCCACAAAACAAAGACAGTGAAAGAGAGAGAAATTCTTACAAAATCTGTTCAGGGTCTCTGATGCAACCTGGATTGACCATATCTAGACCCACAGCTGGATGAGACAGAAGGCTGGACACTCTTGGGGCTGAGAGGATTGGTGAGGTTGGGTGAGCAAACGCAGATACTTTAAAGTAACACTGCGGGGAACACACCCCATGGGTCTCAAATCTCCAGGTACAAGGGAATCTTCCTACATCAAAACATGCATGGGAAAGCCAGAAGATGGTATGCCGTGAGATCGGGAAAGGTTTCTAAAACGCACCTCATTTCTCCTCTCCTTGTGCTCGGGTTCGCCATTCCAGCCGCTTGACTAACCATCTCCCTACTTGGAGAATCAGCACCTTTAACCTACTGTTTCGTCCAGGTTGCAATTTGTCCTGAGGATGAATGGGAAGACGGGGAACCAACGAAAGACTAGCCCTAGGTGTTGTGACAGGCACAGGTCACTCCATTTTCCAATCAGGAAGAAGAATGAACCACAGGCTCAGCCTGCCCCCCAGAACCAAAATAGGGCCTGAAGCAATCCTGCACTTTTGCGGCCAGCTCCCAAAAAAGCGAGGAGACAAATGGAGCTCAGGGGCACTGCAATTCACAAACGTGCAGAGTTATAAATGAGAACTCTCGTCCACAAATATATTGAGGGAAGGCAACGAAGAGGATTTGAAAGCAAGGCAGATTTGCAGGAAACAGATTTCAGGAGGTAGATTCGACTCGCCTTTAAAGCACATGAAAAGCGGCAAAACGTTGACAATGATGCCCTTGGCCAAAAAGGGCGTATGCGTTTTTTCCTGAATATATTCGGGAAAAAACGCATACGCCCTTTTTGGCCAACCAAGCAAGCCGGAAGGGCAAATCAGCGCTACAAAGAAGTCTCGCTTGCCCTCGGTCAAAAGGGCCATGCTGAACAAAGTGTAAAAACCAGAAAAGCAGGACAGGCCATGGAGACATGGGAGCCTTGCTACGCTGATGGGCGGGATGTAAATTTCCAACAGGCACTCTGGAGAAGAGTACGGTGTGTCCTGAAACAAGTAATAAACACAGCGTAGAGAGCATAGGGCACTTCCACTCAAGGGCGTATAAATTGGGAAAACTAAAAATCAACAAGACACAGGCACCCTAAAGTTTACGGCTGCTCTGTTTCCAAGAACCTCCACTTCGGTACACCTTCAATATCCCAGGAAAGAGAAAAATGGATAAAAAAATGGTGGTACTTGGCACAATGGAATATCACTCAGCCATGAAATCAATGTCATAAGGCTAGTTAGCAGCATGATGAGTGGATTTAGATACGATGATACTAAGTGAAATAAGTCACACAGAAAAAGACACTTATCCTAAGATATCGCTTATAGAGGGAATGTCAAAATCGCTACACTTGAACTGAATTACAAAACAGAACAGAGTCACACCTTTAGAAGACACACTATGGCTGCTTAACGGGAAAGGTGAGGTGGGGTGATGCATAAAACAAGGGTTTGAAATTAGCTCAGACACCGCTCCATAAGCCAAATATGTAATAGACAAGGCCTACTCCCTGCTCAGTGAACTGGACTCAACACACACTAGTCACCACACAAGAATATATCTGACTAGTAAGAATCTGAAAACCTATGTATCGATATCTCTCTGCAAGTGAATCAAGAGGGTGTAAAGCGGCATCAACACAGCAGGGAAAAGCAGCCAAGCCCGATTCTAAACATAAATTACTTTAAAAAACCCACAAAACAAAGACAGTGAAAGAGAGAGAAATTCTTACAAAATCCGTTCAGGGTCTATGATGCAACCTGGATTGACCATATCTAGACCCACAGCTGGATGAGACATAAGGCTGGACACTCTTGGGGCTGAGAGGATTGGTGAGGTTGGGTGAGCAAATGCAGATACTTTAAAGTAACACTGCGGGGAACACACCCCATGGGTTTCAAATCTCCAGGTACAAGGGAATCTTCCTACATCAAAACATGCATGGGAAAGCCAGAAGATGGTATGCCGTGAGATCGGGAAAGGTTTCTAAAACGCACCTCATTTCTCCTCTCCTTGTGCTCGGGTTCGCCATTCCAGCCGCTTGACTAACCATCTCCCTACTTGGAGAATCAGCACCTTTAACCTACTGTTTCGTCCAGGTTGCAATTTGTCCTGAGGATGAACGGGAAGACGGGGAACCAACGAAAGACTAGCCCTAGGTATTGGGACAGGCACAGGTCACTCCATTTTCCCATCAGGAAGAAGAATGAACCACAGGCTCAGCCTGCCCCCCAGAACCAAAATAGGGCCTGAAGCAATCCTGCGCTTTTGCGGCCAGCTCCCAAAAAAGCGAGGAGACAAATGGAGCTCAGGGGCACTGCAGTTCACAAACGTGCAGAGTTATAAATGAGAACTCTCGTCCACAAATATATTGAGGGAAGGCAACGAAGAGGATTTGAAAGCAAGGCAGATTTGCAGGAAACAGATTTCAGGAGGTAGATTCGACTCGCCTTTAAAGCACATGAAAAGCGGCAAAACGTTGACAATGATGCCCTTGGCCAAAAAGGGCGTATGCGTTTTTTCCTGAATATATTCAGGAAAAAACGCATACGCCCTTTTTGGCCAACCAAGCAAGCCGGAAGGGCAAATCAGCGCTACAAAGAAGTCTCGCTTGCCCTCGGTCAAAACGGCCATGCTGAACAAACAGTAAAAACCAGAAAAGCAGGACAGGCCATGGAGACATGGGAGCCTTGCTACGCTGATGGGCGGGATATAAATTGCCAACAGGCACTCTGGAGAAGAGTACGGTGTGTCCTGAAACAAGTAATAAACACAGCGTAGAGAGCATAGGGCACTTCCACTCATGGGCGTATAAATTGGGAAAACTAAAAATCAACAAGACACAGGCACCCTAAAGTTTACGGCTGCTCTGTTTCCAAGAACCTCCACTTCGGTACACCTTCAATATCCCAGGAAAGAGAAAAATGGATAAAGAAATGGTGGTACTTGGCACAATGGAATATCACTCAGCCATGAAATCAATGTTATAAGGCTAGTTAGCAGCATGATGAGTGGATTTAGATACGATGATTCTAAGTGAAATAAGTCACACAGAAAAAGACACTTATCCTAAGATATCGCTTATAGAGGGAATGTCAAAATCGCTACACTTGAACTGAATTACAAAACAGAACAGAGTCACACCTTTAGAAGACACACTATGGCTGCTTAACGGGAAAGGTGAGGTGGGGTGATGTATAAAACAAGGGTTTGAAATTAGCTCAGAGACCGCTCCATAAGCCAAATATGTAATAGACAAGGCCTACTCCCTGCTCAGTGAACTGGACTCAACACACCCTAGTCACCACACAAGAATATATCTGACTAGTAAGAATCTGAAAACCTATTTATCGATATCTCTCTGCAAGTGAATCAAGAGGGTGTAAAGCGGCATCAACACAGCAGGGAAAAGCAGCCAAGCCCGATTCTAAACATAAATTACTTTAAAAAACACACAAAACAAAGACAGTGAAAGAGAGAGAAATTCTTACAAGATCCGTTCAGGGTCTCTGATGCAACCTGGATTGACCATATCTAGACCCACAGCTGGATGAGACAGAAGGCTGGACACTCTTGGGGCTGAGAGGATTGGTGAGGTTGGGTGAGCAAACGCAGATACTTTAAAGTAACACTGCGGGGAACACACCCCATGGGTCTCAAATCTCCAGGTACAAGGGCATCTTCCTACATCAAAACATGCATGGGAAACCCAGAAGATGGTATGCCATGAGATCGGGAAAGGTTTCTAAAACGCACCTCATTTCTCCTCTCCTTGTGCTCGGGTTCGCCATTCCAGCCGCTTGACTAACCATCTCCCTACTTGGAGAATCAGCACCTTTAACCTCCTGATTGTACAGGTTGCAATTTGTCCTGAGGATGAACGGGAAGACGCGGAACCAACGAGAGACGAGCCCTAGGTGTTGGGACAGGCATAGGTCACTCCATTTTCCCATCAGGAAGAAGAATGAACCACAGGCTCAGCCTGCCCCCCAGAACCAAAATAGGGCCTGAAGCAATCCTGCGCTTTTGCGGCCAGCTCCCAAAAAAGCGAGGAGACAAATGGAGCTCAGGGGCACTGCAATTCACAAACGTGCAGAGTTATAAATGAGAACTCTCGTCCACAAATATATTGAGGGAAGGCAACGAAGAGGATTTGAAAGCAAGGCAGATTTGCAGGAAACAGATTTCAGGAGGTAGATTCGACTCGCCTTTAAAGCACATGAAAAGCGGCAAAACGTTGACAATGATGCCCTTGGCCAAAAAGGGCGTATGCGTTTTTTCCTGAATATATTCAGGAAAAAACGCATACGCCCTTTTTGGCCAACCAAGCAAGCCGGAAGGGCAAATCAGCGCTACAAAGAAGTCTCGCTTGCCCTCGGTCAAAAGGGCCATGCTGAACAAACAGTAAAAACCAGAAAAGCAGGACAGGCCATGGAGACATGGGAGCCTTGCTACGCTGATGGGCGGGATATAAATTGCCAAAAGGCACTCTGGAGAAGAGTACGGTGTGTCCTGAAACAAGTAATAAACACAGCGTAGAGAGCATAGGGCACTTCCACTCATGGGCGTATAAATTGGGAAAACTAAAAATCAACAAGACACAGGCACCCTAAAGTTTACGGCTGCTCTGCTTCCAAGAACCTCCGCTTCGGTACACCTTCAATATCCCAGGAAAGAGAAAAATGGATAAAGAAATGGTGGTACTTGGCACAATGGAATATCACTCAGCCATGAAATCAATGTCATAAGGCTAGTTAGCAGCATGATGAGTGGATTTAGGTACGATGATTCTAAGTGAAATAAGTCACACAGAAAAAGACACTTATCCTAAGATATCGCTTATAGAGGGAATGTCAAAATCGCTACACTTGAACTGAATTACAAAACAGAACAGAGTCACACCTGTAGAAGACACACTATGGCTGCTTAACCGGAAAGGTGAGGTGGGGTGATGCATAAAACAAGGGTTTGAAATTAGCTCAGACACCGCTCCATAAGCCAAATATGTAATAGACAAGGCCTACTCCCTGCTCAGTGAACTGGACTCAACACCCCCTAGTCACCGCACAAGAATATATCTGACTAGTATGAATCTGAAAACCTATGTATCGATATCTCTCTGCAAGTGAATCAAGAGGGTGTAAAGCGGCATCAACACAGCAGGGAAAAGCAGCCAAACCCCATTCTAAACATACATTATTTTAAAAAACCCACAAAGCAAAGACAGTGAAAGTGAGAGAAATTCTTACAACATCCGTTCAGGGTCTATGATGCAACCTGGATTGACCATATCTAGACCCACAGCTGGATGAGACATAAGGCTGGACACTGTTGGGGCTGAGAGGATTGGTGAGGTTGGGTGAGCAAACGCAGATACTTAAAGTAACACTGCGGGGAACACACCCCATGGGTCTCAAATCTCCAGGTACAAGGGAATCTTCCTACATCAAAACATGCATGGGAAAGCCAGAAGATGGTATGCCGTGAGATCGGGAAAGGTTTCTAAAACGCACCTCATTTCTCCTCTCCTTGTGCTCGGGTTCGCCATTCCAGCCGCTTGACTAACCATCTCCCTACTTGGAGCATCAGCACCTTTAACCTACTGTTTCGTCCAGGTTGCAATTTGTCCTGAGGATGAACGGGAAGACGGGGAACCAACGAAAGACTAGCCCTAGGTGTTGGGACAGGCACAGGTCACTCCATTTTCCCATCAGGAAGAAGAATGAACCACAGGCTCAGCCTGCCCCCCAGAACCAAAATAGGGCCTGAAGCAATCCTGCGCTTTTGCGGCCAGCTCCCAAAAATGCGAGGAGACAAATGGAGCTCAGGGGCACTGCAATTCACAAACGTGCAGAGTTATAAATGAGAACTCTCGTCCACAAATATATTGAGGGAAGGCAACAAAGAGGATTTGAAAGCAAGGCAGATTTGCAGGAAACAGATTTCAGGAGGTAGATTCGACTCGCCTTTAAAGCACATGAAAAGCGGCAAAACGTTGACAATGATGCCCTTGGCCAAAAAGGGCGTATGCGTTTTTTCCTGAATATATTCAGGAAAAAACGCATACGCCCTTTTTGGCCAACTAAGCAAGCCGGAAGGGCAAATCAGCGCTACAAAGAAGTCTCGCTTGCCCTCGGTCAAAAGGGCCATGCTGAACAAAGTGTAAAAACCAGAAAAGCAGGACAGGCCATGGAGACATGGGAGCCTTGCTACGCTGATGGGCGGGATATAAATTGCCAACAGGCACTCTGGAGAAGAGTACGGTGTGTCCTGAAACAAGTAATAAACACAGCGTAGAGAGCATAGGGCACTTCCACTCAAGGGCGTATAAATTGGGAAAACTAAAAATCAACAAGACACAGGCACCCTAAAGTTTACGGCTGCTCTGTTTCCAAGAACCTCCACTTCGGTACACCTTCAATATCCCAGGAAAGAGAAAAATGGATAAAGAAATGATGGTAGTTGGCACAGTGGAATATCACTCAGCCATGAAATCAATGTCATAAGGCTAGTTAGCAGCATGATGAGTGGATTTAGATACGATGATTCTAAGTGAAATAAGTCACACAGAAAAAGACACTTATCCTAAGATATCACTTATAGAGGGAATGTCAAAATCGCTACACTTGAACTGAATTACAAAACAGAACAGAGTCACACCTTTAGAAGACACACTATGGCTGCTTAACGGGAAAGGTGAGGTGGGGTGATGCATAAAACAAGGGTTTGAAATTAGCTCAGAGACCGCTCCATAAGCCAAATATGTAATAGACAAGGCCTACTCCGTGCTCAGTGAACTGGACTCAACACCCCCTAGTCACCACACAAGAATATATCTGACTAGTAAGAATCTGAAAACCTATGTATCGATATCTCTCTGCAAGTGAATCAAGAGGGTGTAAAGCGGCATCAACACAGCAGGGAAAAGCAGCCAAGCCCGATTCTAAACATAAATTACTTTAAAAAACCCACAAAACAAAGACAGTGAAAGAGAGAGAAATTCTTACAAAATCCATTCAGGGTCTGTGATGCAACCTGGATTGACCATATCTAGACCCACAGCTGGATGAGACATAAGGCTGGACACTCTTGGGGCTGAGAGGATTGGTGAGGTTGGGTGAGCAAACGCAGATACTTTAAAGTAACACTGCGGGGAACACACCCCATGGGTCTCAAATCTCCAGGTACAAGGGAAACTTCCTACATCAAAACATGCATGGGAAAGCCAGAAGATGGTATGCCGTGAGATCGGGAAAGGTTTCCAAAACGCACCTCATTTCTCCTCTCCTTGTGCTCGGGTTCGCCATTCCAGCCGCTTGACTAACCATCTCCCTACTTGGAGAATCAGCACCTTTAACCTACTGTTTCATCCAGGTTGCAATTTGTCCTAAGGATGAACGGGAAGACGGGGAACTAACGAAAGACTAGCCCTAGGTATTGGGACAGGCACAGGTCACTCCATTTTCCCATCAGGAAGAAGAATGAACCACAGGCTCAGCCTGCCCCCCAGAACCAAAATAGGGCCTGAAGCAATCCTGCGCTTTTGCGGCCAGCTCCCAAAAAAGCGAGGAGACAAATGGAGCTCAGGGGCACTGCAATTCACAAACGTGCAGAGTTATAAATGAGAACTCTCGTCCACAAATATATTGAGGGAAGGCAACGAAGAGGATTTGAAAGCAAGGCAGATTTGCAGGAAACAGATTTCAGGAGGTAGATTCGACTCGCCTTTAAAGCACATGAAAAGCGGCAAAACGTTGACAATGATGCCCTTGGCCAAAAAGGGCGTATGCGTTTTTTCCTGAATATATTCAGGAAAAAACGCATACGCCCTTTTTGGCCAACCAAGCAAGCCGGAAGGGCAAATCAGCGCTACAAAGAAGTCTCGCTTGCCCTCGGTCAAAACGGCCATGCTGAACAAACAGTAAAAACCAGAAAAGCAGGACAGGCCATGGAGACATGGGAGCCTTGCTACGCTGATGGGCGGGATATAAATTGCCAACAGGCACTCTGGAGAAGAGTACGGTGTGTCCTGAAACAAGTAATAAACACAGCGTAGAGAGCATAGGGCACTTCCACTCAAGGGCGTATAAATTGGGAAAACTAAAAATCAACAAGACACAGGCACCCTAAAGTTTACAGCCTCTCTGTTTCCAAGAACCTCCACTTCGGTACACCTTCAATATCCCAGGAAAGAGAAAAATGGATAAAGAAATGGTGGTACTTGGCACAATGGAATATCACTCAGCCATGAAATCAATGTCATAAGGCTAGTTAGCAGCATGATGAGTGGATTTAGATACGATGATTCTAAGTGAAATAAGTCACACAGAAAAAGACACTTATCCTAAGATATCGCTTATAGAGGGAATGTCAAAATCGCTACACTTGAACTGAATTACAAAACAGAACAGAGTCACACCTTTAGAAGACACACTATGGCTGCTTAACGGGAAAGGTGAGGTGGGGTGATGCATAAAACAAGGGTTTGAAATTAGCTCAGAGACCGCTCCATAAGCCAAATATGTAATAGACAAGGCCTACTCCCTGCTCAGTGAACTGGACTCAACACACCCTAGTCACCACACAAGAATATATCTGACTAGTAAGAATCTGAAAACCTATGTATCGATATCTCTCTGCAAGTGAATCAAGAGGGTGTAAAGCGGCATCAACACAGCAGGGAAAAGCAGCCAAGCCCGATTCTAAACATAAATTACTTTAAAAAACCCACAAAACAAAGACAGTGAAAGAGAGAGAAATTCTTACAAAATCCGTTCAGGGTCTCTGATGCAACCTGGATTGACCATATCTAGACCCACAGCTGGATGAGAAAGAAGGCTGGACACTCTTGGGGCTGAGAGGATTGGTGAGGTTGGGTGAGCAAACGCAGATACTTTAAAGTAACACTGCGGGGAACACACCCCATGGGTCTCAAATCTCCAGGTACAAGGGAATCTTCCTACATCAAAACATGCATGGGAAAGCCAGAAGATGGTATGCCGTGAGATCGGGAAAGGTTTCTGAAACGCACCTCATTTCTCCTCTCCTTGTGCTCGGGTTCGCCATTCCAGCCGCTTGACTAACCATCTCCCTACTTGGAGAATCAGCACCTTTAACCTACTGTTTCGTCCAGGTTGCAATTTGTCCTGAGGATGAACGGGAAGACGGGGAACCAACGAAAGACTAGCCCTAGGTATTGGGACAGGCACAGGTCACTCCATTTTCCCATCAGGAAGAAGAATGAACCACAGGCTCAGCCTGCCTCCCAGAACCAAAATAGGGCCTGAAGCAATCCTGCGCTTTTGCGGCCAGCTCCCAAAAAAGCGAGGAGACAAATGGAGCTCAGGGGCACTGCAATTCACAAACGTGCAGAGTTATAAATGAGAACTCTCGTCCACAAATATATTGAGGGAAGGCAACGAAGAGGATTTGAAAGCAAGGCAGATTTGCAGGAAACAGATTTCAGGAGGTAGATTCGACTCGCCTTTAAAGCACATGAAAAGCGGCAAAACGTTGACAATGATGCCCTTGGCCAAAAAGGGCGTATGCGTTTTTTCCTGAATATATTCAGGAAAAAACGCATACGCCCTTTTTGGCCAACCAAGCAAGCCGGAAGGGCAAATCAGCGCTACAAAGAAGTCTCGCTTGCCCTCGGTCAAAACGGCCATGCTGAACAAACAGTAAAAACCAGAAAAGCAGGACAGGCCATGGAGACATGGGAGCCTTGCTACGCTGATGGGCGGGATATAAATTGCCAACAGGCACTCTGGAGAAGAGTACGGTGTGTCCTGAAACAAGTAATAAACACAGCGTAGAGAGCATAGGGCACTTCCACTCATGGGCGTATAAATTGGGAAAACTAAAAATCAACAAGACACAGGCACCCTAAAGTTTACGGCTGCTCTGTTTCCAAGAACCTCCACTTCGGTACACCTTCAATATCCCAGGAAAGAGAAAAATGGATAAAGAAATGGTGGTACTTGGCACAATGGAATATCACTCAGCCATGAAATCAATGTCATAAGGCTAGTTAGCAGCATGATGAGTGGATTTAGATACGATGATTCTAAGTGAAATAAGTCACACAGAAAAACCACTTATCCTAAGATATCGCTTATAGAGGGAATGTCAAAATCGCTACACTTGAACTGAATTACAAAACAGAACAGAGTCACACCTTTAGAAGACACACTATGGCTGCTTAACGGGAAAGGTGAGGTGGGGTGATGCATAAAACAAGGGTTTGAAATTAGCTCAGAGACCGCTCCATAAGCCAAATATGTAATAGACAAGGCCTACTCCCTGCTCAGTGAACTGGACTCAACACACCCTAGTCACCACACAAGAATATATCTGACTAGTAAGAATCTGAAAACCTATGTATCGATATCTCTCTGCAAGTGAATCAAGAGGGTGTAAAGCGGCATCAACACAGCAGGGAAAAGCAGCCAAGCCCGATTCTAAACATAAATTACTTTAAAAAACCCACAAAACAAAGACAGTGAAAGAGAGAGAAATTCTTACAAAATCCGTTCAGGGTCTATGATGCAACCTGGATTGACCATATCTAGACCCACAGCTGGATGAGACATAAGGCTGGACACTCTTGGGGCTGAGAGGATTGGTGAGGTTGGGTGAGCAAACGCAGATACTTTAAAGTAACACTGCGGGGAACACACCCCATGGGTCTCAAATCTCCAGGTACAAGGGAATCTTCCTACATCAAAACATGCATGGGAAAGCCAGAAGATGGTATGCCGTGAGATCGGGAAAGGTTTCCAAAACGCACCTCATTTCTCCTCTCCTTGTGCTCGGGTTCACCATTCCAGCCGCTTGACTAACCATCTCCCTACTTGGAGAATCAGCACCTTTAACCTACTGTTTCGTCCAGGTTGCAATTTGTCCTGAGGATGAACGGGAAGACGGGGAACCAACGAAAGACTAGCCCTAGGTATTGGGACAGGCACAGGTCACTCCATTTTCCCATCAGGAAGAAGAATGAACCACAGGCTCAGCCTGCCCCCCAGAACCAAAATAGGGCCTGAAGCAATCCTGCGCTTTTGCGGCCAGCTCCCAAAAAAGCGAGGAGACAAATGGAGCTCAGGGGCACTGCAATTCACAAACGTGCAGAGTTATAAATGAGAACTCTCGTCCACAAATATATTGAGGGAAGGCAACGAAGAGGATTTGAAAGCAAGGCAGATTTGCAGGAAACAGATTTCAGGAGGTAGATTCGACTCGCCTTTAAAGCACATGAAAAGCGGCAAAACGTTGACAATGATGCCCTTGGCCAAAAAGGGCGTATGCGTTTTTTCCTGAATATATTCAGGAAAAAACGCATACGCCCTTTTTGGCCAACCAAGCAAGCCGGAAGGGCAAATCAGCGCTACAAAGAAGTCTCGCTTGCCCTCGGTCAAAAGGGCCATGCTGAACAAACAGTAAAAACCAGAAAAGCAGGACAGGCCATGGAGACATGGGAGCCTTGCTACGCTGATGGGCGGGATATAAATTGCCAACAGGCACTCTGGAGAAGAGTACGGTGTGTCCTGAAACAAGTAATAAACACAGCGTAGAGAGCATAGGGCATTTCCACTCATGGGCGTATAAATTGGGAAAACTAAAAATCAACAAGACACAGGCACCCTAAAGTTTACGGCTGCTCTGTTTCCAAGAACCTCCGCTTTGGAACACCTTCAATATCCCAGGAAAGAGAAAAATGGATAAAGAAATGGTGGTACTTGGCACAATGGAATATGACTCAGCCATGAAATCAATGTCATAAGGCTAGTTAGCAGCATGATGAGTGGATTTAGATACGATGATTCTAAGTGAAATAAGTCACACAGAAAAAGACACTTATCCTAATATATCGCTTATAGAGGGAATGTCAAAATCGCTACACTTGAACTGAATTACAAATCAGAACAGAGTCACACCTTTAGAAGACACACTATGGCTGCTTAACGGGAAAGGTGAGGTGGGGTGATGCATAAAACAAGGGTTTGGAATTAGCTCAGACACCGCTCCATAAGCCAAATATGTAATAGACAAGGCCTACTCCCTGCTCAGTGAACTGGACTCAACACACCCTAGTCACCACACAAGAATATATCTGACTAGTAAGAATCTGAAAACCTATGTATCGATATCTCTCTGCAAGTGTATCAAGAGGGTGTAAAGCGGCATCAACACAGCAGGGAAAAGCAGCCAAGCCCGATTCTAAACATAAATCACTTTAAAAAACCCACAAAACAAAGACAGTGAAAGAGAGAGAAATTCTTACAAAATCCGTTCAGGGTCTATGATGCAACCTGGATTGACCATATCTAGACCCACAGCTGGATGAGACATAAGGCTGGACACTCTTGGGGCTGAGAGGATTGGTGAGGTTGGGTGAGCAAACGCAGATACTTTAAAGTAACACTGCGGGGAACACACCCCATGGGTCTCAAATCTCCAGGTACAAGGGAATCTTCCTACATCAAAACATGCATGGGAAAGCCAGAAGATGGTATGCCGTGAGATCGGGAAAGGTTTCCAAAACGCACCTCATTTCTCCTCTCCTTGTGCTCGGGTTCACCATTCCAGCCGCTTGACTAACCATCTCCCTACTTGGAGAATCAGCACCTTTAACCTACTGTTTCGTCCAGGTTGCAATTTGTCCTGAGGATGAACGGGAAGACGGGGAACCAACGAAAGACTAGCCCTAGGTATTGGGACAGGCACAGGTCACTCCATTTTCCCATCAGGAAGAAGAATGAACCACAGGCTCAGCCTGCCCCCCAGAACCAAAATAGGGCCTGAAGCAATCCTGCGCTTTTGCGGCCAGCTCCCAAAAAAGCGAGGAGACAAATGGAGCTCAGGGGCACTGCAATTCACAAACGTGCAGAGTTATAAATGAGAACTCTCGTCCACAAATATATTGAGGGAAGGCAACGAAGAGGATTTGAAAGCAAGGCAGATTTGCAGGAAACAGATTTCAGGAGGTAGATTCGACTCGCCTTTAAAGCACATGAAAAGCGGCAAAACGTTGACAATGATGCCCTTGGCCAAAAAGGGCGTATGCGTTTTTTCCTGAATATATTCAGGAAAAAACGCATACGCCCTTTTTGGCCAACCAAGCAAGCCGGAAGGGCAAATCAGCGCTACAAAGAAGTCTCGCTTGCCCTTGGTCAAAAGGGCCATGCTGAACAAACAGTAAAAACCAGAAAAGCAGGACAGGCCATGGAGACATGGGAGCCTTGCTACGCTGATGGGCGGGATATAAATTGCCAACAGGCACTCTGGAGAAGAGTACGGTGTGTCCTGAAACAAGTAATAAACACAGCGTAGAGAGCATAGGGCACTTCCACTCATGGGCGTATAAATTGGGAAAACTAAAAATCAACAAGACACAGGCACCCTAAAGTTTACGGCTGCTCTGTTTCCAAGAACCTCCGCTTCGGAACACCTTCTATATCCCAGGAAAGAGAAAAATGGATAAAGAAATGGTGGGACTTGGCACAATGGAATATCACTCAGCCATGAAATCAATGTCATAAGGCTTGTTAGCAGCATTATGAGTGGATGTAGGTACGATGATTCTAAGTGAAATAAGTCACACAGAAAAAGACACTTATCCTAATATATCGCTTATAGAGGGAACGTCAAAATCGCTACACTTGAACTGAATTACAAAACAGAACACAGTCACACCTGTAGAAGACACACTATGGCTGCTTAACCGGAAAGGTGAGGTGGGGTGATGCATAAAACAAGGATTTGAAATTAGCTCAGAGACCGCTCCATAAGCCAAATATGTAATAGACAAGGCCTACTCCCTGCTCAGTGAACTGGACTCAACACCCCCTAGTCACCGCACAAGAATAATTCTGACTAGTACGAATCTGAAAACCTATGTATCGATATCTCTCTGCAAGTGAATCAAGAGGGTGTAAAGCGGCATCAACACAGCAGGGAAAAGCAGCCAAGCCCGATTCTAAACATAAATTACTTTAAAAAACCCACAAAACAAAGACAGTGAAAGAGAGAGAAATTCTTACAAAATCCGTTCAGGGTCTATGATGCAACCTGGATTGACCATATCTAGACCCACAGCTGGATGAGACATAAGGCTGGACACTCTTGGGGCTGAGAGGATTGGTGAGGTTGGGTGAGCAAACGCAGATACTTTAAAGTAACACTGCGGGGAACACACCCCATGGGTCTCAAATCTCCAGGTACAAGGGAATCTTCCTACATCAAAACATGCATGGGAAACCCAGAAGATGGTATGCCATGAGATCGGGAAAGGTTTCTAAAACGCACCTCATTTCTCCTCTCCTTGTGCTCGGGTTCGCCATTCCAGCCGCTTGACTAACCCTCTCCCTACTTGGAGAATCAGCACCTTTAACCTCCTGATTGTACAAGTTGCAATTTGTCCTGAGGATGAACGGGAAGACGCGGAACCAACGAGAGACGAGCCCTAGGTGTTGGGACAGGCATAGGTCACTCCATTTTCCCATCAGGAAGAAGAATGAACCACAGGCTCAGCCTGCCCGCCAGAACCAAAATAGGGCCTGAAGCAATCCTGCGCTTTTGCGGCCAGCTCCCAAAAAAGCGAGGAGACAAATGGAGCTCAGGGGCACTGCAATTCACAAACGTGCAGAGTTATAAATGAGAACTCTCGTCCACAAATATATTGAGGGAAGGCAACGAAGAGGATTTGAAAGCAAGGCAGATTTGCAGGAAACAGATTTCAGGAGGTAGATTCGACTCGCCTTTAAAGCACATGAAAAGCGGCAAAACGTTGACAATGATGCCCTTGGCCAAAAAGGGCGTATGCGATTTTTCCTGAATATATTCAGGAAAAAACGCATACGCCCTTTTTGGCCAACCAAGCAAGCCGGAAGGGCAAATCAGCGCTACAAAGAAGTCTCGCTTGCCCTCGGTCAAAAGGGCCATGCTGAACAAAGTGTAAAAACCAGAAAAGCAGGACAGGCCATGGAGACATGGGAGCCTTGCTACGCTGATGGGAGGGATGTAAATTGCCAACAGGCACTCTGGAGAAGAGTACGGTGTGTCCTGAAACAAGTAATAAACACAGCGTAGAGAGCATAGGGCACTTCCACTCAAGGGCGTATAAATTGGGAAAACTAAAAATCAACAAGACACAGGCACCCTAAAGTTTACGGCTGCTCTGTTTCCAAGAACCTCCACTTCGGTACACCTTCAATATCCCAGGAAAGAGAAAAATGGATAAAGAAATGGTGGTACTTGGCACAATGGAATATCACTCAGCCATGAAATCAATGTCATAAGGCTAGTTAGCAGCATGATGAGTGGATTTAGATACGATGATTCTAAGTGAAATAAGTCACACAGAAAAAGACACTTATCCTAAGATATCGCTTATAGAGGGAATGTCAAAATCGCTACACTTGAACTGAATTACAAAACAGAACAGAGTCACACCTTTAGAAGACACACTATGGCTGCTTAACGGGAAAGGTGAGGTGGGGTGATGCATAAAACAAGGGTTTGAAATTAGCTCAGAGACCGCTCCATAAGCCAAATATGTAATAGACAAGGCCTACTCCCTGCTCAGTGAACTGGACTCAACACCCCCTAGTCACCGCACAAGAATAATTCTGACTAGTACGAATCTGAAAACCTATGTATCGATATCTCTCTGCAAGTGAATCAAGAGGGTGTAAAGCGGCATCAACACAGCAGGGAAAAGCAGCCAAGCCCGATTCTAAACATAAATCACTTTAAAAAACCCACAAAACAAAGACAGTGAAAGAGAGAGAAATTCTTACAAAATCCGTTCAGGGTCTATGATGCAACCTGGATTGACCATATCTAGACCCACAGCTGGATGAGACATAAGGCTGGACACTCTTGGGGCTGAGAGGATTGGTGAGGTTGGGTGAGCAAACGCAGATACTTTAAAGTAACACTGCGGGGAACACACCCCATGGGTCTCAAATCTCCAGGTACAAGGGAATCTTCCTACATCAAAACATGCATGGGAAACCCAGAAGATGGTATGCCATGAGATCGGGAAAGGTTTCTAAAACGCACCTCATTTCTCCTCTCCTTGTGCTCGGGTTCGCCATTCCAGCCGCTTGACTAACCCTCTCCCTACTTGGAGAATCAGCACCTTTAACCTCCTGATTGTACAAGTTGCAATTTGTCCTGAGGATGAACGGGAAGACGCGGAACCAACGAGAGACGAGCCCTAGGTGTTGGGACAGGCATAGGTCACTCCATTTTCCCATCAGGAAGAAGAATGAACCACAGGCTCAGCCTGCCCCCCAGAACCAAAATAGGGCCTGAAGCAATCCTGCGCTTTTGCGGCCAGCTCCCAAAAAAGCGAGGAGACAAATGGAGCTCAGGGGCACTGCAATTCACAAACGTGCAGAGTTATAAATGAGAACTCTCGTCCACAAATATATTGAGGGAAGGCAACGAAGAGGATTTGAAAGCAAGGCAGATTTGCAGGAAACAGATTTCAGGAGGTAGATTCGACTCGCCTTTAAAGCACATGAAAAGCGGCAAAACGTTGACAATGATGCCCTTGGCCAAAAAGGGCGTATGCGATTTTTCCTGAATATATTCAGGAAAAAACGCATACGCCCTTTTTGGCCAACCAAGCAAGCCGGAAGGGCAAATCAGCGCTACAAAGAAGTCTCGCTTGCCCTCGGTCAAAAGGGCCATGCTGAAAAAAGTGTAAAAACCAGAAAAGCAGGACAGGCCATGGAGACATGGGAGCCTTGCTACGCTGATGGGAGGGATGTAAATTGCCAACAGGCACTCTGGAGAAGAGTACGGTGTGTCCTGAAACAAGTAATAAACACAGCATAGAGAGCATAGGGCACTTCCACTCAAGGGCGTATAAATTGGGAAAACTAAAAATCAACAAGACACAGGCACCCTAAAGTTTACGGCTGCTCTGTTTCCAAGAACCTCCACTTCGGTACACCTTCAATATCCCAGGAAAGAGAAAAATGGATAAAGAAATGGTGGTACTTGGCACAATGGAATATCACTCAGCCATGAAATCAATGTCATAAGGCTAGTTAGCAGCATGATGAGTGGATTTAGATACGATGATTCTAAGTGAAATAAGTCACACAGAAAAAGACACTTATCCTAAGATATCGCTTATAGAGGGAATGTCAAAATCGCTACACTTGAACTGAATTACAAAACAGAACAGAGTCACACCTTTAGAAGACACACTATGGCTGCTTAACGGGAAAGGTGAGGTGGGGTGATGCATAAAACAAGGGTTTGAAATTAGCTCAGAGACCGCTCCATAAGCCAAATATGTAATAGACAAGGCCTACTCCCTGCTCAGTGAACTGGACTCAACACACCCTAGTCACCACACAAGAATATATCTGACTAGTAAGAATCTGAAAACCTATGTATCGATATCTCTCTGCAAGTGAATCAAGGGGGTGTAAAGCGGCATCAACACAGCAGGGAAAAGCAGCCAAGCCCGATTCTAAACATAAATTACTTTAAAAAACCCACAAAACAAAGACAGTGAAAGAGAGAGAAATTCTTACAAAATCCGTTCAGGGTCTATGATGCAACCTGGATTGACCATATCTAGACCCACAGCTGGATGAGACATAAGGCTGGACACTCTTGGGGCTGAGAGGATTGGTGAGGTTGGGTGAGCAAACGCAGATACTTTAAAGTAACACTGCGGGGAACACACCCCATGGGTCTCAAATCTCCAGGTACAAGGGAATCTTCCTACATCAAAACATGCATGGGAAAGCCAGAAGATGGTATGCCGTGAGATCGGGAAAGGTTTCCAAAACGCACCTCATTTCTCCTCTCCTTGTGCTCGGGTTCACCATTCCAGCCGCTTGACTAACCATCTCCATACTTGGAGAATCAGCACCTTTAACCTACTGTTTCGTCCAGGTTGCAATTTGTCCTGAGGATGAACGGGAAGACGGGGAACCAACGAAAGACTAGCCCTAGGTATTGGGACAGGCACAGGTCACTCCATTTTCCCATCAGGAAGAAGAATGAACCACAGGCTCAGCCTGCCCCCCAGAACCAAAATAGGGCCTGAAGCAATCCTGCGCTTTTGCGGCCAGCTCCCAAAAAAGCGAGGAGACAAATGGAGCTCAGGGGCACTGCAATTCACAAACGTGCAGAGTTATAAATGAGAACTCTCGTCCACAAATATATTGAGGGAAGGCAACGAAGAGGATTTGAAAGCAAGGCAGATTTGCAGGAAACAGATTTCAGGAGGTAGATTCGACTCGCCTTTAAAGCACATGAAAAGCGGCAAAACGTTGACAATGATGCCCTTGGCCAAAAAGGGCGTATGCGTTTTTTCCTGAATATATTCAGGAAAAAACGCATACGCCCTTTTTGGCCAACCAAGCAAGCCGGAAGGGCAAATCAGCGCTATAAAGAAGTCTCGCTTGCCGTTGGTCAAAAGGGCCATGCTGAACAAACAGTAAAAACCAGAAAAGCAGGACAGGCCATGGAGACATGGGAGCCTTGCTACGCTGATGGGCGGGATATAAATTGCCAACAGGCACTCTGGAGAAGAGTACGGTGTGTCCTGAAACAAGTAATAAACACAGTGTAGAGAGCATAGGGCACTTCCACTCATGGGCGTATAAATTGGGAAAACTAAAAATCAACAAGACACAGGCACCCTAAAGTTTACGGCTGCTCTGTTTCCAAGAACCTCCGCTTCGGAACACCTTCAATATCCCAGGAAAGAGAAAAATGGATAAAGAAATGGTGGGATTGGCACAATGGAATATCACTCAGCCATGAAATCAATGTCATAAGGCTAGTTAGCAGCATTATGAGTGGATGTAGGTACGATGATTCTAAGTGAAATAAGTCACACAGAAAAAGACACTTATCCTAATATATCGCTTATAGAGGGAACGTCAAAATCGCTACACTTGAACTGAATTACAAAACAGAACACAGTCACACCTGTAGAAGACACACTATGGCTGCTTAACGGGAAAGGTGAGGTGGGGTGATGCATAAAACAAGGGTTTGAAATTAGCTCAGAGACCGCTCCATAAGCCAAATATGTAATAGACAAGGCCTACTCCCTGCTCAGTGAACTGGACACAACACCCCCTAGTCACCGCACAAGAATAATTCTGACTAGTACGAATCTGAAAACCTATGTATCGATATCTCTCTGCAAGTGAATCAAGAGGGTGTAAAGCGGCATCAACACAGCAGGGAAAAGCAGCCAAGCCCGATTCTAAACATAAATTACTTTAAAAAACCCACAAAACAAAGACAGTGAAAGAGAGAGAAATTCTTACAAAATCCGTTCAGGGTCTATGATGCAACCTGGATTGACCATATCTAGACCCACAGCTGGATGAGACATAAGGCTGGACACTCTTGGGGCTGAGAGGATTGGTGAGGTTGGGTGAGCAAACGCAGATACTTTAAAGTAACACTGCGGGGAACACACCCCATGGGTCTCAAATCTCCAGGTACAAGGGAATCTTCCTACATCAAAACATGCATGGGAAAGCCAGAAGATGGTATGCCAGGATATCGGGAAAGGTTTCTAAAACGCACCTCATTTCTCCTCTCCTTGTGCTCGGGTTCACCATTCCAGCCGCTTGACTAACCCTCTCCCTACTTGGAGAATCAGCACCTTTAACCTACTGTTTCGTCCAGGTTGCAATTTGTCCTGAGGATGAACGGGAAGACGGGGAACCAACGAAAGACTAGCCCTAGGTGTTGGGACAGGCACAGGTCACTCCATTTTCCCATCAGGAAGAAGAATGAACCACAGGCTCAGCCTGCCCCCCAGAACCAAAATAGGGCCTGAAGCAATCCTGCGCTTTTGCGGCCAGCTCCCAAAAAAGCGAGGAGACAAATGGAGCTCAGGGGCACTGCAATTCACAAACGTGCAGAGTTATAAATGAGAACTCTCGTCCACAAATATATTGAGGGAAGGCAACGAAGAGGATTTGAAAGCAAGGCAGATTTGCAGGAAACAGATTTCAGGAGGTAGATTCGACTCGCCTTTAAAGCACATGAAAAGCGGCAAAACGTTGACAATGATGCCCTTGGCCAAAAAGGGCGTATGCGTTTTTTCCTGAATATATTCAGGAAAAAACGCATACGCCCTTTTTGGCCAACCAAGCAAGCCGGAAGGGCAAATCAGCGCTATAAAGAAGTCTCACTTGCCCTTGGTCAAAAGGGCCATGCTGAACAAACAGTAAAAACCAGAAAAGCAGGACAGGCCATGGAGACATGGGAGCCTTGCTACGCTGATGGGCGGGATATAAATTGCCAACAGGCACTCTGGAGAAGAGTACGGTGTGTCCTGAAACAAGTAATAAACACAGTGTAGAGAGCATAGGGCACTTCCACTCATGGGCGTATAAATTGGGAAAACTAAAAATCAACAAGACACAGGCACCCTAAAGTTTACGGCTGCTCTGTTTCCAAGAACCTCCGCTTCGGAACACCTTCAATATCCCAGGAAAGAGAAAAATGGATAAAGAAATGGTGGGATTGGCACAATGGAATATCACTCAGCCATGAAATCAATGTCATAAGGCTAGTTAGCAGCATTATGAGTGGATGTAGGTACGATGATTCTAAGTGAAATAAGTCACACAGAAAAAGACACTTATCCTAATATATCGCTTATAGAGGGAACGTCAAAATCGCTACACTTGAACTGAATTACAAAACAGAACACAGTCACACCTGTAGAAGACACACTATGGCTGCTTAACGGGAAAGGTGAGGTGGGGTGATGCATAAAACAAGGGTTTGAAATTAGCTCAGAGACCTCTCCATAAGCCAAATATGTAATAGACAAGGCCTACTCCCTGCTCAGTGAACTGGACTCAACACACCCTAATCACCACACAAGAATATATCTGACTAGTAAGAATCTGAAAACCTATGTATCGATATCTCTCTGCAAGTGTATCAAGAGGGTGTAAAGCGGCATCAACACAGCAGGGAAAAGCAGCCAAGCCCGATTCTAAACATAAATTACTTTAAAAAACCCACAAAACAAAGACAGTGAAAGAGAGGGAAATTCTTACAAAATCCGTTCAGGGTCTATGATGCAACCTGGATTGACCATATCTAGACCCACAGCTGGATGAGACATAAGGCTGGACACTCTTGGGGCTGAGAGGATTGGTGAGGTTGGGTGAGCAAACGCAGATACTTTAAAGTAACACTGCGGGGAACACACCCCATGGGTCTCAAATCTCCAGGTACAAGGGAATCTTCCTACATCAAAACATGCATGGGAAACCCAGAAGATGGTATGCCATGAGATCGGGAAAGGTTTCTAAAACGCACCTCATTTCTCCTCTCCTTGTGCTCGGGTTCGCCATTCCAGCCGCTTGACTAACCCTCTCCCTACTTGGAGAATCAGCACCTTTAACCTCCTGATTGTACAAGTTGCAATTTGTCCTGAGGATGAACGGGAAGACGCGGAACCAACGAGAGACGAGCCCTAGGTGTTGGGACAGGCATAGGTCACTCCATTTTCCCATCAGGAAGAAGAATGAACCACAGGCTCAGCCTGCCCCCCAGAACCAAAATAGGGCCTGAAGCAATCCTGCGCTTTTGCGGCCAGCTCCCAAAAAAGCGAGGAGACAAATGGAGCTCAGGGGCACTGCAATTCACAAACGTGCAGAGTTATAAATGAGAACTCTCGTCCACAAATATATTGAGGGAAGGCAACGAAGAGGATTTGAAAGCAAGGCAGATTTGCAGGAAACAGATTTCAGGAGGTAGATTCGACTCGCCTTTAAAGCACATGAAAAGCGGCAAAACGTTGACAATGATGCCCTTGGCCAAAAAGGGCGTATGCGATTTTTCCTGAATATATTCAGGAAAAAACGCATACGCCCTTTTTGGCCAACCAAGCAAGCCGGAAGGGCAAATCAGCGCTACAAAGAAGTCTCGCTTGCCCTCGGTCAAAAGGGCCATGCTGAAAAAAGTGTAAAAACCAGAAAAGCAGGACAGGCCATGGAGACATGGGAGCCTTGCTACGCTGATGGGAGGGATGTAAATTGCCAACAGGCACTCTGGAGAAGAGTACGGTGTGTCCTGAAACAAGTAATAAACACAGCATAGAGAGCATAGGGCACTTCCACTCAAGGGCGTATAAATTGGGAAAACTAAAAATCAACAAGACACAGGCACCCTAAAGTTTACGGCTGCTCTGTTTCCAAGAACCTCCACTTCGGTACACCTTCAATATCCCAGGAAAGAGAAAAATGGATAAAGAAATGGTGGTACTTGGCACAATGGAATATCACTCAGCCATGAAATCAATGTCATAAGGCTAGTTAGCAGCATGATGAGTGGATTTAGCGACGATGATTCTAAGTGAAATAAGTCACACAGAAAAAGACACTTATCCTAAGATATCGCTTATAGAGGGAATGTCAAAATCGCTACACTTGAACTGAATTACAAAACAGAACACAGTCACACCTGTAGAAGACACACTATGGCTGCTTAACGGGAAAGGTGAGGTGGGGTGATGCATAAAACAAGGGTTTGAAATTAGCTCAGACACCGCTCCATAAGCCAAATATGTAATAGACAAGGCCTACTCCCTGCTCAGTGAACTGGACTCAACACCCCCTATTCACCGCACAAGAATATATCTGACTAGTATGAATCTGAAAACCTATGTATCGATATCTCTCTGCAAGTGAATCAAGAGGGTGTAAAGCGGCATCAATACAGCAGGGAAAAGCAGCCAAGCCCGATTCTAAACATAAATTACTTTAACAAACCCACAAAACAAAGACAGTGAAAGAGAGAGAAATTCTTACAAAATCCGTTCAGGGTCTCTGATGCAACCTGGATTGACCATATCTAGACCCACAGCTGGATGAGACATAAGGCTGGACACTCTTGGGGCTGAGAGGATTGGTGAGGTTGGGTGAGCAAACGCAGATACTTTAAAGTAACACTGCGGGGAACACACCCCATGGGTCTCAAATCTCCAGGTACAAGGGAATCTTCCTACATCAAAACATGCATGGGAAACCCAGAAGATGGTATGCCATGAGATCGGGAAAGGTTTCTAAAACGCACCTCATTTCTCCTCTCCTTGTGCTCGGGTTCGCCATTCCAGCCGCTTGACTAACCCTCTCCCTACTTGGAGGATCAGCACCTTTAACCTCCTGATTGTACAAGTTGCAATTTGTCCTGAGGATGAACGGGAAGACGCGGAACCAACGAGAGACGAGCCCTAGGTGTTGGGACAGGCATAGGTCACTCCATTTTCCCATCAGGAAGAAGAATGAACCACAGGCTCAGCCTGCCCCCCAGAACCAAAATAGGGCCTGAAGCAATCCTGCGCTTTTGCGGCCAGCTCCCAAAAAAGCGAGGAGACAAATGGAGCTCAGGGGCACTGCAATTCACAAACGTGCAGAGTTATAAATGAGAACTCTCGTCCACAAATATATTGAGGGAAGGCAACGAAGAGGATTTGAAAGCAAGGCAGATTTGCAGGAAACAGATTTCAGGAGGTAGATTCGACTCGCCTTTAAAGCACATGAAAAGCGGCAAAACGTTGACAATGATGCCCTTGGCCAAAAAGGGCGTATGCGATTTTTCCTGAATATATTCAGGAAAAAACGCATACGCCCTTTTTGGCCAACCAAGCAAGCCGGAAGGGCAAATCAGCGCTACAAAGAAGTCTCGCTTGCCCTCGGTCAAAAGGGCCATGCTGAAAAAAGTGTAAAAACCAGAAAAGCAGGACAGGCCATGGAGACATGGGAGCCTTGCTACGCTGATGGGAGGGATGTAAATTGCCAACAGGCACTCTGGAGAAGAGTACGGTGTGTCCTGAAACAAGTAATAAACACAGCATAGAGAGCATAGGGCACTTCCACTCAAGGGCGTATAAATTGGGAAAACTAAAAATCAACAAGACACAGGCACCCTAAAGTTTACGGCTGCTCTGTTTCCAAGAACCTCCACTTCGGTACACCTTCAATATCCCAGGAAAGAGAAAAATGGATAAAGAAATGGTGGTACTTGGCACAATGGAATATCACTCAGCCATGAAATCAATGTCATAAGGCTAGTTAGCAGCATGATGAGTGGATTTAGGTACGATGATTCTAAGTGAAATAAGTCACACAGAAAAAGACACTTATCCTAAGATATCGCTTATAGAGGGAATGTCAAAATCGCTACACTTGAACTGAATTACAAAACAGAACAGAGTCACACCTTTAGAAGACACACTATGGCTGCTTAACGGGAAAGGTGAGGTGGGGTGATGCATAAAACAAGGGTTTCAAATTAGCTCAGAGACCGCTCCATAAGCCAAATATGTAATAGACAAGGCCTACTCCCTGCTCAGTGAACTGGACTCAACACACCCTAGTCACCACACAAGAATATATCTGACTAGTAAGAATCTGAAAACCTATGTATCGATATCTCTCTGCAAGTGAATCAAGGGGGTGTAAAGCGGCATCAACACAGCAGGGAAAAGCAGCCAAGCCCGATTCTAAACATAAATTACTTTAAAAAACCCACAAAACAAAGACAGTGAAAGAGAGAGAAATTCTTACAAAATCCGTTCAGGGTCTCTGATGCAACCTGGATTGACCATATCTAGACCCACAGCTGGATGAGACATAAGGCTGGACACTCTTGGGGCTGAGAGGATTGGTGAGGTTGGGTCAGCAAACGCAGATACTTTAAAGTAACACTGCGGGGAACACACCCCATGGGTCTCAAATCTCCAGGTACAAGGGAATCTTCCTACATCAAAACATGCATGGGAAAGCCAGAAGATGGTATGCCGTGAGATCGGGAAAGGTTTCCAAAACGCACCTCATTTCTCCTCTCCTTGTGCTCGGGTTCACCATTCCAGCCGCTTGACTAACAATCTCCATACTTGGAGAATCAGCACCTTTAACCTACTGTTTCGTCCAGGTTGCAATTTGTCCTGAGGATGAACGGGAAGACGGGGAACCAACGAAAGACTAGCCCTAGGTATTGGGACAGGCACAGGTCACTCCATTTTCCCATCAGGAAGAAGAATGAACCACAGGCTCAGCCTGCCCCCCAGAACCAAAATAGGGCCTGAAGCAATCCTGCGCTTTTGCGGCCAGCTCCCAAAAAAGCGAGGAGACAAATGGAGCTCAGGGGCACTGCAATTCACAAACGTGCAGAGTTATAAATGAGAACTCTCGTCCACAAATATATTGAGGGAAGGCAACGAAGAGGATTTGAAAGCAAGGCAGATTTGCAGGAAACAGATTTCAGGAGGTAGATTCGACTCGCCTTTAAAGCACATGAAAAGCGGCAAAACGTTGACAATGATGCCCTTGGCCAAAAAGGGCGTATGCGTTTTTTCCTGAATATATTCAGGAAAAAACGCATACGCCCTTTTTGGCCAACCAAGCAAGCCGGAAGGGCAAATCAGCGCTATAAAGAAGTCTCGCTTGCCCTTGGTCAAAAGGGCCATGCTGAACAAACAGTAAAAACCAGAAAAGCAGGACAGGCCATGGAGACATGGGAGCCTTGCTACGCTGATGGGCGGGATATAAATTGCCAACAGGCACTCTGGAGAAGAGTACGGTGTGTCCTGAAACAAGTAATAAACACAGTGTAGAGAGCATAGGGCACTTCCACTCATGGGCGTATAAATTGGGAAAAGTAAAAATCAACAAGACACAGGCACCCTAAAGTTTACGGCTGCTCTGTTTCCAAGAACCTCCGCTTCGGAACACCTTCAATATCCCAGGAAAGAGAAAAATGGATAAAGAAATGGTGGGATTGGCACAATGGAATATCACTCAGCCATGAAATCAATGTCATAAGGCTAGTTAGCAGCATTATGAGTGGATGTAGGTACGATGATTCTAAGTGAAATAAGTCACACAGAAAAAGACACTTATCCTAATATATCGCTTATAGAGGGAATGCCAAAATCGCTAAACTTGAACTGAATTACAAAACAGAACACAGTCACACCTGTAGAAGACACACTATGGCTGCTTAACGGGAAAGGTGAGGTGGGGTGATGCATAAAACAAGGGTTTAAAATTAGCTCAGAGACCGCTCCATAAGCCAAATATGTAATAGACAAGGCCTACTCCCTGCTCAGTGAACTGGACTCAACACCCCCTAGTCACCGCACAAGAATAATTCTGACTAGTACGAATCTGAAAACCTATGTATCGATATCTCTCTGCAAGTGAATCAAGAGGGTGTAAAGCGGCATCAACACAGCAGGGAAAAGCAGCCAAGCCCGATTCTAAACATAAATTACTTTAAAAAACCCACAAAACAAAGACAGTGAAAGAGAGAGAAATTCTTACAAAATCCGTTCAGGGTCTATGATGCAACCTGGATTGACCATATCTAGACCCACAGCTGGATGAGACATAAGGCTGGACACTCTTGGGGCTGAGAGGATTGGTGAGGTTGGGTGAGCAAACGCAGATACTTTAAAGTAACACTGCGGGGAACACACCCCATGGGTCTCAAATCTCCAGGTACAAGGGAATCTTCCTACATCAAAACATGCATGGGAAAGCCAGAAGATGGTATGCCAGGATATCGGGAAAGGTTTCTAAAACGCACCTCATTTCTCCTCTCCTTGTGCTCGGGTTCACCATTCCAGCCGCTTGACTAACCCTCTCCCTACTTGGAGAATCAGCACCTTTAACCTACTGTTTCGTCCAGGTTGCAATTTGTCCTGAGGATGAACGGGAAGACGGGGAACCAACGAAAGACTAGCCCTAGGTGTTGGGACAGGCACAGGTCACTCCATTTTCCCATCAGGAAGAAGAATGAACCACAGGCTCAGCCTGCCCCCCAGAACCAAAATAGGGCCTGAAGCAATCCTGCGCTTTTGCGGCCAGCTCCCAAAAAAGCGAGGAGACAAATGGAGCTCAGGGGCACTGCAATTCACAAACGTGCAGAGTTATAAATGAGAACTCTCGTCCACAAATATATTGAGGGAAGGCAACGAAGAGGATTTGAAAGCAAGGCAGATTTGCAGGAAACAGATTTCAGGAGGTAGATTCGACTCGCCTTTAAAGCACATGAAAAGCGGCAAAACGTTGACAATGATGCCCTTGGCCAAAAAGGGCGTATGCGTTTTTTCCTGAATATATTCAGGAAAAAACGCATACGCCCTTTTTGGCCAACCAAGCAAGCCGGAAGGGCAAATCAGCGCTACAAAGATGTCTCGCTTGCCCTCGGTCAAAACGGCCATGCTGAACAAACAGTAAAAACCAGAAAAGCAGGACAGGCCATGGAGACATGGGAGCCTTGCTACGCTGATGGGCGGGATATAAATTGCCAACAGGCACTCTGGAGAAGAGTACGGTGTGTCCTGAAACAAGTAATAAACACAGCGTAGAGAGCATAGGGCACTTCCACTCATGGGCGTATAAATTGGGAAAATTAAAATCAACAAGACACAGGCACCCTAAAGTTTACGGCTGCTCTGTTTTCAAGAACCTCCGCTTTGGAACACCTTCAATATCCCAGGAAAGAGAAAAATGGATAAAGAAATGGTGGTACTTGGCACAATGGAATATGACTCAGCCATGAAATCAATGTCATAAGGCTAGTTAGCAGCATGATGAGTGGATTTAGATACGATGATTCTAAGTGAAATAAGTCACACAGAAAAAGACACTTATCCTAATATATCGCTTATAGAGGGAATGTCAAAATCGCTACACTTGAACTGAATTACAAATCAGAACAGAGTCACACCTTTAGAAGACACACTATGGCTGCTTAACGGGAAAGGTGAGGTGGGGTGATGCATAAAACAAGGGTTTGAAATTAGCTCAGAGACCTCTCCATAAGCCAAATATGTAATAGACAAGGCCTACTCCCTGCTCAGTGAACTGGACTCAACACACCCTAGTCACCACACAAGAATATATCTGACTAGTAAGAATCTGAAAACCTATGTATCGATATCTCTCTGCAAGTGTATCAAGAGGGTGTAAAGCGGCATCAACACAGCAGGGAAAAGCAGCCAAGCCCGATTCTAAACATAAATTACTTTAAAAAACCCACAAAACAAAGACAGTGAAAGAGAGAGAAATTCTTACAAAATCCGTTCAGGGTCTATGATGCAACCTGGATTGACCATATCTAGACCCACAGCTGGATGAGACATAAGGCTGGACACTCTTGGGGCTGAGAGGATTGGTGAGGTTGGGTGAGCAAACGCAGATACTTTAAAGTAACACTGCGGGGAACACACCCCATGGGTCTCAAATCTCCAGGTACAAGGGAATCTTCCTACATCAAAACATGCATGGGAAACCCAGAAGATGGTATGCCATGAGATCGGGAAAGGTTTCTAAAACGCACCTTATTTCTCCTCTCCTTGTGCTCGGGTTCGCCATTCCAGCCGCTTGACTAACCATCTCCCTACTTGGAGAATCAGCACCTTTAACCTCCTGATTGTACAAGTTGCAATTTCTCCTGAGGATGAACGGGAAGACGCGGAACCAACGAGAGACGAGCCCTAGGTGTTGGGACAGGCATAGGTCACTCCATTTTCCCATCAGGAAGAAGAATGAACCACAGGCTCAGCCTGCCCCCCAGAACCAAAATAGGGCCTGAAGCAATCCTGCGCTTTTGCGGCCAGCTCCCAAAAAAGCGAGGAGACAAATGGAGCTCAGGGGCACTGCAATTCACAAACGTGCAGAGTTATAAATGAGAACTCTCGTCCACAAATATATTGAGGGAAGGCAACGAAGAGGATTTGAAAGCAAGGCAGATTTGCAGGAAACAGATTTCAGGAGGTAGATTCGACTCGCCTTTAAAGCACATGAAAAGCGGCAAAACGTTGACAATGATGCCCTTGGCCAAAAAGGGCGTATGCGTTTTTTCCTGAATATATTCAGGAAAAAACGCATACGCCCTTTTTGGCCAACCAAGCAAGCCGGAAGGGCAAATCAGCGCTACAAAGAAGTCTCGCTTGCCCTCGGTCAAAAGGGCCATGCTGAACAAACAGTAAAAACCAGAAAAGCAGGACAGGCCATGGAGACATGGGAGCCTTGCTACGCTGATGGGCGGGATATAAATTGCCAACAGGCACTCTGGAGAAGAGTACGGTGTGTCCTGAAACAAGTAATAAACACAGCGTAGAGAGCATAGGGCACTTCCACTCATGGGCGTATAAATTGGGAAAAGTAAAAATCAACAAGACACAGGCACCCTAAAGTTTACGGCTGCTCTGTTTCCAAGAACCTCCGCTTCGGAACACCTTCAATATCCCAGGAAAGAGAAAAATGGATAAAGAAATAGTGGGACTTGGCACAATGGAATATCACTCAGCCATGAAATCAATGTCATAAGGCTAGTTAGCAGCATGATGAGTGGATGTAGGTACGATGATTCTAAGTGAAATAAGTCACACAGAAAAAGACACTTATCCTAATATATCGCTTATAGAGGGAACGTCAAAATCGCTACACTTGAACTGAATTACAAAACAGAACACAGTCACACCTGTAGAAGACACACTATGGCTGCTTAACGGGAAAGGTGAGGTGGGGTGATGCATAAAACAAGGGTTTGAAATTAGCTCAGAGACCGCTCCATAAGCCAAATATGTAATAGACAAGGCCTACTCCCTGCTCAGTGAACTGGACTCAACACCCCCTAGTCACCGCACAAGAATAATTCTGACTAGTACGAATCTGAAAACCTATGTATCGATATCTCTCTGCAAGTGAATCAAGAGGGTGTAAAGCGGCATCAACACAGCAGGGAAAAGCAGCCAAGCCCGATTCTAAACATAAATTACTTTAAAAAACCCACAAAACAAAGACAGTGAAAGAGAGAGAAATTCTTACAAAATCCGTTCAGGGTCTATGATGCAACCTGGATTGACCATATCTAGACCGACAGCTGGATGAGACATAAGGCTGGACACTCTTGGGGCTGAGAGGATTGGTGAGGTTGGGTGAGCAAACGCAGATACTTTAAAGTAACACTGCGGGGAACACACCCCATGGGTCTCAAATCTCCAGGTACAAGGGAATCTTCCTACATCAAAACATGCATGGGAAAGCCAGAAGATGGTATGCCGTGAGATCAGGAAAGGTTTCTAAAACGCACCTCATTTCTCCTCTCCTTGTGCTCGGGTTCACCATTCCAGCCGCTTGACTAACCCTCTCCCTACTTGGAGAATCAGCACCTTTAACCTACTGTTTCGTCCAGGTTGCAATTTGTCCTGAGGATGAACGGGAAGACGGGGAACCAACGAAAGACTAGCCCTAGGTATTGGGACAGGCACAGGTCACTCCATTTTCCCATCAGGAAGAAGAATGAACCACAGGCTCAGCCTGCCCCCCAGAACCAAAATAGGGCCTGAAGCAATCCTGCGCTTTTGCGGCCAGCTCCCAAAAAAGCGAGGAGACAAATGGAGATCAGGGGCACTGCAATTCACAAACGTGCAGAGTTATAAATGAGAACTCTCGTCCACAAATATATTGAGGGAAGGCAACGAAGAGGATTTGAAAGCAAGGCAGATTTGCAGGAAACAGATTTCAGGAGGTAGATTCGACTCGCCTTTAAAGCACATGAAAAGCGGCAAAACGTTGACAATGAGGCACTTGGCCAAAAAGGGCGTATGCGTTTTTTCCTGAATATATTCAGGAAAAAACGCATACGCCCTTTTTGGCCAACCAAGCAAGCCGGAAGGGCAAATCAGCGCTACAAAGAAGTCTCGCTTGCCCTCGGTCAAAAGGGCCATGCTGAACAAAGTGTAAAAACCAGAAAAGCAGGACAGGCCATGGAGACATGGGAGCCTTGCTACGCTGATGGGCGGGATATAAATTGCCAACAGGCACTCTGGAGAAGAGTACGGTGTGTCCTGAAACAAGTAATAAACACAGCGTAGAGAGCATAGGGCACTTCCACTCATGGGCGTATAAATTGGGAAAAGTAAAAATCAACAAGACACAGGCACCCTAAAGTTTACGGCTGCTCTGTTTCCAAGAACCTCCGCTTCGGAACACCTTCAATATCCCAGGAAAGAGAAAAATGGATAAAGAAATGGTGGTACTTGGCACAATGGAATATCACTCAGCCATGAAATCAATGTCATAAAGCTAGTTAGCAGCATGATGAGTGGATGTAGGTACGATGATTCTAAGTGAAATAAGTCACACAGAAAAAGACACTTATCCTAATATATCGCTTATAGAGGGAACGTCAAGATCGCTACACTTGAACTGAATTACAAAACAGAACACAGTCACACCTGTAGAAGACACACTATGGCTGCTTAACGGGAAAGGTGAGGTGGGGTGATGCATAAAACAAGGGTTTGAAATTAGCTCAGACACCGCTCCATAAGCCAAATATGTAATAGACAAGGCCTACTCCCTGCTCAGTGAACTGGACTCAACACCCCCTAGTCACCGCACAAGAATAATTCTGACTAGTACGAATCTGAAAACCTATGTATCGATATCTCTCTGCAAGTGAATCAAGAGGGTGTAAAGCGGCATCAACACAGCAGGGAAAAGCAGCCAAGCCCGATTCTAAACATAAATTACTTTAAAAAACCCACAAAACAAAGACAGTGAAAGAGAGAGAAATTCTTACAAAATCCGTTCAGGGTCTATGATGCAACCTGGATTGACCATATCTAGACCCACAGCTGGATGAGACATAAGGCTGGACACTCTTGGGGCTGAGAGGATTGGTGAGGTTGGGTGAGCAAACGCAGATACTTTAAAGTAACACTGCGGGGAACACACCCCATGGGTCTCAAATCTCCAGGTACAAGGGAATCTTCCTACATCAAAACATGCATGGGAAAGCCAGAAGATGGTATGCCGTGAGATCGGGAAAGGTTTCTAAAACGCACCTCATTTCTCCTCTCCTTGTGCTGGGGTTCACCATTCCAGCCGCTTGACTAACCCTCTCCCTACTTGGAGAATCAGCACCTTTAACCTACTGTTTCGTCCAGGTTGCAATTTGTCCTGAGGATGAACGGGAAGACGGGGAACCAACGAAAGACTAGCCCTAGGTGTTGGTACAGGCACAGGTCACTCCATTTTCCCATCAGGAAGAAGAATGAACCACAGGCTCGGCCTGCCCCCCAGAACCAAAATAGGGCCTGAAGCAATCCTGCGCTTTTGCGGCCAGCTCCCAAAAAAGCGAGGAGACAAATGGAGCTCAGGGGCACTGCAATTCACAAACGTGCAGAGTTATCAATGAGAACTCTCGTCCACAAATATATTGAGGGAAGGCAACGAAGAGGATTTGAAAGCAAGGCAGATTTGCAGGAAACAGATTTCAGGAGGTAGATTCGACTCGCCTTTAAAGCACATGAAAAGCGGCAAAACGTTGACAATGATGCCCTTGGCCAAAAAGGGCGTATGCGTTTTTTCCTGAATATATTCAGGAAAAAACGCATACGCCCTTTTTGGCCAACCAAGCAAGCCGGAAGGGCAAATCAGCGCTACAAAGAAGTCTCGCTTGCCCTCGGTCAAAAGGGCCATGCTGAACAAACAGTAAAAACCAGAAAAGCAGGACAGGCCATGGAGACATGGGAGCCTTGCTACGCTGATGGGCGGGATATAAATTGCCAACAGGCACTCTGGAGAAGAGTACGGTGTGTCCTGAAACAAGTAATAAACACAGCGTAGAGAGCATAGGGCACTTCCACTCATGGGCGTATAAATTGGGAAAAGTAAAAATCAACAAGACACAGGCACCCTAAAGTTTACGGCTGCTCTGTTTCCAAGAACCTCCGCTTCGGAACACCTTCAATATCCCAGGAAAGAGAAAAATGGATAAAGAAATGGTGGTACTTGGCACAATGGAATATCACTCAGCCATGAAATCAATGTCCTAAGGCTAGTTAGCAGCATGATGAGTGGATTTAGCGACGATGATTCTAAGTGAAATAAGTCACTCAGAAAAAGACACTTATCCTAAGATATCGCTTATAGAGGGAATGTCAAAATCGCTACGCTTGAACTGAATTACAAAACAGAACAGAGTCACACCTTTAGAAGACACACTATGGCTGCTTAACGGGAAAGGTGAGGTGGGGTGATGCATAAAACAAGGGTTTGAAATTAGCTCAGAGACCGCTCCATAAGCCAAATATGTAATAGACAAGGCCTACTCCCTGCTCAGTGAACTGGACTCAACACACCCTAGTCACCACACAAGAAGATAGCTGACTAGTAAGAATCTGAAAACCTATGTATCGATATCTCTCTGCAAGTGAATCAAGAGGGTGTAAAGCGGCATCAACACAGCAGGGAAAAGCAGCCAAGCCCGATTCTAAACATAAATTACTTTAAAAAACGCACAAAACAAAGACAGTGAAAGAGAGAGAAATTCTTACAAAATCCGTTCAGGGTCTCTGATGCAACCTGGATTGACCATATCTAGACCCACAGCTGGATGAGACATAAGGCTGGACACTCTTAGGGCTGAGAGGTTTGGTGAGGTTGGGTGAGCAAACGCAGATACTTTAAAGTAACACTGCGGGGAACACAGCCCATGGGTCTCAAATCTCCAGGTAAAAGGGCATCTTCCTACATCAAAACATGCATGAGAAACCCAGAAGATGGTATGCCATGAGATCGGGAAAGGTTTCTAAAACGCACCTCATTTCTCCTCTCCTTGTGCTCGGGTTCGCCATTCCAGCCGCTTGACTAACCATCTCCCTACTTGGAGAATCAGCACCTTTAACCTCCTGATTGTACAGGTTGCAATTTGTCCTGAGGATGAACGGGAAGACGCGGAACCAACGAGAGACGAGCCCTAGGTGTTGGGACAGGCATAGGTCACTCCATTTTCCCATCAGGAATAAGAATGAACCACAGGCTCAGCCTGCCCCCCAGAACCAAAATAGGGCCTGAAGCAATCCTGCGCTTTTGCGGCCAGCTCCCAAAAAAGCGAGGAGACAAATGGAGCTCAGGGGCACTGCAATTCACAAACGTGCAGAGTTATAAATGAGAACTCTCGTCCACAAATATATTGAGGGAAGGCAACGAAGAGGATTTGAAAGCAAGGCAGATTTGCAGGAAACAGATTTCAGGAGGTAGATTCGACTCGCCTTTAAAGCACATGAAAAGCGGCAAAACGTTGACAATGATGCCCTTGGCCAAAAAGGGCGTATGCGTTTTTTCCTGAATATATTCAGGAAAAAACGCATACGCCCTTTTTGGCCAACCAAGCAAGCCGGAAGGGCAAATCAGCGCTACAAAGAAGTCTCGCATGCCCTCGGTCAAAAGGGCCATGCTGAACAAACAGTAAAAACCAGAAAAGCAGGACAGGCCATGGAGACATGGGAGCCTTGCTACGCTGATGGGCGGGATATAAATTGCCAACAGGCACTCTGGAGAAGAGTACGGTGTGTCCTGAAACAAGTAATAAACACAGCGTAGAGAGCATAGGGCACTTCCACTCATGGGCATATAAATTGGGAAAACTAAAAATCAACAAGACACAGGCACCCTAAAGTTTACGGCTGCTCTGTTTCCAAGAACCTCCGCTTCGGAACACCTTCAATATCCCAGGAAAGAGAAAAATGGATAAAGAAATGGTGGTACTTGGCACAATGGAATATCACTCAGCCATGAAATCAATGTCATAAGGCTAGTTAGCAGCATGATGAGTGGATTTAGGTACGATGATTCTAAGTGAAATAAGTCACACAGAAAAAGACACTTATCCTAAGATATCGCTTATAGAGGGAATGTCAAAATCGCTACACTTGAACTGAATTACAAAACAGAACAGAGTCACACCTGTAGAAGACACACTATGGCTGCTTAACGGGAAAGCTGAGGTGGGGTGATGCATAAAACAAGGGTTTGAAATAAGCTCAGAGACCGCTCCATAAGCCAAATATGTAATAGACAAGGCCTACTCCCTGCTCAGTGAACTGGACTCAACACACCCTAGTCACCACACAAGAATATATCTGACTAGTAAGAATCTGAAAACCTATGTATCGATATCTCTCTGCAAGTGTATCAAGAGGGTGTAAAGCGGCATCAACACAGCAGGGAAAAGCAGCCAAGCCCGATTCTAAACATAAATTACTTTAAAAAACCCACAAAACAAAGACAGTGAAAGAGAGAGAAATTCTTACAAAATCCGTTCAGGGTCTATGATGCAACCTGGATTGACCATATCTAGACCCACAGCTGGATGAGACATAAGGCTGGACACTCTTGGGGCTGAGAGGATTGGTGAGGTTGGGTGAGCAAACGCAGATACTTTAAAGTAACACTGCGGGGAACACACCCCATGGGTCTCAAATCTCCAGGTACAAGGGAATCTTCCTACATCAAAACATGCATGGGAAACCCAGAAGATGGTATGCCATGAGATCGGGAAAGGTTTCTAAAACGCACCTCATTTCTCCTCTCCTTGTGCTCGGGTTCGCCATTCCAGCCGCTTGACTAACCATCTCCCTACTTGGAGAATCAGCCCCTTTAACCTCCTGATTGTACAAGTTGCAATTTGTCCTGAGGATGAACGGGAAGACGCGGAACAAACTAGAGACGAGCCCTAGGTGTTGGGACAGGCATAGGTCACTCCATTTTCCCATCAGGAAGAAGAATGAACCACAGGCTCAGCCTGCCCCCCAGAACCAAAATAGGGCCTGAAGCAATCCTGCGCTTTTGCGGCCAGCTCCCCAAAAAGCGAGGAGACAAATGGAGCTCAGGGGCACTGCAATTCACAAACGTGCAGAGTTATAAATGAGAACTCTCGTCCACAAATATATTGAGGGAAGGCAACGAAGAGGATTTGAAAGCAAGGCAGATTTGCAGGAAACAGATTTCAGGAGGTAGATTCGACTCGCCTTTAAAGCACATGAAAAGCGGCAAAACGTTGACAATGATGCCCTTGCCCAAAAAGGGCGTATGCGTTTTTTCCTGAATATATTCAGGAAAAAACGCATACGCCCTTTTTGGCCAACCAAGCAAGCCGGAAGGGCAAATCAGCGCTACAAAGAAGTCTCGCTTGCCCTCGGTCAAAAGGGCCATGCTGAACAAACAGTAAAAACCAGAAAAGCAGGACAGGCCATGGAGACATGGGAGCCTTGCTACGCTGATGGGCGGGATATAAATTGCCAACAGGCACTCTGGAGAAGAGTACGGTGTGTCCTGGAACAAGTAATAAACACAGCGTAGAGAGCATAGGGCACTTCCACTCATGGGCGTATAAATTGGGAAAACTAAAAATCAACAAGACACAGGCACCCTAAAGTTTACGGCTGCTCTGTTTCCAAGAACCTCCGCTTCGGTACACCTTCAATATCCCAGGAAAGAGAAAAATGGATAAAGAAATGGTGGTACTTGGCACAATGGAATATCACTCAGCCATGAAATCAATGTCATAAGGCTAGTTAGCAGCATGATGTGTGGATTTAGGTACGATGATTCTAAGTGAAATAAGTCACACAGAAAAAGACACTTATCCTAAGATATCGCTTATAGAGGGAATGTCAAAATCGCTACACTTGAACTGAATTACAAAACAGAACAGAGTCACACCTTTAGAAGACACACTATGGCTGCTTAACGGGAAAGGTGAGGTGGGGTGATGCATAAAACAAGGGTTTGAAATTAGCTCAGACACCGCTCCATAAGCCAAATATGTAATAGACAAGGCCTACTCCCTGCTCAGTGAACTGGACTCAACACCCCCTAGTCACCGCACAAGAATAATTCTGACTAGTACGAATCTGAAAACCGATGTATCGATATCTCTCTGCAAGTGAATCAAGAGGGTGTAAAGCGGCATCAACACAGCAGGGAAAAGCAGCCAAGCCCGATTCTAAACATACATTACTTTAAAAAACCCACAAAACAAAGACAGTGAAAGAGAGAGAAATTCTTACAGAATCCGTTCAGGGTCTATGATGCAACCTGGATTGACCATATCTAGACCCACAGCTGGATGAGACATAAGGCTGGACACTCTTGGGGCTGAGAGGATTGGTGAGGTTGGGTGAGCAAACGCAGATACTTTAAAGTAACACTGCGGGGAACACACCCCATGGGTCTCAAATCTCCAGGTACAAGGGAATCTTCCTACATCAAAACATGCATGGGAAAGCCAGAAGATGGTATGCCGTGAGATCGGGAAAGGTTTCTAAAACGCACCTCATTTCTCCTCTCCTTGTGCTCGGGTTCACCATTCCAGCCGCTTGACTAACCATCTCCCTACTTGGAGAATCAGCACCTTTAACCTACTGTTTCGTCCAGGTTGCAATTTGTCCTGAGGATGAACGGGAAGACGGGGAACCAACGAAAGACTAGCCCTAGGTGGTGGGACAGGCACAGGTCACTCCATTTTCCCATCAGGAAGAAGAATGAACCACAGGCTCAGCCTGCCCCCCAGAATCAAAATAGGGCCTGAAGCAATCCTGCGCTTTTGCGGCCAGCTCCCAAAAAAGCGAGGAGACAAATGGAGCTCAGGGGCACTGCAATTCACAAACGTGCAGAGTTATAAATGAGAACTCTCGTCCACAAATATATTGAGGGAAGGCAACGAAGAGGATTTGAAAGCAAGGCAGATTTGCAGGAAACAGATTTCAGGAGGTAGATTCGACTCGCCTTTAAAGCACATGAAAAGCGGCAAAACGTTGACAATGATGCCCTTGGCCAAAAAGGGCGTATGCGTTTTTTCCTGAATATATTCAGGAAAAAACGCATACGCCCTTTATGGCCAACCAAGCAAGCCGGAAGGGCAAATCAGCGCTACAAAGAAGTCTCGCTTGCCCTCGGTCAAAAGGGCCATGCTGAACAAAGTGTAAAAACCAGAAAAGCAGGAGAGGCCATGGAGACATGGGAGCCTTGCTACGCTGACGGGCGGGATATAAATTGCCAACAGGCACTCTGGAGAAAAGTACGGTGTGTCCTGAAACAAGTAATAAACACAGTGTAGAGAGCATAGGGCACTTCCACTCAAGGGCGTATAAATTGGGAAAACTAAAAATCAACAAGACACAGGCACCCTAAAGTTTACGGCTGCTCTGTTTCCAAGAACCTCCACTTCGGTACACCTTCAATATCCCAGGAAAGAGAAAAATGGATAAAGAAATGGTGGTACTTGGCACAATGGAATATCACTCAGCCATGAAATCAATGTCATAAGGCTAGTTAGCAGCATGATGAGTGGATTTAGGTACGAAGATTCTAAGTGAAATAAGTCACACAGAAAAAGACACTTATCCTAAGATATTGCTTATAGAGGGAATGTCAAAATCGCTACACTTGAACTGAATTACAAAACAGAACAGAGTCACACCTGTAGAAGACACACTATGGCTGCTTAACGGGAAAGCTGAGGTGGGGTGATGCATAAAACAAGGGTTTGAAATTAGCTCAGAGACCACTCCATAAGCCAAATATGTAATAGACAAGGCCTACTCCCTGCTCAGTGAACTGGACTCAACACCCCCTAGTCACCGCACAAGAATAATTCTGACTAGTACGAATCTGAAAACCTATGTATCGATATCTCTCTGCAAGTGAATCAAGAGGGTGTAAAGCGGCATCAACACAGCAGGGAAAAGCAGCCAAGCCCGATTCTAAACATAAATTACTTTAAAAAACCTTCAAAACAAAGACAGTGAAAGAGAGAGAAATTCTTACAAAATCCGTTCAGGGTCTATGATGCAACCTGGATTGACCATATCTAGACCCACAGCTGGATGAGACATAAGGTTGGACACTCTTGGGGCTGAGAGGATTGGTGAGGTTGGGTGAGCAAACGCAGATACTTTAAAGTAACACTGCGGGGAACACACCCCATGGGTCTCAAATCTCAAGGTACAAGGGCATCTTCCTACATCAAAACATGCATGGGAAAGCCAGAAGATGGTATGCCATGAGATCGGGAAAGGTTTCTAAAACGCACCTCATTTCTCCTCTCCTTGTGCTCGGGTTCGCCATTCCAGCCGCTTGACTAACCATCTCCCTACTTGGAGAATCAGCACCTTTAACCTCCTGATTGTACAGGTTGCAATTTGTCCTGAGGATGAACGGGAAGACGCGGAACCAACGAGAGACGAGCCCTAGGTGTTGGGACAGGCATAGGTCACTCCATTTTCCCATCAGGAAGAAGAATGAACCACAGGCTCAGCCTGCCCCCAGAACCAAAATAGGGCCTGAAGCAATCCTGCGCTTTTGCGGCCAGCTCCCAAAAAAGCGAGGAGACAAATGGAGCTCAGGGGCACTGCAATTCACAAACGTGCAGAGTTATCAATGAGAACTCTCGTCCACAAATATATTGAGGGAAGGCAACGAAGAGGATTTGAAAGCAAGGCAGATTTGCAGGAAACAGATTTCAGGAGGTAGATTCGACTCGCCTTTAAAGCACATGAAAAGCGGCAAAACGTTGACAATGATGCCCTTGGCCAAAAGGGGCGTATGCGTTTTTTCCTGAATACATTCAGGAAAAAACGCATACGCCCCTTTTGGCCAACCAAGCAAGCCGGAAGGGCAAATCAGCGCTACAAAGAAGTCTCGCTTGCCCTCGGTCAAAAGGGCCATGCTGAACAAAGTGTAAAAACCAGAAAAGCAGGACAGGCCATGGAGACATGGGAGCCTTGCTACGCTGATGGGCGGGATGTAAATTGCCAACAGGCACTCTGGAGATGAGTACGGTGTGTCCTGAAACAAGTAATAAAAACAGCGTTGAGAGCATAGGGCACTTCCACTCATGGGCGTATAAATTGGGAAAACTAAAAATCAACAAGACACAGGCACCCTAAAGTTTACGGCTGCTCTGTTTCCAAGAACCTCCGCTTCGGTACACCTTCAATATCGCAGGAAAGAGAAAAATGGATAAAGAAATGGTGGTACTTGGCACAATGGAATATCACTCAGCCATGAAATCAATGTCATAAGGCTAGTTAGCAGCATGATGAGTGGATTTAGGTACGATGATTCTAAGTGAAATAAGTCACACAGAAAAAGGCACTTATCCTAAGATATCGCTTATAGAGGGAATGTCAAATTCGCTACACTTGAACTGAATTACAAAACAGAACAGAGGCACACCTTTAGAAGACACACTATGGCTGCTTAACGGGAAAGGTGAGGTGGGGTGATGCATAAAACAAGGGTTTGAAATTAGCTCAGACACCGCTCCATAAGCCAAATATGTAATAGACAAGGCCTACTCCCTGCTCAGTGAACTGACTCAACACCCCCTAGTCACCGCACAAGAATATATCTGACTAGTATGAATCTGAAAACCTATGTATTGATATCTCTCTGCAAGTGAATCAAGAGGGTGTAAAGCGGCATAAACACAGCAGGGAATAGCAGCCAAAACCCATTCTAAACATACATTACTTTAAAAAACCCACAAAGCAAAGACAGTGAAAGAGAGAGAAATTCTTACAAAATCCGTTCATGGTCTCTGATGCAACCTGGATTGACCATATCTAGACCCACAGCTGGATGAGACATAAGGCTGGACACTCTTGGGGCTGAGAGGATTGGTGAGGTTGGGTGAGCAAATGCAGATACTTTAAAGTAATACCGCGGGGTACCCACCCCATGGGTCTCAAATCTCCAGGTACAAGGGAATCTTCCTACATCAAAACATGCATGGGAAACCCAGAAGATGGTATGCCATGAGATCGGGAAAGGTTTCTAAAACGCACCTCATTTCTCCTCTCCTTGTGCTCGGGTTCGCCATTCCAGCTGCTTGACTAACCATCTCCCTACTTGGAGAATCAGCTCCTTTAACCTCCTGTTTCGTCCAGGTTGCAATTTGTCCAGAGGATGAACGGGAAGATGGGGAACCAACGAAAGACTAGCCCTAGGTGTTGGGACAGGCACAGGTCACTCCATTTTCCCATCAGGAAGAAGAATGAACCACAGGCTTAGCCTGCACCCCAGAACCAAAATAGGGCCTGAAGCAATCCTGCGCTTTTGCGGCCAGCTCCCAAAAAAGCGAGGAGACAAATGGAGCTCAGGGGCACTGCAATTCACAAACGTGCAGAGTTATAAATGAGAACTCTCGTCCACAAATATATTGAGGGAAGGCAACGAAGAGGATTTGAAAGCAAGGCAGATTTGCAGGAAACAGATTTCAGGAGGTAGATTCGACTCGCCTTGAAAGCACATGAAAAGCGGCAAAACGTTGACAATGATGCCCTTGGCCAAAAAGGGCGTATGCGTTTTTTCCTGAATATATTCAGGAAAAAACGCATACGCCCTTTTTGGCCAACCAAGCAAGCCGGAAGTGCAAATCAACGCTACAAAGAAGTCTCGCTTGCCCTCGGTCAAAAGGGCCATGCTGAACAAAGTGTAAAAACCAGAAAAGCAGGACAGGCCATGGAGACATGGGAGCCTTACTACGCTGATGGGCGGGATGTAAATTGCCAACAGGCACTCTGGAGAAGAGTACGGTGTGTCCTGAAACAAGTAATAAACACAGCGTAGAGAGCATAGAGCACTTCCACTCATGGGTGTATAAATTGGGAAAACTAAAAATCAACAAGACACAGGCACCCTAAAGTTTACGGCTGCTCTGTTTCCAAGAACCTCCGCTTCGGTACACCTTCAATATCCCAGGAAAGAGAAAAATGGATAAAGAAATGGTGGTACTTGGCACAATGGAATATCACTCAGCCATGAAATCAATGTCATAAGGCTAGTTAGCAGCATGATGAGTGGATTTAGGTACGATGATTCTAAGTGAAATAAGTCACACAGAAAAAGAAACTTATCCTAATATATCGCTTAGAGAGGGAATGTCAAAATCGCTACACTTGAACTGAATTACAAAACAGAACAGAGTCACACCTTTAGAAGACACACTATGGCTGCTTAACGGGAAAGGTGAGGTGGGGTGATGCATAAAACAAGGGTTTCAAATTAGCTCAGAGACCGCTCCATAAGCCAAATATGTAATAGACAAGGCCTACTCCCTGCTCAGTGAACTGGACTCAACACACCCTAGTCACCACACAAGAATATATCTGACTAGTAAGAATCTGAAAACCTATGTATCGATATCTATCTGCAAGTGAATCAAGAGGGTGTAAAGCGGCATCAACACAGCAGGGAAAAGCAGCCAAGCCCGATTCTAAACATACATTACTTTAAAAAACCCACAAAACAAAGACAGTGAAAGAGAGAGAAATTCTTACAAAATCCGTTCAGAGTCTATGATGCAACCTGGATTGACCATATCTAGACCCACAGCTGGATGAGACAGAAGGCTGGACACTCTTGGGGCTGAGAGGATTGGTGAGGTTGGGTGAGCAAACGCAGATACTTTAAAGTAACACTGCGGGGAACACACCCCATGGGTCTCAAATCTCCAGGTACAAGGGCATCTTCCTACATCAAAACATGCATGGGAAACCCAGAAGATGGTATGCCATGAGATCGGGAAAGGTTTCTAAAATGCACCTCATTTCTCCTCTCCTTGTGCTCGGGTTCACCATTCCAGCTGCTTGACTAACCATCTCCCTACTTGGAGAATCAGCACCTTTAACCTCCTGATTGTACAGGTTGCAATTTGTCCTGAGGATGAACGTGAAGACGGGGAACCAACGAGAGACGAGCCCTAGGTGTTGGGACAGGCATAGGTCACTCCACTTTCCCATCAGGAAGAAGAATGAACAACAGGCTCATCCTGCCCCCAGAACCAAAATAGGGCCTGAAGCAATCCTGCGCTTTTGCGGCCAGCTCCCAAAAAAGCGAGGAGACAAATGGAGCTCTGGGGCACTGCAATTCACAAACATGCAGAGTTATAAATGAGAACTCTCGTCAACAAATATATTGAAGGAAGGCAACGAAGAGGATTTGAAAGCAAGGCAGATTTGCAGGAAACAGATTTCAGGAGGTAGATTCGACTCGCCTTTAAAGCACATGAAAAGCGGCAAAAGGTTGACAATGATGCCCTTGGCCAAAAAGGGCGTATGCGTTTTTTCCTGAATATATTCAGGAAAAAACGCATACGCCCTTTTTGGCCAACCAAGCAAGACGGAAGGGCAAATCAGCGCTACAAAGAAGTCTCGCTTGCCCTCCGTCAAAAGGGCCATGCTGAACAAAGTGTAAAAACCAGAAAAGCAGGACAGGCCATGGAGACATGGGAGCCTTGCTACGCTGATGGGCGGGATGTAAATTGCCAACAGGCACTCTGGAGATGAGTACGGTGTGTCCTGAAACAAGTAATAAACACAGCGTTGAGAGCATAGGGCACTTCCACTCATGGGCGTATAAATTGGGAAAACTAAAAATCAACAAGACACAGGCACCCCAAACTTTACGGCTGCTCTGTTTCCAAGAACCTCCGCTTCGGTACACCTTCAATATCCCAGGAAAGAGAAAAATGGATAAAGAAATGGTGGTACTTGGCACAATGCAATATCACTCAGCCATGAAATCAATGTCATAAGGCTAGTTAGCAGCATGATGAGTGGATTTAGGTACGATGATTCTAAGTGAAATAAGTCACACAGAAAAAGAAACTTATCCTAAGATATCGCTTATAGAGGGAATGTCAAAATCGCTAAACTTGAACTGAATTACAAAACAGAAAAGAGGCACACCTTTAGAAGACACACTATGGCTGCTTAACGGGAAAGGTGAGGTGGGGTGATGCATAAAACAAGGGTTTCAAATTAGCTCAGAGACCGCTCCATAAGCCAATTATTTAATAGACAAGGCCTACTCCCTGCTCAGTGAACTGGACTCAACACACCCTAGTCACCACACAAGAATATATCTGACTAGTAAAAATCTGAAAACCTATGTATCGATATCTCTCTGCAAGTGAATCAAGAGGGTGTAAAGCGGCATCAACACAGCAGGGAAAAGCAGCCAAGCCCGATTCTAAACATAAATTACTTTAAAAAACCCACAAAACAAAGACAGTGAAAGAGAGAGAAATTCTTACAAAATCCGTTCAGGGTCTATGATGCAACCTGGATTGACCATATCTAGACCCACAGCTGGATGAGACATAAGGCTGGACACTCTTGGGGCTGAGAGGATTGGTGAGGTTGGGTGAGAAAACGCAGATACTTTAAAGTAACACTGCGGGGAACACACCCCATGGGTCTCAAATCTCCAGGTACAAGGGCATCTTCCTACATCAAAACATGCATGGGAAACCCAGAAGATGGTATGCCATGAGATCGGGAAAGGTTTCTAAAACGCACCTCATTTCTCCTCTCCTTGTGCTCGGGTTCGCCATTCCAGCTGCTTGACTAACCATCTCCCTACTTGGAGAATCAGCACCTTTAACCTCCTGTTTCGTCCAGGTTGCAATTTGTCCTGAGGATGAACGGGAAGACGGGGAACCAACGAAAGACTAGCCCTAGGTGTTGGGACAGGCACAGGTCACTCCATTTTCCCATCAGGAAGAAGAATGAACCACAGGCTCAGCCTGCCCCCCAGAACCAAAATAGGGCCTGAAGCAATCCTGCGCTTTTGCGGCCAGCTCCCAAAAAAGCGAGGAGACAAATGGAGCTCAGGGGCACTGCAATTCACAAACGTGCAGAGTTATCAATGAGAACTCTCGTCCACAAATATATTGAGGGAAGGCAACGAAGAGGATTTGAAAGCAAGGCAGATTTGCAGGAAACAGATTTCAGGAGGTAGATTCGACTCGCCTTTAAAGCACATGAAAAGCGGCAAAACGTTGACAATGATGCCCTTGGCCAAAAAGGGCGTATGCGTTTTTTCCTGAATATATTCAGGAAAAAACGCATACGCCCTTTTTGGCCAACCAAGCAAGCCGGAAGTGCAAATCAACGCTACAAAGAAGTCTCGCTTGCCCTCGGTCAAAAGGGCCATGCTGAACAAAGTGTAAAAACCAGAAAAGCAGGACAGGCCATGGAGACATGGGAGCCTTACTACGCTGATGGGCGGGATGTAAATTGCCAACAGGCACTCTGGAGAAGAGTACGGTGTGTCCTGAAACAAGTAATAAACACAGCGTAGAGAGCATAGGGCACTTCCACTCATGGGCGTATAAATTGGGAAAACTAAAAATCAACAAGACACAGGCACCCTAAAGTTTACGGCTGCTCTGTTTCCAAGAACCTCCGCTTCGGTACACCTTCAATATCCCAGGAAAGAGAAAAATGGATAAAGAAATGGTGGTACTTGGCACAATGCAATATCACTCAGCCATGAAATCAATGTCATAAGGCTAGTTAGCAGCATGATGAGTGGATTTAGGTACGATGATTCTAAGTGAAATAAGTCACACAGAAAAAGACACTTATCCTAAGATATCGCTTATAGAGGGAATGTCAAAATCGCTACACTTGAACTGAATTACAAAACAGAACAGAGGCACACCTTTAGAAGACACACTATGGCTGCTTAACGGGAAAGGTGAGGTGGGGTGATGCATAAAACAAGGGTTTCAAATTAGCTCAGAGACCGCTCCATAAGCCAAATATGTAATAGACAAGGCCTACTCCCTGCTCAGTGAACTGGACTCAACACACCCTAGTCACCACACAAGAATATATCTGACTAGTAAGAATCTGAAAACCTATGTATCGATATCTCTCTGCAAGTGAATCAAGAGGTTGTAAAGCGGCATCAACACAGCAGGGAAAAGCAGCCAAGCCCGATTCTAAACATACATTACTTTAAAAAACCCACAAAACAAAGACAGTGAAAGAGAGAGAAATTCTTACAAAATCCGTTCAGGGTCTATGATGCAACCTGGATTGACCATGTCTACACCCACAGCTGAATGAGACATAAGGCGGGACACTCTTGGGGCTGAGAGGATTGGTGAGGTTGGGTGAGCAAACGCAGATACTTTAAGGTAACACTGCGGGGAACACACCCCATGGGTCTCAAATCTCCAGGTACAAGGGCATCTTCCTACATCAAAACATGCATGGGAAACCCAGAAGATGGTATGCCATGAGATCGGGAAAGGTTTCTAAAATGCACCTCATTTCTCCTCTCCTTGTGCTCGGGTTCACCATTCCAGCTGCTTGACTAACCATCTCCCTACTTGGAGAATCAGCACCTTTAACCTCCTGATTGTACAGGTTGCAATTTGTCCTGAGGATGAACGTGAAGACGGGGAACCAACGAGAGACGAGCCCTAGGTGTTGGGACAGGCATAGGTCACTCCATTTTCCCATCAGGAAGAAGAATGAACCACAGGCTCAGCCTGCCCCCAGAACCAAAATAGGGCCTGAAGCAATCCTGCGCTTTTGCGGCCAGCTCCCAAAAAAGCGAGGAGACAAATGGAGCTCAGGGGCACTGCAATTCACAAACGTGCAGAGTTATAAATGAGAACTCTCGTCCACAAATATATTGAGGGAAGGCAACGAAGAGGATTTGAAAGCAAGGCAGATTTGCAGGAAACAGATTTCAGGAGGTAGATTCGACTCGCCTTTAAAGCACATGAAAAGCGGCAAAACGTTGACAATGATGCCCTTGGCCAAAAAGGGCGTATGCGTTTTTTCCTGAATATATTCAGGAAAAAACGCATACGCCCTTTTTGGCCAACCAAGCAAGCCGGGAGGGCAAATCAGCGCTACAAAGACGTCTCGCTTGCCCTCGGTCAAAAGGGCCATGCTGAACAAAGTGTAAAAACCAGAAAAGCAGGACAGGCCATGGAGACATCGGAGCCTTGCTACGCTGATGGGCGGGATGTAAATTGCCAACAGGCACTCTGGAGATGAGTACGGTGTGTCCTGAAACAAGTAATAAACACAGCGTTGAGAGCATAGGGCACTTCCACTCATGGGCGTATAAATTGGGAAAACTAAAAATCAACAAGACACAGGCACCCCAAACTTTACGGCTGCTCTGTTTCCAAGAACCTCCGCTTCGGTACACCTTCAATATCCCAGGAAAGAGAAAAATGGATAAAGAAATGGTGGTACTTGGCACAATGCAATATCACTCAGCCATGAAATCAATGTCATAAGGCTAGTTAGCAGCATGATGAGTGGATTTAGGTACGATGATTCTAAGTGAAATAAGTCACACAGAAAAAGGCACTTATCCTAAGATATCGCTTATAGAGGGAATGTCAAAATCGCTACACTTGAACTGAATTACAAAACAGAACAGAGGCACACCTTTAGAAGACACACTATGGCTGCTTAACCGGAAAGGTGAGGTGGGGTGATGCATAAAACAAGGGTTTGAAATTAGCTCAGACACCACTCCATAAGCCAAATATGTAATAGACAAGGCCTACTCCCTGCTCAGTGAACTGGACTCAACACCCCCTAGTCACCGCACAAGAATATATCTGACTAGTATGAATCTGAAAACCTATGTATTGATATCTCTCTGCAAGTGAATCAAGAGGGTGTAAAGCGGCATAAACACAGCAGGGAATAGCAGCCAAACCCCATTCTAAACATACATTACTTTAAAAAACCCACAAAGCAAAGACAGTGAAAGAGAGAGAAATTCTTACAAAATCCGTTCAGGGTCTCTGATGCAACCTGGATTGACCATATCTAGACCCACAGCTGGATGAGACATAAGGCGGGACACTCTTGGGGCTGAGAGGATTGGTGAGGTTGGGTGAGCAAACGCAGATACTTTAAAGTAACACTGCGGGGAACACACCCCATGGGTCTCAAATCTCCAGGTACAAGGGCAGCTTCCTACATCAAAACATGCATGGGAAACCCAGAAGATGGTATGCCATGAGATCGGGAAAGGTTTCTAAAATGCACCTCATTTCTCCTCTCCTTGTGCTCGGGTTCACCATTCCAGCTGCTTGACTAACCATCTGCCTACTTGGAGAATCAGCACCTTTAACCTCCTGATTGTACAGGTTGCAATTTGTCCTGAGGATGAACGGGAAGACGCGGAACCAACGAGAGACGAGCCCTAGTTGTTGGGACAGGCATAGGTCACTCCATTTTCCCATCAGGAAGAAGAATGAACCACAGGCTCAGCCTGCCCCCCAGAACCAAAATAGGGCCTGAAGCAATCCTGCGCTTTTGCGGCCAGCTCCCAAAAAAGCGAGGAGACAAATGGAGCTCAGGGGCACTGCCATTCACAAACGTGCAGAGTTATAAATGAGAACTCTCGTCCACAAATATATTGAGGGAAGGCAACGAAGAGGATTTGAAAGCAAGGCAGATTTGCAGGAAACAGATTTCAGGAGGTAGATTCGACTCGCCATTAAAGCACATGAAAAGCGGCAAAACGTTGACAATGATGCCCTTGGCCAAAAGGGGCGTATGCGTTTTTTCCTGAATACATTGAGGAAAAAACGCATACGCCCGTTTTGGCCAACCAAGCAAGCCGGAAGGGCAAATCAGCGCTACAAAGAAGTCTCGCTTGCCCTCGGTCAAAAGGGCCATGCTGAACAAAGTGTAAAAACCAGAAAAGCAGGACAGGCCATGGAGACATGGGAGCCTTGCTACACTGATGGGCGGGATATAAATTGCCAACAGGCACTCTGGAGAAGAGTACGGTGTGTCCTGAAACAAGTAATAAACACAGCGTTGAGAGCATAGGGCACTTCCACTCATGGGCGTATAAATTGGGAAAACTAAAAATCAACAAGACACAGGCACCCCAAACTTAACGGCTGCTCTGTTTCCAAGAACCTCCGCTTCGGTACACCTTCAATATCCCAGGAAAGAGAAAAATGGATAAAGAAATGGTGGTACTTGGCACAATGCAATATCACTCAGCCATGAAATCAATGTCATAAGGCTAGTTAGCAGCATGATGAGTGGATTTAGGTACGATGATTCTAAGTGAAATAAGTCACACAGAAAAAGGCACTTATCCTAAGATATCGCTTATAGAGGGAATGTCAAAATCGCTACACTTGAACTGAATTACAAAACAGAACAGAGGCACACCTTTAGAAGACACACTATGGCTGCTTAACCGGAAAGGTGAGGTGGGGTGATGCATAAAACAAGGGTTTGAAATTAGCTCAGACACCACTCCATAAGCCAAATATGTAATAGACAAGGCCTACTCCCTGCTCAGTGAACTGGACTCAACACCCCCTAGTCACCGCACAAGAATATATCTGACTAGTATGAATCTGAAAACCTATGTATTGATATCTCTCTGCAAGTGAATCAAGAGGGTGTAAAGCGGCATAAACACAGCAGGGAATAGCAGCCAAACCCCATTCTAAACATACATTACTTTAAAAAACCCACAAAGCAAAGACAGTGAAAGAGAGAGAAATTCTTACAAAATCCGTTCAGGGTCTCTGATGCAACCTGGATTGACCATATCTAGACCCACAGCTGGATGAGACATAAGGCTGGACACTCTTGGGGCTGAGAGGATTGGTGAGGTTGGGTGAGCAAACGCAGATACTTTAAAGTAACACTGCGGGGAACACACCCCATGGGTCTCAAATCTCCAGGTACAAGGGCAGCTTCCTACATCAAAACATGCATGGGAAACCCAGAAGATGGTATGCCATGAGATCGGGAAAGGTTTCTAAAATGCACCTCATTTCTCCTCTCCTTGTGCTCGGGTTCACCATTCCAGCTGCTTGACTAACCATCTGCCTACTTGGAGAATCAGCACCTTTAACCTCCTGATTGTACAGGTTGCAATTTGTCCTGAGGATGAACGGGAAGACGCGGAACCAACGAGAGACGAGCCCTAGTTGTTGGGACAGGCATAGGTCACTCCATTTTCCCATCAGGAAGAAGAATGAACCACAGGCTCAGCCTGCCCCCCAGAACCAAAATAGGGCCTGAAGCAATCCTGCGCTTTTGCGGCCAGCTCCCAAAAAAGCGAGGAGACAAATGGAGCTCAGGGGCACTGCAATTCACAAACGTGCAGAGTTATAAATGAGAACTCTCGTCCACAAATATATTGAGGGAAGGCAACGAAGAGGATTTGAAAGCAAGGCAGATTTGCAGGAAACAGATTTCAGGAGGTAGATTCGACTCGCCATTAAAGCACATGAAAAGCGGCAAAACGTTGACAATGATGCCCTTGGCCAAAAGGGGCGTATGCGTTTTTTCCTGAATACATTGAGGAAAAAACGCATACGCCCCTTTTGGCCAACCAAGCAAGCCGGAAGGGCAAATCAGCGCTACAAAGAAGTCTCGCTTGCCCTCCGTCAAAAGGGCCATGCTGAACAAAGTGTAAAAACCAGAAAAGCAGGACAGGCCATGGAGACATGGGAGCCTTGCTACGCTGATGGGCGGGATGTAAATTGCCAACAGGCACTCTGGAGATGAGTACGGTGTGTCCTGAAACAAGTAATAAACACAGCGTTGAGAGCATAGGGCACTTCCACTCATGGGCGTATAAATCGGGAAAACTAAAAATCAACAAGACACAGGCACCCCAAACTTTACGGCTGCTCTGTTTCCAAGAACCTCCGCTTCGGTACACCTTCAATATCCCAGGAAAGAGAAAAATGGATAAAGAAATGGTGGTACTTGGCACAATGCAATATCACTCAGCCATGAAATCAATGTCATAAGGCTAGTTAGCAGCATGATGAGTGGATTTAGGTACGATGATTCTAAGTGAAATAAGTCACACAGAAAAAGGCACTTATCCTAAGATATCGCTTATAGAGGGAATGTCAAAATCGCTACACTTGAACTGAATTACAAAACAGAACAGAGGCACACCTTTAGAAGACACACTATGGCTGCTTAACCGGAAAGGTGAGGTGGGGTGATGCATAAAACAAGGGTTTGAAATTAGCTCAGACACCGCTCCATAAGCCAAATATGTAATAGACAAGGCCTACTCCCTGCTCAGTGAACTGGACTCAACACCCCCTAGTCACCACACAAGAATATATCTGACTAGTATGAATCTGAAAACCTATGTATTGATATCTCTCTGCAAGTGAATCAAGAGGGTGTAAACCGGCATAAACACAGCAGGGAATAGCAGCCAAACCCCATTCTAAACATACATTACTTTAAAAAACCCACAAAGCAAAGACAGTGAAAGAGAGAGAAATTCTTACAAAATCCGTTCAGGGTCTCTGATGCAACCTGGATTGACCATATCTAGACCCACAGCTGGATGAGACATAAGGCTGGACACTCTTGGGGCTGAGAGGATTGGTGAGGTTGGGTGAGCAAATGCAGATACTTTAAAGTAATACCGCGGGGTACCCACCCCATGGGTCTCAAATCTCCAGGTACAAGGGAATCTTCCTACATCAAAACATGCATGGGAAACCCAGAAGATGGTATGCCATGAGATCGGGAAAGGTTTCTAAAACGCACCTCATTTCTCCTCTCCTTGTGCTCGGGTTCGCCATTCCAGCTGCTTGACTAACCATCTCCCTACTTGGAGAATCAGCACCTTTAACCTCCTGTTTCGTCCAGGTTGCAATTTGTCCTGAGGATGAACGGGAAGACGGGGAACCAACGAAAGACTAGCCCTAGGTGTTGGGACAGGCACAGGTCACTCCATTTTCCCATCAGGAAGAAGAATGAACCACAGGCTCAGCCTGCCCCCCAGAACCAAAATAGGGCCTGAAGCAATCCTGCGCTTTTGCGGCCAGCTCCCAAAAAAGCGAAGAGACAAATGGAGCTCAGGGGCACTGCAATTCACAAACGTGCAGAGTTATAAATGAGAACTCTCGTCCACAAATATATTGAGGGAAGGCAACGAAGAGGATTTGAAAGCAAGGCAGATTTGCAGGAAACAGATTTCAGGAGGTAGATTCGACTCGCCTTTAAAGCACATGAAAAGCGGCAAAAGGTTGACAATGATGCCCTTGGCCAAAAAGGGCGTATGCGTTTTTTCCTGAATATATTCAGGAAAAAACGCATACGCCCTTTTTGGCCAACCAAGCAAGCCGGAAGTGCAAATCAACGCTACAAAGAAGTCTCGCTTGCCCTCGGTCAAAAGGGCCATGCTGAACAAAGTGTAAAAACCAGAAAAGCAGGACAGGCCATGGAGACATGGGAGCCTTACTACGCTGATGGGCGGGATGTAAATTGCCAACAGGCACTCTGGAGAAGAGTACGGTGTGTCCTGAAACAAGTAATAAACACAGCGTAGAGAGCATAGGGCACTTCCACTCATGGGCGTATAAATTGGGAAAACTAAAAATCAACAAGACACAGGCACCCTAAAGTTTACGGCTGCTCTGTTTCCAAGAACCTCCGCTTCGGTACACCTTCAATATCCAAGGAAAGAGAAAAATGGATAAAGAAATGGTGGTACTTGGCACAATGGAATATCACTCAGCCATGAAATCAATGTCATAAGGCTAGTTAGCAGCATGATGAGTGGATTTAGGTACGATGATTCTAAGTGAAATAAGTCACACAGAAAAAGACACTTATCCTAAGATATCGCTTATAGAGGGAATGTCAAAATCGCTACACTTGAACTGAATTACAAAACAGAACAGAGGCACACCTTTAGAAGACACACTATGGCTGCTTAACGGGAAAGGTGAGGTGGGGTGATGCATAAAACAAGGGTTTCAAATTAGCTCAGAGACCGCTCCATAAGCCAAATATGTAATAGACAAGGCCTACTCCCTGCTCAGTGAACTGGACTCAACACACCCTAGTCACCACACAAGAATATATCTGACTAGTAAGAATCTGAAAACCTATGTATCGATATCTCTCTGCAAGTGAATCAAGAGGTTGTAAAGCGGCATCAACACAGCAGGGAAAAGCAGCCAAGCCCGATTCTAAACATACATTACTTTATAAAACCCACAAAACAAAGACAGTGAAAGAGAGAGAAATTCTTACAAAATCCGTTCAGGGTCTATGATGCAACCTGGATTGACCATATCTACACCCACAGCTGAATGAGACATAAGGCGGGACACTCTTGGGGCTGAGAGGATTGGTGAGGTTGGGTGATCAAACGCAGATACTTTAAGGTAACACTGCGGGGAACACACCCCATGGGTCTCAAATCTCCAGGTACAAGGGCATCTTCCTACATCAAAACATGCATGGGAAACCCAGAAGATGGTATGCCATGAGATCGGGAAAGGTTTCTAAAATGCACCTCATTTCTCCTCTCCTTGTGCTCGGGTTCACCATTCCAGCTGCTTGACTAACCATCTCCCTACTTGGAGAATCAGCACCTTTAACCTCCTGATTGTACAGGTTGCAATTTGTCCTGAGGATGAACGTGAAGACGGGGAACCAACGAGAGACGAGCCCTAGGTGTTGGGACAGGCATAGGTCACTTCATTTTCCCATCAGGAAGAAGAATGAACCACAGGCTCAGCCTGCCCCCAGAACCAAAATAGGGCCTGAAGCAATCCTGCGCTTTTGCGGCCAGCTCCCAAAAAAGCGAGGAGACAAATGGAGCTCAGGGGCACTGCAATTCACAAACGTGCAGAGTTATCAATGAGAACTCTCGTCCACAAATATATTGAGGGAAGGCAACGAAGAGGATTTGAAAGCAAGGCAGATTTGCAGGAAACAGATTTCAGGAGGTAGATTCGACTCGCCTTTAAAGCACATGAAAAGCGGCAAAACGTTGACAATGATGCCCTTGGCCAAAAGGGGCGTATGCGTTTTTTCCTGAATACATTCAGGAAAAAACGCATACGCCCCTTTTGGCCAACCAAGCAAGCCGGAAGGGCAAATCAGCGCTACAAAGAAGTCTCGCTTGCCCTCGGTCAAAAGGGCCATGCTGAACAAAGTGTAAAAACCAGAAAAGCAGGACAGGCCATGGAGACATGGGAGCCTTGCTACGCTGATGGGCGGGATGTAAATTGCCAACAGGCACTCTGGAGATGAGTACGTTGTGTCCTGAAACAAGTAATAAAAACAGCGTTGAGAGCATAGGGCACTTCCACTCATGGGCGTATAAATTGGGAAAACTAAAAATCAACAAGACACAGGCACCCTAAAGTTTACGGCTGCTCTGTTTCCAAGAACCTCCGCTTCGGTACACCTTCAATATCGCAGGAAAGAGAAAAATGGATAAAGAAATGGTGGTACTTGGCACAATGGAATATCACTCAGCCATGAAATCAATGTCATAAGGCTAGTTAGCAGCATGATGAGTGGATTTAGGTACGATGATTCTAAGTGAAATAAGTCACACAGAAAAAGACACTTATCCTAAGATATCGCTTATAGAGGGAATGTCAAATTCGCTACACTTGAACTGAATTACAAAACAGAACAGAGGCACACCTTTAGAAGACACACTATGGCTGCTTAACGGGAAAGGTGAGGTGGGGTGATGCATAAAACAAGGGTTTGAAATTAGCTCAGACACCGCTCCATAAGCCAAATATGTAATAGACAAGGCCTACTCCCTGCTCAGTGAACTGACTCAACACCCCCTAGTCACCGCACAAGAATATATCTGACTAGTATGAATCTGAAAACCTATGTATTGATATCTCTCTGCAAGTGAATCAAGAGGGTGTAAAGCGGCATAAACACAGCAGGGAATAGCAGCCAAAACCCATTCTAAACATACATTACTTTAAAAAACCCACAAAGCAAAGACAGTGAAAGAGAGAGAAATTCTTACAAAATCCGTTCATGGTCTCTGATGCAACCTGGATTGACCATATCTAGACCCACAGCTGGATGAGACATAAGGCTGGACACTCTTGGGGCTGAGAGGATTGGTGAGGTTGGGTGAGCAAATGCAGATACTTTAAAGTAATACCGCGGGGTACCCACCCCATGGGTCTCAAATCTCCAGGTACAAGGGAATCTTCCTACATCAAAACATGCATGGGAAACCCAGAAGATGGTATGCCATGAGATCGGGAAAGGTTTCTAAAACGCACCTCATTTCTCCTCTCCTTGTGCTCGGGTTCGCCATTCCAGCTGCTTGACTAACCATCTCCCTACTTGGAGAATCAGCTCCTTTAACCTCCTGTTTCGTCCAGGTTGCAATTTGTCCAGAGGATGAACGGGAAGATGGGGAACCAACGAAAGACTAGCCCTAGGTGTTGGGACAGGCACAGGTCACTCCATTTTCCCATCAGGAAGAAGAATGAACCACAGGCTCAGCCTGCCCCCCAGAACCAAAATAGGGCCTGAAGCAATCCTGCGCTTTTGCGGCCAGCTCCCAAAAAAGCGAGGAGACAAATGGAGCTCAGGGGCACTGCAATTCACAAACGTGCAGAGTTATAAATGAGAACTCTCGTCCACAAATATATTGAGGGAAGGCAACGAAGAGGATTTGAAAGCAAGGCAGATTTGCAGGAAACAGATTTCAGGAGGTAGATTCGACTCGCGTTGAAAGCACATGAAAAGCGGCAAAACGTTGACAATGATGCCCTTGGCCAAAAAGGGCGTATGCGTTTTTTCCTGAATATATTCAGGAAAAAACGCATACGCCCTTTTTGGCCAACCAAGCAAGCCGGAAGTGCAAATCAACGCTACAAAGAAGTCTCGCTTGCCCTCGGTCAAAAGGGCCATGCTGAACAAAGTGTAAAAACCAGAAAAGCAGGACAGGCCATGGAGACATGGGAGCCTTACTACGCTGATGGGCGGGATGTAAATTGCCAACAGGCACTCTGGAGAAGAGTACGGTGTGTCCTGAAACAAGTAATAAACACAGCGTAGAGAGCATAGAGCACTTCCACTCATGGGTGTATAAATTGGGAAAACTAAAAATCAACAAGACACAGGCACCCTAAAGTTTACGGCTGCTCTGTTTCCAAGAACCTCCGCTTCGGTACACCTTCAATATCCCAGGAAAGAGAAAAATGGATAAAGAAATGGTGGTACTTGGCACAATGGAATATCACTCAGCCATGAAATCAATGTCATAAGGCTAGTTAGCAGCATGATGAGTGGATTTAGGTACGATGATTCTAAGTGAAATAAGTCACACAGAAAAAGAAACTTATCCTAAGATATCGCTTAGAGAGGGAATGTCAAAATCGCTACACTTGAACTGAATTACAAAACAGAACAGAGTCACACCTTTAGAAGACACACTATGGCTGCTTAACGGGAAAGGTGAGGTGGGGTGATGCATAAAACAAGGGTTTCAAATTAGCTCAGAGACCGCTCCATAAGCCAAATATGTAATAGACAAGGCCTACTCCCTGCTCAGTGAACTGGACTCAACACACCCTAGTCACCACACAAGAATATATCTGACTAGTAAGAATCTGAAAACCTATGTATCGATATCTCTCTGCAAGTGAATCAAGAGGGTGTAAAGCGGCATCAACACAGCAGGGAAAAGCAGCCAAGCCCGATTCTAAACATACATTACTTTAAAAAACCCACAAAACAAAGACAGTGAAAGAGAGAGAAATTCTTACAAAATCCGTTCAGAGTCTATGATGCAACCTGGATTGACCATATCTAGACCCACAGCTGGATGAGACAGAAGGCTGGACACTCTTGGGGCTGAGAGGATTGGTGAGGTTGGGTGAGCAAACGCAGATACTTTAAAGTAACACTGCGGGGAACACACCCCATGGGTCTCAAATCTCCAGGTACAAGGGCATCTTCCTACATCAAAACATGCATGGGAAACCCAGAAGATGGTATGCCATGAGATCGGGAAAGGTTTCTAAAATGCACCTCATTTCTCCTCTCCTTGTGCTCGGGTTCACCATTCCAGCTGCTTGACTAACCATCTCCCTACTTGGAGAATCAGCACCTTTAACCTCCTGATTGTACAGGTTGCAATTTGTCCTGAGGATGAACGTGAAGACGGGGAACCAACGAGAGACGAGCCCTAGGTGTTGGGACAGGCATAGGTCACTCCATTTTCCCATCAGGAAGAAGAATGAACAACAGGCTCATCCTGCCCCCAGAACCAAAATAGGGCCTGAAGCAATCCTGCGCTTTTGCGGCCAGCTCCCAAAAAAGCGAGGAGACAAATGGAGCTCTGGGGCACTGCAATTCACAAACATGCAGAGTTATAAATGAGAACTCTCGTCAACAAATATATTGAAGGAAGGCAACGAAGAGGATTTGAAAGCAAGGCAGATTTGCAGGAAACAGATTTCAGGAGGTAGATTCGACTCGCCTTTAAAGCACATGAAAAGCGGCAAAAGGTTGACAATGATGCCCTTGGCCAAAAAGGGCGTATGCGTTTTTTCCTGAATATATTCAGGAAAAAACGCATACGCCCTTTTTGGCCAACCAAGCAAGACGGAAGGGCAAATCAGCGCTACAAAGAAGTCTCGCTTGCCCTCCGTCAAAAGGGCCATGCTGAACAAAGTGTAAAAACCAGAAAAGCAGGACAGGCCATGGAGACATGGGAGCCTTGCTACGCTGATGGGCGGGATGTAAATTGCCAACAGGCACTCTGGAGATGAGTACGGTGTGTCCTGAAACAAGTAATAAACACAGCGTTGAGAGCATAGGGCACTTCCACTCATGGGCGTATAAATTGGGAAAACTAAAAATCAACAAGACACAGGCACCCCAAACTTTACGGCTGCTCTGTTTCCAAGAACCTCCGCTTCGGTACACCTTCAATATCCCAGGAAAGAGAAAAATGGATAAAGAAATGGTGGTACTTGGCACAATGCAATATCACTCAGCCATGAAATCAATGTCATAAGGCTAGTTAGCAGCATGATGAGTGGATTTAGGTACGATGATTCTAAGTGAAATAAGTCACACAGAAAAAGGCACTTATCCTAAGATATCGCTTATAGAGGGAATGTCAAAATCGCTACACTTGAACTGAATTACAAAACAGAACAGAGGCACACCTTTAGAAGACACACTATGGCTGCTTAACCGGAAAGGTGAGGTGGGGTGATGCATAAAACAAGGGTTTGAAATTAGCTCAGACACCACTCCATAAGCCAAATATGTAATAGACAAGGCCTACTCCCTGCTCAGTGAACTGGACTCAACACCCCCTAGTCACCGCACAAGAATATATCTGACTAGTATGAATCTGAAAACCTATGAATTGATATCTCTCTGCAAGTGAATCAAGAGGGTGTAAAGCGGCATAAACACAGCAGGGAATAGCAGCCAAACCCCATTCTAAACATACATTACTTTAAAAAACCCACAAAGCAAAGACAGTGAAAGAGAGAGAAATTCTTACAAAATCCGTTCAGGGTCTCTGATGCAACCTGGATTGACCATATCTAGACCCACAGCTGGATGAGACATAAGGCTGGACACTCTTGGGGCTGAGAGGATTGGTGAGGTTGGGTGAGCAAACGCAGATACTTTAAAGTAACACTGCGGGGAACACACCCCATGGGTCTCAAATCTCCAGGTACAAGGGCAGCTTCCTACATCAAAACATGAATGGGAAACCCAGAAGATGGTATGCCATGAGATCGGGAAAGGTTTCTAAAATGCACCTCATTTCTCCTCTCCTTGTGCTCGGGTTCACCATTCCAGCTGCTTGACTAACCATCTGCCTACTTGGAGAATCAGCACCTTTAACCTCCTGATTGTACAGGTTGCAATTTGTCCTGAGGATGAACGGGAAGACGCGGAACCAACGAGAGACGAGCCCTAGTTGTTGGGACAGGCATAGGTCACTCCATTTTCCCATCAGGAAGAAGAATGAACCACAGGCTCAGCCTGCCCCCCAGAACCAAAATAGGGCCTGAAGCAATCCTGCGCTTTTGCGGCCAGCTCCCAAAAAAGCGAGGAGACAAATGGAGCTCAGGGGCACTGCCATTCACAAACGTGCAGAGTTATAAATGAGAACTCTCGTCCACAAATATATTGAGGGAAGGCAACGAAGAGGATTTGAAAGCAAGGCAGATTTGCAGGAAACAGATTTCAGGAGGTAGATTCGACTCGCCTTTAAAGCACATGAAAAGCAGCAAAACGTTGACAATGATGCCCTTGGCCAAAAAGGGCGTATGCGTTTTTTCCTGAATATATTCAGGAAAAAACGCATACGCCCTTTTTGGCCAACCAAGCAAGCCGGAAGGGCAAATCAGCGCTACAAAGAAGTCTCGCTTGCCCTCCGTCAAAAGGGCCATGCTGAACAAAGTGTAAAAACCAGAAAAGCAGGACAGGCCATGGAGACATGGGAGCCTTGCTACGCTGATGGGCGGGATATAAATTGCCAACAGGCACTCTGGAGAAGAGTACGGTGTGTCCTGAAACAAGTAATAAACACAGCGTAGAGAGCATAGGGCACTTCCACTCATGGGCGTATAAATCGGGAAAACTAAAACTCAACAAGACACAGGCACCCCAAACTTTACGGCTGCTCTGTTTCCAAGAACCTCCACTTCGGTACACCTTCAATATCCCAGGAAAGAGAAAAATGGATAAAGAAATGGTGGTACTTGGCACAATGGAATATCACTCAGCCATGAAATCAATGTCATAAGGCTAGTTAGCAGCATGATGAGTGGATTTAGGTACGATGATTCTAAGTGAAATAAGTCACACAGAAAAAGAAACTTATCCTAAGATATCGCTTATAGAGGGAATGTCAAAATCGCTACACTTGAACTGAATTACAAAACAGAACAGAGGCACACCTTTAGAAGACACACTATGGCTGCTTAACCGGAAAGGTGAGGTGGGGTGATGCATAAAACAAGGGTTTGAAATTAGCTCAGACACCGCTCCATAAGCCAAATATGTAATAGACAAGGCCTACTCTCTGCTCAGTGAACTGGACTCAACACCCCCTAGTCACCGCACAAGAATATATCTGACTAGTATGAATCTGAAAACCTATGTATTGATATCTCTCTGCAAGTGAATCAAGAGGGTGTAAAGCGGCATAAACACAGCAGGGAATAGCAGCCAAACCCCATTCTAAACATACATTACTTTAAAAAACCCACAAAGCAAAGACAGTGAAAGAGAGAGAAATTCTTACAAAATCCGTTCAGGGTCTCTGATGCAACCTGGATTGACCATATCTAGACCCACAGCTGGATGAGACATAAGGCTGGACACTCTTGGGGCTGAGAGGATTGGTGAGGTTGGGTGAGCAAACGCAGATACTTTAAAGTAATACCACGGGGTACCCACCCCATGGGTCTCAAATCTCCAGGTACAAGGGAATCTTCCTACATCAAAACATGCATGGGAAACCCAGAAGATGGTATGCCATGAGATCGGGAAAGGTTTCTAAAACGCACCTCATTTCTCCTCTCCTTGTGCTCGGGTTCGCCATTCCAGCTGCTTGACTAACCATCTCCCTACTTGGAGAATCAGCACCTTTAACCTCCTGTTTCGTCCAGGTTGCAATTTGTCCTGAGGATGAACGGGAAGACGGGAACCAACGAAAGACTAGCCCTAGGTGTTGGGACAGGCACAGGTCACTCCATTTTCCCATCAGGAAGAAGAATGAACCACAGGCTCAGCCTGCACCCCAGAACCAAAATAGGGCCTGAAGCAATCCTGCGCTTTTGCGGCCAGCTCCCAAAAAAGCGAGGAGACAAATGGAGCTCAGGGGCACTGCAATTCACAAACGTGCAGAGTTATAAATGAGAACTCTCGTCCACAAATATATTGAGGGAAGGCAACGAAGAGGATTTGAAAGCAAGGCAGATTTGCAGGAAACAGATTTCAGGAGGTAGATTCGACTCGCCTTTAAAGCACATGAAAAGCGGCAAAACGTTGACAATGATGCCCTTGGCCAAAAAGGGCGTATGCGTTTTTTCCTGAATATATTCAGGAAAAAACGCATACGCCCTTTTTGGCCAACCAAGCAAGCCGGAAGTGCAAATCAACGCTACAAAGAAGTCTCGCTTGCCCTCGGTCAAAAGGGCCATGCTAAACAAAGTGTAAAAACCAGAAAAGCAGGATAGGCCATGGAGACATGGGAGCCTTGCTACGCTGATGGGCGGGATGTAAATTGCCAACAGGCACTCTGGAGAAGAGTACGGTGTGTCCTGAAACAAGTAATAAACACAGCGTAGAGAGCATAGGGCACTTCCACTCATGGGCGTATAAATTGGGAAAACTAAAAATCAACAAGACACAGGCACCCCAAACTTTACGGCTGCTCTGTTTCCAAGAACCTCCACATCGGTACACCTTCAATATCCCAGGAAAGAGAAAAATGGATAAAGAAATGGTGGTACTTGGCACAATGGAATATCACTCAGCCATGAAATCAATGTCATAAGGCTAGTTAGCAGCATGATGAGTGGATTTAGGTACGATGATTCTAAGTGAAATAAGTCACACAGAAAAAGATACATATCCTGAGATATCGCTTATAGAGGGAATGTCAAAATCGCTACACTTGAACTGAATTACAAAACAGAACAGAGGCACACCTTTAGAAGACACACTATGGCTGCTTAACGGGAAAGGTGAGGTGGGGTGATGCATAAAACAAGGGTTTGAAATTAGCTCAGAGACCGCTCCATAAGCCAAATATTTAATAGTCAAGGCCTACTCCCTGCTCAGTGAACTGGACTCAACACACCCTAGTCACCACACAAGAATATATCTGACTAGTAAGAATCTGAAAACCTATGTATCGATAGCTCTCTGCAAGTGAATCAAGAGGGTGTAAAGCGGCATCAACACAGCAGGGAAAAGCAGCCAAGCCCGATTCTAAACATACATTACTTTAAAAAACCCACAAAGCAAAGACAGTGAAAGAGAGAGAAATTCTTACAAAATCCTTTCAGGGTCTCTGATGCAACCTGGATTGACCATATCTAGACCCACAGCTGGATGAGACATAAGGCTGGACACTCTTGGGGCTGAGAGGATTGGTGAGGTTGGGTGAGCAAATGCAGATACTTTAAAGTAATACCGCGGGGTACCCACCCCATGGGTCTCAAATCTCCAGGTACAAGGGAAACTTCCTACATCAAAACATGCATGGGAAACCCAGAAGATGGTATGCCATGAGATCGGGAAAGGTTTCTAAAACGCACCTCATTTCTCCTCTCCTTGTGCTCGGGTTCGCCATTCCAGCTGCTTGACTAACCATCTCCCTACTTGGAGAATCAGCACCTTTAACCTCCTGTTTCGTCCAGGTTGCAATTTGTCCTGAGGATGAACGGGAAGACGGGGAACCAACGAAAGACTAGCCCTAGGTGTTGGGACAGGCACAGGTCACTCCATTTTCCCATCAGGAAGAAGAATGAACCACAGGCTCAGCCTGCCCCCCAGAACCAAAATAGGGCCTGAAGCAATCCTGCGCTTTTGCGGCCAGCTCCCAAAAAAGCGAGGAGACAAATGGAGCTCAGGGGCACTGCCATTCACAAACGTGCAGAGTTATAAATGAGAACTCTCGTACACAAATATATTGAGGGAAGGCAACGAAGAGGATTTGAAAGCAAGGCAGATTTGCAGGAAACAGATTTCAGGAGGTAGATTCGACTCGCCTTTAAAGCACATGAAAAGCGGCAAAACGTTGACAATGATGCCCTTGGCCAAAAAGGGCGTATGCGTTTTTTCCTGAATATATTCAGGAAAAAACGCATACGCCCTTTTTGGCCAACCAAGCAAGCCGGAAGTGCAAATCAACACTACAAAGAAGTCTCGCTTGCCCTCGGTCAAAAGGGCCATGCTGAACAAAGTGTAAAAACCAGAAAAGCAGGACAGGCCATGGAGACATGGCAGCCTTACTACGCTGATGGGCGGGATGTAAATTGCCAACAGGCACTCTGGAGATGAGTACGGTGTGTCCTGAAACAAGTAATAAACACAGCGTTGAGAGCATAGGGCACTTCCACTCATGGGCGTATAAATTGGGAAAACTAAAAATCAACAAGACACAGGCACCCCAAACTTTACGGCTGCTCTGTTTCCAAGAACCTCCACATCGGTACAACTTCAATATCCCAGGAAAGAGAAAAATGGATAAACAAATGGTGGTACTTGGCACAATGGAATATCACTCAGCCATGAAATCAATGTCATAAGGCTAGTTAGCAGCATGATGAGTGGATTTAGGTACGATGATTCTAAGTGAAATAAGTCACACAGAAAAAGACACTTATCCTAAGATATCGCTTATAGAGGGAATGTCAAAATCGCTACACTTGAACTGAATTACAAAACAGAACAGAGGCACACCTTTAGAAGACACACTATGGCTGCTTAACCGGAAAGGTGAGGTGGGGTGATGCATAAAACAAGGGTTTGAAATTAGCTCAGACACCACTCCATAAGCCAAATATGTAATAGACAAGGCCTACTCCCTGCTCAGTGAACTGGACTCAACACACCCTAGTCACCGCACAAGAATATATCTGACTAGTATGAATCTGAAAACCTATGTATTGATATCTCTCTGCAAGTGAATCAAGAGGGTGTAAAGCGGCATAAACACAGCAGGGAAAAGCAGCCAAACCCCATTCTAAACATACAATACTTTAAAAAACCCACAAAGCAAAGACAGTGAAAGAGAGAGAAATTCTTACAAAATCCGTTCAGGGTCTCTGATGCAACCTGGATTGACCATATCTAGACCCACAGCTGGATGAGACATAAGGCTGGACACTCTTGGGGCTGAGAGGATTGGTGAGGTTGGGTGAGCAAATGCAGATACTTTAAAGTAATACCGCGGGGTACCCACCCCATGGGTCTCAAATCTCCAGGTACAAGGGAATCTTCCTACATCAAAACATGCATGGGAAACCCAGAATATGGTATGCCGTGAGATCGGGAAAGGTTTCTAAAACGCACCTCATTTCTCCTCTCCTTGTGCTCGGGTTCGCCATTCCAGCCGCTTGACTAACCATCTCCCTACTTGGAGAATCAGCACCTTTAACCTCCTGTTTCGTCCAGGTTGCAATTTGTCCTGAGGATGAACGGGAAGACGGGGAACCAACGAGAGACTAGCCCTAGGTGTTGGGACAGGCACAGGTCACTCCATTTTCCCATCAGGAAGAAGAATGAACCACAGGCTCAGCCTGCCCCCCAGAACCAAAATAGGGCCTGAAGCAATCCTGCGCTTTTGCGGCCAGCTCCCAAAAAAGCGAGGAGACAAATGGAGCTCAGGGGCACTGCAATTCACAAACGTGCAGAGTTATAAATGAGAACACTCGTCCACAAATATATTGAGGGAAGGCAACGAAGAGGATTTGAAAGCAAGGCAGATTTGCAGGAAACAGATTTCAGGAGGTAGATTCGACTCGCCTTTAAAGCCCATGAAAAGCGGCAAAACGTTGACAATGATGCCCTTGGCCAAAAAGGGCGTATGCGTTTTTTCCTGAATATATTCAGGAAAAAACGCATACGCCCTTTTTGGCCAACCAAGCAAGCCGGAAGGGCAAATCAGCGCTACAAAGAAGTCTCGCTTGCCCTCGGTCAAAAGGGCCATGCTGAACAAAGTGTAAAAACCAGAAAAGCAGGACAGGCCATGGAGACATGGCAGCCTTACTACGCTGATGGGCGGGATGTAAATTGCCAACAGGCACTCTGGAGAAGGGTACGGTGTGTCCTGAAACAAGTAATAAACACAGCGTAGAGAGCATAGGGCACTTCCACTCATGGGTGTATAAATTGGGAAAACTAAAAATCAACAAGACACAGGCACCCCAAACTTTACGGCTGCTCTGTTGCCAAGAACCTCCGCTTCGGTACACCTTCAATATCCCAGGAAAGAGAAAAATGGATAAAGAAATGGTGGTACTTGGCACAATGGAATATCACTCAGCCATGAAATCAATGTCATAAGGCTAGTTAGCAGCATGATGAGTGGATTTAGGTACGATGATTCTAAGTGAAATAAGTCACACAGAAAAAGACACTTATCCTAAGATATCGCTTATAGAGGGAATGTCAAAATCGCTACACTTGAACTGAATTACAAAACAGAACAGAGTCACACCTTTAGAAGACACACTATGGCTGCTTAACCGGAAAGGTGAGGTGGGGTGATGCATAAAACAAGGGTTCCAAATTAGCTCAGAGACCGCTCCATAAGCTAAATATGTAATAGACAAGGCCTACTCCCTGCTCAGTGAACTGGACTCAACACACCCTAGTCACCACACAAGAATATATCTGACTAGTAAGAATCTGAAAACCTATGTATCGATATCTCTCTGCAAGTGAATCAAGAGGGTGTAAAGCGGCATCAACACAGCAGGGAAAAGCAGCCAAGCCCGATTCTAAACATAAATTACTTTAAAAAACCCACAAAACAAAGACAGTGAAAGAGAGAGAAATTCTTACAAAATCCGTTCAGGGTCTATGATGCAACCTGGATTGACCATATCTAGACCCACAGCTGGATGAGACATAAGGCTGGACACTCTTGGGGCTGAGAGGATTGGTGAGGTTGGGTGAGCAAATGCAGATACTTTAAAGTAACACTGCGGGAAACACACCCCATGGGTATCAAATCTCCAGGTACAAGGGCATCTTCCTACATCAAAACATGCATGGGAAACCCAGAAGATGGTATGCCGTGAGATCGGGAAAGGTTTCTAAAATGCACCTCATTTCTCCTCTCCTTGTGCTCGGGTTCACCATTCCAGCTGCTTGACTAACCATCTCCCTACTTGGAGAATCAGCACCTTTAACCTCCTGATTGTACAGGTTGCAATTTGTCCTGAGGATGAACGTGAAGACGGGGAACCAACGAGAGACGAGCCCTAGGTGTTGGGACAGGCATAGGTCACTCCATTTTCCCATCAGGAAGAAGAATGAACCACAGGCTCAGCCTGCCCCCCAGAACCAAAATAGGGCCTGAAGCAATCCTGCGCTTTTGCGGCCAGCTCCCAAAAAAGCGAGGAGACAAATGGAGCTCAGGGGCACTGCAATTCACAAACGTGCAGAGTTATAAATGAGAACTCTCGTCCACAAATATATTGAAGGAAGGCAACGAAGAGGATTTGAAAGCAAGGCAGATTTGCAGGAAACAGATTTCAGGAGGTAGATTCGACTCGCCTTTAAAGCACATGAAAAGCGGCAAAACGTTGACAATGATGCCCTTGGCCAAAAAGGGCGTATGCGTTTTTTCCTGAATATATTCAGGAAAAAACGCATACGCCCTTTTTGGCCAACCAAGCAAGCCGGAAGGGCAAATCAGCGCTACAAAGAAGTCTCGCTTGCCCTCCGTCAAAAGGGCCATGCTGAACAAAGTGTAAAAACCAGAAAAGCAGGACAGGCCATGGAGACATGGGAGCCTTGCTACGCTGATGGGCGGGATATAAATTGCCAACAGGCACTCTGGAGAAGAGTACGGTGTGTCCTGAAACAAGTAATAAACACAGCGTAGAGAGCATAGGGCACTTCCACTCATGGGCGTATAAATCGGGAAAACTAAAACTCAACAAGACACAGGCACCCCAAATTTTACGGCTGCTCTGTTTCCAAGAACCTCCACTTCGGTACACCTTCAATATCCCAGGAAAGAGAAAAATGGATAAAGAAATGGTGGTACTTGGCACAATGGAGTATCACTCAGCCATGAAATCAATGTCATAAGGCTAGTTAGCAGCATGATGAGTGGATTTAGGTACGATGATTCTAAGTGAAATAAGTCACACAGAAAAAGAAACTTATCCTAAGATATCGCTTATAGAGGGAATGTCAAAATCGCTACACTTGAACTGAATTACAAAACAGAACAGAGGCACACCTTTAGAAGACACACTATGGCTGCTTAACCGGAAAGGTGAGGTGGGGTGATGCATAAAACAAGGGTTTGAAATTAGCTCAGACACCGCTCCATAAGCCAAATATGTAATAGACAAGGCCTACTCTCTGCTCAGTGAACTGGACTCAACACCCCCTAGTCACCGCACAAGAATATATCTGACTAGTATGAATCTGAAAACCTATGTATTGATATCTCTCTGCAAGTGAATCAAGAGGGTGTAAAGCGGCATAAACACAGCAGGGAATAGCAGCCAAACCCCATTCTAAACATACATTACTTTAAAAAACCCACAAAGCAAAGACAGTGAAAGAGAGAGAAATTCTTACAAAATCCGTTCAGGGTCTCTGATGCAACCTGGATTGACCATATCTAGACCCACAGCTGGATGAGACATAAGGCTGGACACTCTTGGGGCTGAGAGGATTGGTGAGGTTGGGTGAGCAAACGCAGATACTTTAAAGTAATACCACGGGGTACCCACCCCATGGGTCTCAAATCTCCAGGTGCAAGGGAATCTTCCTACATCAAAACATGCATGGGAAACCCAGAAGATGGTATGCCATGAGATCGGGAAAGGTTTCTAAAACGCACCTCATTTCTCCTCTCCTTGTGCTCGGGTTCGCCATTCCAGCTGCTTGACTAACCATCTCCCTACTTGGAGAATCAGCACCTTTAACCTCCTGTTTCGTCCAGGTTGCAATTTGTCCTGAGGATGAACGGGAAGACGGGAACCAACGAAAGACTAGCCCTAGGTGTTGGGACAGGCACAGGTCACTCCATTTTCCCATCAGGAAGAAGAATGAACCACAGGCTCAGCCTGCACCCCAGAACCAAAATAGGGCCTGAAGCAATCCTGCGCTTTTGCGGCCAGCTCCCAAAAAAGCGAGGAGACAAATGGAGCTCAGGGGCACTGCAATTCACAAACGTGCAGAGTTATAAATGAGAACTCTCGTCCACAAATATATTGAGGGAAGGCAACGAAGAGGATTTGAAAGCAAGGCAGATTTGCAGGAAACAGATTTCAGGAGGTAGATTCGACTCGCCTTTAAAGCACATGAAAAGCGGCAAAACGTTGACAATGATGCCCTTGGCCAAAAAGGGCGTATGCGTTTTTTCCTGAATATATTCAGGAAAAAACGCATACGCCCTTTTTGGCCAACCAAGCAAGCCGGAAGTGCAAATCAACGCTACAAAGAAGTCTCGCTTGCCCTCGGTCAAAAGGGCCATGCTAAACAAAGTGTAAAAACCAGAAAAGCAGGATAGGCCATGGAGACATGGGAGCCTTGCTACGCTGATGGGCGGGATGTAAATTGCCAACAGGCACTCTGGAGAAGAGTACGGTGTGTCCTGAAACAAGTAATAAACACAGCGTAGAGAGCATAGGGCACTTCCACTCATGGGCGTATAAATTGGGAAAACTAAAAATCAACAAGACACAGGCACCCCAAACTTTACGGCTGCTCTGTTTCCAAGAACCTCCACATCGGTACACCTTCAATATCCCAGGAAAGAGAAAAATGGATAAACAAATGGTGGTACTTGGCACAATGGAATATCACTCAGCCATGAAATCAATGTCATAAGGCTAGTTAGCAGCATGATGAGTGGATTTAGGTACGATGATTCTAAGTGAAATAAGTCACACAGAAAAAGATACATATCCTGAGATATCGCTTATAGAGGGAATGTCAAAATCGCTACACTTGAACTGAATTACAAAACAGAACAGAGGCACACCTTTAGAAGACACACTATGGCTGCTTAACGGGAAAGGTGAGGTGGGGTGATGCATAAAACAAGGGTTTGAAATTAGCTCAGAGACCGCTCCATAAGCCAAATATTTAATAGTCAAGGCCTACTCCCTGCTCAGTGAACTGGACTCAACACACCCTAGTCACCACACAAGAATATATCTGACTAGTAAGAATCTGAAAACCTATGTATCGATAGCTCTCTGCAAGTGAATCAAGAGGGTGTAAAGCGGCATCAACACAGCAGGGAAAAGCAGCCAAGCCCGATTCTAAACATACATTACTTTAAAAAACCCACAAAGCAAAGACAGTGAAAGAGAGAGAAATTCTTACAAAATCCTTTCAGGGTCTCTGATGCAACCTGGATTGACCATATCTAGACCCACAGCTGGATGAGACATAAGGCTGGACACTCTTGGGGCTGAGAGGATTGGTGAGGTTGGGTGAGCAAATGCAGATACTTTAAAGTAATACCGCGGGGTACCCACCCCATGGGTCTCAAATCTCCAGGTACAAGGGAAACTTCCTACATCAAAACATGCATGGGAAACCCAGAAGATGGTATGCCATGAGATCGGGAAAGGTTTCTAAAACGCACCTCATTTCTCCTCTCCTTGTGCTCGGGTTCGCCATTCCAGCTGCTTGACTAACCATCTCCCTACTTGGAGAATCAGCACCTTTAACCTCCTGTTTCGTCCAGGTTGCAATTTGTCCTGAGGATGAACGGGAAGACGGGGAACCAACGAAAGACTAGCCCTAGGTGTTGGGACAGGCACAGGTCACTCCATTTTCCCATCAGGAAGAAGAATGAACCACAGGCTCAGCCTGCCCCCCAGAACCAAATTAGGGCCTGAAGCAATCCTGCGCTTTTGCGGCCAGCTCCCAAAAAAGCGAGGAGACAAATGGAGCTCAGGGGCACTGCAATTCACAAACGTGCAGAGTTATAAATGAGAACTCTCGTCCACAAATATATTGAGGGAAGGCAACGAAGAGGATTTGAAAGCAAGGCAGATGTGCAGGAAACAGATTTCAGGAGGTAGATTCGACTCGCCTTTAAAGCACATGAAAAGCGGCAAAACATTGACAATGATGCCCTTGGCCAAAAAGGGCGTATGCGTTTTTTCCTGAATATATTCAGGAAAAAACGCATACGCCCTTTTTGGCCAACCAAGCAAGCCGGAAGGGCAAATCAGCGCTACAAAGAAGTCTCGCTTGCCCTCGGTCAAAAGGGCCATGCTGAACAAAGTGTAAAAACCAGAAAAGCAGGACAGGCCATGGAGACATGGGAGCCTTGCTACGCTGATGGGCGGGATGTAAATTGCCAACAGGCACTCTGGAGATGAGTACGGTGTGTCCTGAAACAAGTAATAAACACAGCGTAGAGAGCATAGGGCACTTCCACTCATGGGCGTATAAATCGGGAAAACTAAAAATCAACAAGACACAGGCACCCCAAACTTTACGGCTGCTCTGTTTACAAGAACCTCCGCTTCGGTACACCTTCAATATCCCAGGAAAGAGAAAAATGGATAAAGAAATGGTGGTACTTGGCACAATGCAATATCACTCAGCCATGAAATCAATGTCTTAAGGCTAGTTAGCAGCATGATGAGTGGATTTAGGTACGATGATTCTAAGTGAAATAAGTCACACAGAAAAAGACACTTATCCTAAGATATCACTTATAGAGGGAATGTCAAAATCGCTACACTTGAACTGAATTACAAAACAGAACGGAGGCACACCTTTAGAAGACACACTATGGCTGCTTAACCGGAAAGGTGAGGTGGGGTGATGCATAAAACAAGGGTTTGAAATTAGCTCAGACACCGCTCCATAAGCCAAATATGTAATAGACAAGGCCTACTCCCTGCTCAGTGAACTGGACTCAACACCCCCTAGTCACCGCACAAGAATATATCTGACTAGTATGAATCTGAAAAACTATGTATTGATATCTCTCTGCAAGTGAATCAAGAGGGTGTAAAGCGGCATAAACACAGCAGGGAAAAGCAGCCAAACCCCATTCTAAACATACATTACTTTAAAAAACCCACAAAGCAAAGACAGTAAAAGAGAGAGAAATTCTTACAAAATCCGTTCAGGGTCTCTGATGCAACCTGGATTGACCATATCTAGACCCACAGCTGGATGAGACATAAGGCTGGACACTCTTGGGGCTGAGAGGATTGGTGAGGTTGGGTGAGCAAATGCAGATACTTTAAAGTAATACCGCGGGGTACCCACCCCATGGGTCTCAAATCTCCAGGTACAAGGGAATCTTCCTACATCAAAACATGCATGGGAAACCCAGAAGATGGTATGCCGTGAGATCGGGAAAGGTTTCTAAAACGCACCTCATTTCTCCTCTCCTTGTGCTCGGGTTCGCCATTCCAGCCGCTTGACTAATCATCTCCCTACTTGGAGAATCAGCACCTTTAACCTCCTGTTTCGTCCAGGTTGCAATTTGTCCTGAGGATGAACGGGAAGACGGGGAACCAACGAGAGACTAGCCCTAGGTGTTGGGACAGGCACAGGTCACTCCATTTTCCCATCAGGAAGAAGAATGAACCACAGGCTCAGCCTGCCCCCCAGAACCAAAATAGGGCCTGAAGCAATCCTGCGCTTTTGCGGCCAGCTCCCAAAAAAGCGAGGAGACAAATGGAGCTCAGGGGCACTGCCATTCACAAACGTGCAGAGTTATAAATGAGAACTCTCGTCCACAAATATATTGAGGGAAGGCAACGAAGAGGATTTGAAAGCAAGGCAGATTTGCAGGAAACAGATTTCAGGAGGTAGATTCGACTCGCCTTTAAAGCACATGAAAAGCGGCAAAACGTTGACAATGATGCCCTTGGCCAAAAAGGGCGTATGCGTTTTTTCCTGAATATATTCAGGAAAAAACGCATACGCCCTTTTTGGCCAACCAAGCAAGCCGGAAGTGCAAATCAACGCTACAAAGAAGTCTCGCTTGCCCTCGGTCAAAAGGGCCATGCTGAACAAAGTGTAAAAACCAGAAAAGCAGGACAGGCCATGGAGACATGGCAGCCTTACTACGCTGATGGGCGGGATGTAAATTGACAACAGGCACTCTGGAGAAGAGTACGATGTGTCCTGAAACAAGTAATAAACACAGCGTAGAGAGCATAGGGCACTTCCACTCATGGGCGTATAAATTGGGAAAACTAAAAATCAACAAGACACAGGCACCCTAAAGTTTACGGCTGCTCTGTTTCCAAGAACCTCCGCTTCGGTACACCTTCAATATCCCAGGAAAGAGAAAAATGGATAAAGAAATGGTGGTACTTGGCACAATGGAATATCACTCAGCCATGAAATCAATGTCATAAGGCTAGTTAGCAGCATGATGAGTGGATTTAGGTACGATGATTCTAAGTGAAATAAGTCACACAGAAAAAGACACTTATCCTAAGATATCGCTTAGAGAGGGAATGTCAAAATCACTACACTTGAACTGAATTACAAAACAGAACAGAGTCACACCTTTAGAAGACACACTATAGCTGCTTAACGGGAAAGGTGAGGTGGGGTGATGCATAAAACAAGGGTTTCAAATTAGCTCAGAGACCGCTCCATAAGCCAAATATGTAATAGACAAGGCCTACTCCCTGCTCAGTGAACTGGACTCAACACACCCTAGTCACCACACAAGAATATATCTGACTAGTAAGAATCTGAAAACCTATGTATCGATATCTCTCTGCAAGTGAATCAAGAGGGTGTAAAGCGGCATCAACACAGCAGGGAAAAGCAACCAAGCCCGATTCTAAACATAAATTACTTAAAAAAACCCACAAAACAAAGACAGTGAAAGAGAGAGAAATTCTTACAAAATCCGTTCAGGGTCTATGATGCAACCTGGATTGACCATATCTAGACCCACAGCTGGATGAGACATAAGGCTGGACACTCTTGGGGCTGAGAGGATTGGTGAGGTTGGGTGAGCAAACGCAGATACTTTAAAGTAACACTGCGGGAAACACACCCCATGGGTATCAAATCTCCAGGTACAAGGGCATCTTCCTACATCAAATCATGCATGGGAAACCCAGAAGATGGTATGCCATGAGATCGGGAAAGGTTTCTAAAATGCACCTCATTTCTCCTCTCCTTGTGCTCGGGTTCACCATTCCAGCTGCTTGACTAACCATCTCCCTACTTGGAGAATCAGCACCTTTAACCTCCTGATTGTACAGGTTGCAATTTGTCCTGAGGATGAACGTGAAGACGGGGAACCAACGAGAGACGAGCCCTAGGTGTTGGGACAGGCATAGGTCACTCCATTTTCCCATCAGGAAGAAGAATGAACCACAGGCTCAGCCTGCCCCCCAGAACCAAAATAGGGCCTGAAGCAATCCTGCGCTTTTGCGGCCAGCTCCCAAAAAAGCGAGGAGCCAAATGGAGCTCAGGGGCACTGCAATTCACAAACGTGCAGAGTTATAAATGAGAACTCTCGTCCACAAATATATTGAAGGAAGGCAACGAAGAGGATTTGAAAGCAAGGCAGATTTGCAGGAAACAGATTTCAGGAGGTAGATTCGACTCGCCTTTAAAGCCCATGAAAAGCGGCAAAACGTTGACAATGATGCCCTTGGCCAAAAAGGGCGTATGCGGTTTTTCCTGAATATATTCAGGAAAAAACGCATACGCCCTTTTTGGCCAACCAAGCAAGCCGGAAGGGCAAATCAGCGCTACAAAGAAGTCTCGCTTGCCCTCGGTCAAAAGGGCCATGCTGAACAAAGTGTAAAAACCAGAAAAGCAGGACAGGCCATGGAGACATGGGAGCCTTGCTACACTGATGGGCGGGATGTAAATTGCCAACAGGCACTCTGGAGATGAGTACGGTGTGTCCTGAAACAAGTAATAAACACAGCGTACAGAGCATAGGGCACTTCCACTCATGGGCATATAAATCGGGAAAACTAAAAATCAACAAGACACAGGCACCCCAAACTTTACGGCTGCTCTGTTTACAAGAACCTCCGCTTCGGTACACCTTCAATATCCCAGGCAATAGAAAAATGGATAAAGAAATGGTGGTACTTGGCACAATGCAATATCACTCAGCCATGAAATCAATGTCATAAGGCTAGTTAGCAGCATGATGAGTGGATTTAGGTACGATGATTCTAAGTGAAATAAGTCACACAGAAAAAGACACTTATCCTAAGATATCACTTATAGAGGGAATGTCAAAATCGCTACACTTGAACTGAATTACAAAACAGAACAGAGTCACACCTTTAGAAGACACACTATGGCTGCTTAACCGGAAAGGTGAGGTGGGGTGATGCATAAAACAAGGGTTTGAAATTAGCTCAGACACCGCTCCATAAGCCAAATATGTAATAGACAAGGCCTACTCCCTGCTCAGTGAACTGGACTCAACACCCCCTAGTCACCGCACAAGAATATATCTGACTAGTATGAATCTGAAAACCTATGTATTGATATCTCTCTGCAAGTGAATCAAGAGGGTGTAAAGCGGCATAAACACAGCAGGGAAAAGCAGCCAAACCCCATTCTAAACATACATTACTTTAAAAAACCCACAAAGCAAAGACAGTAAAAGAGAGAGAAATTCTTACAAAATCCGTTCAGGGTCTCTGATGCAACCTGGATTGACCATATCTAGACCCACAGCTGGATGAGACATAAGGCTGGACACTCTTGGGGCTGAGAGGATTGGTGAGGTTGGGTGAGCAAATGCAGATACTTTAAAGTAATACCGCGGGGTACCCACCCCATGGGTCTCAAATCTCCAGGTACAAGGGAATCTTCCTACATCAAAACATGCATGGGAAACCCAGAAGATGGTATGCCATGAGATCGGGAAAGGTTTCTAAAACGCACCTCATTTCTCCTCTCCTTGTGCTCGGGTTCGCCATTCCAGCCGCTTGACTAACCATCTCCCTACTTGGAGAATCAGCACCTTTAACCTCCTGTTTCGTCCAGGTTGCAATTTGTACTGAGGATGAACGGGAAGACGGGGAACCAACGAGAGACTAGCCCTAGGTGTTGGGACAGGCACAGGTCACTCCATTTTCCCATCAGGAAGAAGAATGAACCACAGGCTCAGCCTGCCCCCCAGAACCAAAATAGGGCCTGAAGCAATCCTGCGCTTTTGCGGCCAGCTCCCAAAAAAGCGAGGAGACAAATGGAGCTCAGGGGCACTGCAATTCACAAACGTGCAGAGTTATAAATGAGAACTCTCGTCCACAAATATATTGAGGGAAGGCAACGAAGAGGATTTGAAAGCAAGGCAGATTTGCAGGAAACAGATTTCAGGAGGTAGATTCGACTCGCCTTTAAAGCACATGAAAAGCGGCAAAACGTTGACAATGATGCCCTTGGCCAAAAAGGGCGTATGCGTTTTTTCCTGAATATATTCAGGAAAAAACGCATACGCCCTTTTTGGCCAACCAAGCAAGCCGGAAGTGCAAATCAACGCTACAAAGAAGTCTCGCTTGCCCTCGGTCAAAAGGGCCATGCTGAACAAAGTGTAAAAACCAGAAAAGCAGGACAGGCCATGGAGACATGGCAGCCTTACTACGCTGATGGGCGGGATGTAAATTGCCAACAGGCACTCTGGAGAAGAGTACGGTGTGTCCTGAAACAAGTAATAAACACAGCGTAGAGAGCATAGGGCACTTCCACTCATGGGTGTATAAATTGGGAAATCTAAAAATCAACAAGACACAGGCACCCTAAAGTTTACGGCTGCTCTGTTTCCAAGAACCTCCGCTTCGGTACACCTTCAATATCCCAGGAAAGAGAAAAATGGATAAAGAAATGATGGTACTTGGCACAATGGAATATCACTCAGCCATGAAATCAATGTCATAAGGCTAGTTAGCAGCATGATGAGTGGATTTAGGTACGATGATTCTAAGTGAAATAAGTCACACAGAAAAAGACACTTATCCTAAGATATCGCTTATAGAGGGAATGTCAAAATCGCTACACTTGAACTGAATTACAAAACAGAACAGAGTCACACCTTTAGAAGACACACTATGGCTGCTTAACCGGAAAGGTGAGGTGGGGTGATGCATAAAACAAGGGTTTCAAATTAGCTCAGAGACCGCTCCATAAGCCAAATATGTAATAGACAAGGCCTACTCCCTGCTCAGTGAACTGGACTCAACACACCCTAGTCACCACACAAGAATATATCTGACTAGTAAGAATCTGAAAACCTATGTATCGATATCTCTCTGCAAGTGAATCAAGAGGGTGTAAAGCGGCATCAACTCAGCAGGGAAAAGCAGCCAAGCCCGATTCTAAACATAAATTACTTTAAAAAACCCACAAAACAAAGACAGTGAAAGAGAGAGAAATTCTTACAAAATCCGTTCAGGGTCTATGATGCAACCTGGATTGACCATATCTAGACCCACAGCTGGATGAGACATAAGGCTGGACACTCTTGGGGCTGAGAGGATTGGTGAGGTTGGGTGAGCAAACGCAGATACTTTAAAGTAACACTGCGGGGAACAAACCCCATGGGTATCAAATCTCCAGGTACAAGGGCATCTTCCTACATCAAAACATGCATGGGAAACCCAGAAGATGGTATGCCATGAGATCGGGAAAGGTTTCTAAAATGCACCTCATTTCTCCTCTCCTTGTGCACGGGTTCGCCATTCCAGCTGCTTGACTAACCATCTCCCTACTTGGAGAATCAGCACCTTTAACCTCCTGATTGTACAGGTTGCAATTTGTCCTGAGGATGAACGTGAAGACGGGGAACCAACGAGAGGCGAGCCCTAGGTGTTGGGACAGGCATAGGTCACTCCATTTTCCCATCAGGAAGAAGAATGAACCACAGGCTCAGCCTGCCCCCCAGAACCAAAATAGGGCCTGAAGCAATCCTGCGCTTTTGCGGCCAGCTCCCAAAACAGCGAGGAGACAAATGGAGCTCAGGGGCACTGCAATTCACAAACGTGCAGAGTTATAAATGAGAACTCTCGTCCACAAATATATTGAAGGAAGGCAACGAAGAGGATTTGAAAGCAAGGCAGATTTGCAGGAAACAGATTTCAGGAGGTAGATTCGACTCGCCTTTAAAGCACATGAAAAGCGGCAAAACGTTGACAATGATGCCCTTGGCCAAAAAGGGCGTATGCGTTTTTTCCTGAATATATTCAGGAAAAAACGCATACGCCCTTTTTGGCCAACCAAGCAAGCCGGAAGGGCAAATCAGCGCTACAAAGAAGTCTCGCTTGCCCTCGGTCAAAAGGGCCATGCCGAACAAAGTGTAAAAACCAGAAAAGCAGGACAGGCCATGGAGACATGGGAGCCTTGCTACGCTGATGGGCGGGATGTAAATTGCCAACAAGCACTCTGGAGATGAGTACGGTGTGTCCTGAAACAAGTAATAAACACAGCGTTGAGAGCATAGGGCACTTCCACTCATGGGCGTATAAATTGGGAAAACTAAAAATCAACAAGACACAGGCACCCCAAACTTTATGGCTGCTCTGTTTCCAAGAACCTCCACATCGGTACACCTTCAATATCCCAGGAAAGAGAAAAATGGATAAACAAATGGTGGTACTTGGCACAATGGAATATCACTCAGCCATGAAATCAATGTCATAAGGCTAGTTAGCAGCATGATGAGTGGATTTAGGTACGATGATTCTAAGTGAAATAAGTCACACAGAAAAAGACACTTATCCTAAGATATCGCTTATAGAGGCAATGTCAAAATCGCTACACTTGAACTGAATTACAAAACAGAACAGAGGCACACCTTTAGAAGACACACTATGGCTGCTTAACCGGAAAGGTGAGGTGGGGTGATGCATAAAACAAGGGTTTGAAATTAGCTCAGACACCACTCCATAAGCCAAATATGTAATAGACAAGGCCTACTCCCTGCTCAGTGAACTGGACTCAACACCCCCTAGTTACCGCACAAGAATATATCTGACTAGTATGAATCTGAAAACCTATGTATCGATATCTCTCTGCAAGTGAATCAAGAGGGTGTAAAGCAGCATAAACACAGCAGGGAAAAGCAGCCAAACCCCATTCTAAACATACATTACTTTAAAAAACCCACAAAGCAAAGACAGTGAAAGAGAGAGAAATTCTTACAAAATCCGTTCAGGGTCTCTGATGCAACCTGGATTGACCATATCTAGACCCACAGCTGGATGAGACATAAGGCTGGACACTCTTGGGGCTGAGAGGATTGGTGAGGTTGGGTGAGCAAATGCAGATACTTTAAAGTAATACCCCGGGGTACCCACCCCATGGGTCTCAAATCTCCAGGTACAAGGGAATCTTCCTACATCAAAACATGCATGGGAAACCCAGAATATGGTATGCCGTGAGATCGGGAAAGGTTTCTAAAACGCACCTCATTTCTCCTCTCCTTGTGCTCGGGTTCGCCATTCCAGCCGCTTGACTAACCATCTCCCTACTTGGAGAATCAGCACCTTTAACCTCCTGTTTCGTCCAGGTTGCAATTTGTCCTGAGGATGAACGGGAAGACGGGGAACCAACGAGAGCCTAGCCCTAGGTGTTGGGACAGGCACAGGTCACTCCATTTTCCCATCAGGAAGAAGAATGAACCACAGGCTCAGCCTGCCCCCCAGAACCAAAATAGGGCCTGAAGCAATCCTGCGCTTTTGCGGCCAGCTCCCAAAAAAGCGAGGAGACAAATGGAGCTCAGGGGCACTGCAATTCACAAACGTGCAGAGTTATAAATGAGAACTCTCGTCCACAAATATATTGAAGGAAGGCAACGAAGAGGATTTGAAAGCAAGGCAGATTTGCAGGAAACAGATTTCAGGAGGTAGATTCGACTCGCCTTTAAAGCACATGAAAAGCGGCAAAACGTTGACAATGATGCCCTTGGCCAAAAAGGGCGTATGCGTTTTTTCCTGAATATATTCAGGAAAAAACGCATACGCCCTTTTTGGCCAACCAAGCAAGCCGGAAGGGCAAATCAGCGCTACAAAGAAGTCTCGCTTGCCCTCGGTCAAAAGGGCCATGCTAAACAAAGTGTAAAAACCAGAAAAGCAGGACAGGCCATGGAGACATGGGAGCCTTGCTACGCTAATGGGCGGGATGTAAATTGCCAACAGGCACTCTGGAGATGAGTACGGTGTGTCCTGAAACAAGTAATAAACACAGCGTAGAGAGCATAGGGCACTTCCACTCATGGGTGTATAAATTGGGAAATCTAAAAATCAACAAGACACAGGCACCCTAAAGTTTACGGCTGCTCTGTTTCCAAGAACCTCCGCTTCGGTACACCTTCAATATCCCAGGAAAGAGAAAAATGGATAAAGAAATGATGGTACTTGGCACAATGGAATATCACTCAGCCATGAAATCAATGTCATAAGGCTAGTTAGCAGCATGATGAGTGGATTTAGGTACGATGATTCTAAGTGAAATAAGTCACACAGAAAAAGACACTTATCCTAAGATATCGCTTATAGAGGGAATGTCAAAATCGCTACACTTGAACTGAATTACAAAACAGAACAGAGTCACACATTTAGAAGACACACTATGGCTGCTTAACCGGAAAGGTGAGGTGGGGTGATGCATAAAACAAGGGTTTCAAATTAGCTCAGAGACCGCTCCATAAGCCAAATATGTAATAGACAAGGCCTACTCCCTGCTCAGTGAACTGGACTCAACACACCCTAGTCACCACACAAGAATATATCTGACTAGTAAGAATCTGAAAACCTATGTATCGATATCTCTCTGCAAGTGAATCAAGAGGGTGTAAAGCGGCATCAACTCAGCAGGGAAAAGCAGCCAAGCCCGATTCTAAACATAAATTACTTTAAAAAACCCACAAAACAAAGACAGTGAAAGAGAGAGAAATTCTTACAAAATCCGTTCAGGGTCTATGATGCAACCTGGATTGACCATATCTAGACCCACAGCTGGATGAGACATAAGGCTGGACACTCTTGGGGCTGAGAGGATTGGTGAGGTTGGGTGAGCAAACGCAGATACTTTAAAGTAACACTGCGGGGAACAAACCCCATGGGTATCAAATCTCCAGGTACAAGGGCATCTTCCTACATCAAAACATGCATGGGAAACCCAGAAGATGGTATGCCATGAGATCGGGAAAGGTTTCTAAAATGCACCTCATTTCTCCTCTCCTTGTGCACGGGTTCGCCATTCCAGCTGCTTGACTAACCATCTCCCTACTTGGAGAATCAGCACCTTTAACCTCCTGATTGTACAGGTTGCAATTTGTCCTGAGGATGAACGTGAAGACGGGGAACCAACGAGAGGCGAGCCCTAGGTGTTGGGACAGGCATAGGTCACTCCATTTTCCCATCAGGAAGAAGAATGAACCACAGGCTCAGCCTGCCCCCCAGAACCAAAATAGGGCCTGAAGCAATCCTGCGCTTTTGCGGCCAGCTCCCAAAACAGCGAGGAGACAAATGGAGCTCAGGGGCACTGCAATTCACAAACGTGCAGAGTTATAAATGAGAACTCTCGTCCACAAATATATTGAAGGAAGGCAACGAAGAGGATTTGAAAGCAAGGCAGATTTGCAGGAAACAGATTTCAGGAGGTAGATTCGACTCGCCTTTAAAGCACATGAAAAGCGGCAAAACGTTGACAATGATGCCCTTGGCCAAAAAGGGCGTATGCGTTTTTTCCTGAATATATTCAGGAAAAAACGCATACGCCCTTTTTGGCCAACCAAGCAAGCCGGAAGGGCAAATCAGCGCTACAAAGAAGTCTCGCTTGCCCTCGGTCAAAAGGGCCATGCCGAACAAAGTGTAAAAACCAGAAAAGCAGGACAGGCCATGGAGACATGGGAGCCTTGCTACGCTGATGGGCGGGATGTAAATTGCCAACAAGCACTCTGGAGATGAGTACGGTGTGTCCTGAAACAAGTAATAAACACAGCGTTGAGAGCATAGGGCACTTCCACTCATGGGCGTATAAATTGGGAAAACTAAAAATCAACAAGACACAGGCACCCCAAACTTTATGGCTGCTCTGTTTCCAAGAACCTCCACATCGGTACACCTTCAATATCCCAGGAAAGAGAAAAATGGATAAACAAATGGTGGTACTTGGCACAATGGAATATCACTCAGCCATGAAATCAATGTCATAAGGCTAGTTAGCAGCATGATGAGTGGATTTAGGTACGATGATTCTAAGTGAAATAAGTCACACAGAAAAAGACACTTATCCTAAGATATCGCTTATAGAGGCAATGTCAAAATCGCTACACTTGAACTGAATTACAAAACAGAACAGAGGCACACCTTTAGAAGACACACTATGGCTGCTTAACCGGAAAGGTGAGGTGGGGTGATGCATAAAACAAGGGTTTGAAATTAGCTCAGACACCACTCCATAAGCCAAATATGTAATAGACAAGGCCTACTCCCTGCTCAGTGAACTGGACTCAACACCCCCTAGTTACCGCACAAGAATATATCTGACTAGTATGAATCTGAAAACCTATGTATCGATATCTCTCTGCAAGTGAATCAAGAGGGTGTAAAGCAGCATAAACACAGCAGGGAAAAGCAGCCAAACCCCATTCTAAACATACATTACTTTAAAAAACCCACAAAGCAAAGACAGTGAAAGAGAGAGAAATTCTTACAAAATCCGTTCAGGGTCTCTGATGCAACCTGGATTGACCATATCTAGACCCACAGCTGGATGAGACATAAGGCTGGACACTCTTGGGGCTGAGAGGATTGGTGAGGTTGGGTGAGCAAATGCAGATACTTTAAAGTAATACCCCGGGGTACCCACCCCATGGGTCTCAAATCTCCAGGTACAAGGGAATCTTCCTACATCAAAACATGCATGGGAAACCCAGAATATGGTATGCCGTGAGATCGGGAAAGGTTTCTAAAACGCACCTCATTTCTCCTCTCCTTGTGCTCGGGTTCGCCATTCCAGCCGCTTGACTAACCATCTCCCTACTTGGAGAATCAGCACCTTTAACCTCCTGTTTCGTCCAGGTTGCAATTTGTCCTGAGGATGAACGGGAAGACGGGGAACCAACGAGAGCCTAGCCCTAGGTGTTGGGACAGGCACAGGTCACTCCATTTTCCCATCAGGAAGAAGAATGAACCACAGGCTCAGCCTGCCCCCCAGAACCAAAATAGGGCCTGAAGCAATCCTGCGCTTTTGCGGCCAGCTCCCAAAAAAGCGAGGAGACAAATGGAGCTCAGGGGCACTGCAATTCACAAACGTGCAGAGTTATAAATGAGAACTCTCGTCCACAAATATATTGAAGGAAGGCAACGAAGAGGATTTGAAAGCAAGGCAGATTTGCAGGAAACAGATTTCAGGAGGTAGATTCGACTCGCCTTTAAAGCACATGAAAAGCGGCAAAACGTTGACAATGATGCCCTTGGCCAAAAAGGGCGTATGCGTTTTTTCCTGAATATATTCAGGAAAAAACGCATACGCCCTTTTTGGCCAACCAAGCAAGCCGGAAGGGCAAATCAGCGCTACAAAGAAGTCTCGCTTGCCCTCGGTCAAAAGGGCCATGCTAAACAAAGTGTAAAAACCAGAAAAGCAGGACAGGCCATGGAGACATGGGAGCCTTGCTACGCTAATGGGCGGGATGTAAATTGCCAACAGGCACTCTGGAGATGAGTACGGTGTGTCCTGAAACAAGTAATAAACACAGCGTTGAGAGCATAGGGCATTTCCACTCATGGGCGTATAAATTGGGAAAACTAAAAATCAACAAGACACAGGCACCCCAAACTTTACGGCTGCTCTGTTTCCAAGAACCTCCGCTTCGGTACACCTTCAATATCCCAGGAAAGAGAAAAATGGATAAAGAACTGGTGGTACTTGGCACAATGCAGTATCACTCAGCCATGAAATCAATGTCATAAGGCTAGTTAGCAGCATGATGAGTGTATTTAGGTACGATGATTCTAAGTGAAATAAGTCACACAGAAAAAGGCACTTATCCTAAGATATCGCTTATAGAGGGAATGTCAAAATCGCTACACTTGAACTGAATTACAAAACAGAACAGAGGCACACCTTTAGAAGACACACCATGGCTGCTTAACCGGAAAGGTGAGGTGGGGTGATGCATAAAACAAGGGTTTGAAATTAGCTCAGACACCGCTCCATAAGCCAAATATGTAATAGCCAACGCCTACTCCTGCTCAGTGAACTGGACTCAACACCCCCTGGTCACCGCACAAGAATATATCTGACTAGTATGAATCTGAAAACCTATGTATTGATATCTCTCTGCAAGTGAATCAAGAGGGTGTAAAGCGGCATAAACACAGCAGGGAAAAGCAGCCAAACCCCATTCTAAACATACATTACTTTAAAAAACCCACAAAGCAAAGACAGTGAAAGAGAGAGAAATTCTTACAAAATCCGTTCAGGGTCTCTGATGCAACCTGGATTGACCATATCTAGACCCACAGCTGGATGAGACATAAGGCTGGACACTCTTGGGGCTGAGAGGATTGGTGAGGTTGGGTGAGCAAATGCAGATACTTTAAAGTAATACCGCGGGGTACCCACCCCATGGGTCTCAAATCTCCAGGTACAAGGGAATCTTCCTACATCAAAACATGCATGGGAAACCCAGAAGATGGTATGCCATGATATCGGGAATGGTTTCTAAAACGCACCTCATTTCTCCTCTCCTTGTGCTCGGGTTCGCCATTCCAGCCGCTTGACTAACCATCTCCCTACTTGGAGAATCAGCACCTTTAACCTCCTGATTGTACAGGTTGCAATTTGTCCTGAGGATGAACGGGAAGACGGGGAACCAACGAGAGACTAGCCCTAGGTGTTGGGACAGGCATAGGTCACTCCATTTTCCCATCAGGAAGAAGAATGAACCACAGGCTCAGCCTGCCCCCCAGAACCAAAATAGGGCCTGAAGCAATCCTGCGCTTTTGCGGCAGCTCCCAAAAAAGCGAGGAGACAAATGGAGCTTAGGGGCACTGCAATTCACAAACGTGCAGAGTTATAAATGAGAACTCTCGTCCACAAATATATTGAGGGAAGGCAACGAAGAGGATTTGAAAGCAAGGCAGATTTGCAGGAAACAGATTTCAGGAGGTAGATTCGACTCGCCTTTAAAGCACATGAAAAGCGGCAAAACGTTGACAATGATGCCCTTGGCCAAAAAGGGCGTATGCGTTTTTTCCTGAATATATTCAGGAAAAAACGCATACCCCCTTTTTCGCCAACCAAGCAAGCCGGAAGTGCAAATCAACGCTACAAAGAAGTCTCGCTTGCCCTCGGTCAAAAGGGCCATGCTGAACAAAGTGTAAAAACCAGAAAAGCAGGACAGGCCATGGAGACATGGCAGCCTTACTACGCTGATGGGCGGGATGTAAATTGACAACAGGCACTCTGGAGAAGAGTACGGTGTGTCCTGAAACAAGTAATAAACACAGCGTAGAGAGCATAGGGCACTTCCACTCATGGGCGTATAAATGGGGAAAACTAAAAATCAACAAGACACAGGCACCCTAAAGTTTACGGCTGCTCTGTTTCCAAGAACCTCCGCTTCGGTACACCTTCAATATCCCAGGAAAGAGAAAAATGGATAAAGAAATGGTGGTACTTGGCACAATGGAATATCACTCAGCCATGAAATCAATGTCATAAGGCTAGTTAGCAGCATGATGAGTGGATTTAGGTACGATGATTCTAAGTGAAATAAGTCACACAGAAAAAGACACTTATCCTAAGATATCGCTTATAGAGGGAATGTCAAAATCGCTACACTTGAACTGAATTACAAAACAGAACAGAGTCACACCTTTAGAAGACACACTATGGCTGCTTAACGGGAAAGGTGAGGTGGGGTGATGCATAAAACAAGGGTTTGAAATTAGCTCAGAGACCGCTCCATAAGCCAAATATGTAATAGACAAGGCCTACTCCCTGCTCAGTGAACTGGACTCAACACATCCTAGTCACCACACAAGAATATATCTGACTAGTAAGAATCTGAAAACCTATGTATCGATATCTCTCTGCAAGTGAATCAAGAGGGTGTAAAGCGGCATCAACACAGCAGGGAAAAGCAGCCAAGCCCGATTCTAAACATAAATTACTTTAAAAAACCCACAAAACAAAGACAGTGAAAGAGAGAGAAATTCTTACAAAATCCGTTCAGGGTCTATGATGCAACCTGGATTGACCATATCTACACCCACAGCTGGATGAGACATAAGGCTGGACACTCTTGGGGCTGAGAGGATTGGTGAGGTTGGGTGAGCAAACGCAGATACGTTAAAGTAACACTGCGGGGAACACACCCCATGGGTATCAAACCTCCAGGTACAAGGGCATCTTCCTACATCAAAACATGCATGGGAAACCCAGAAGATGGTATGCCATGAGATCGGGAATGGTTTCTAAAATGCACCTCATTTCTCCTCTCCTTGTGCTCGGGTTCACCATTCCAGCTGCTTGACTAACCATCTCCCTACTTGGAGAATCAGCACCTTTAACCTCCTGATTGTACAGGTTGCAATTTGTCCTGAGGATGAACGTGAAGACGGGGAACCAACGAGAGACGAGCCCTAGGTGTTGGGACAGGCATAGGTAACTCCATTTTCCCATCAGGAAGAAGAATGAACCACAGGCTCAGCCTGCCCCCCAGAACCAAAATAGGGCCTGAAGCAATCCTGCGCTTTTGCGGCCAGCTCCCAAAAAAGCGAGGAGACAAATGGAGCTCAGGGGCACTGCAATTCACAAACGTGCAGAGTTATAAATGAGAAGTCTCGTCCACAAATATATTGAAGGAAGGCAACGAAGAGGATTTGAAAGCAAGGCAGATTTGCAGGAAACAGATTTCAGGAGGTAGATTCGACTCGCCTTTAAAACACATGAAAAGCGGCAAAGGTTGACAATGATGCCCTTGGCCAAAAAGGGCGTATGCGTTTTTTCCTGAATATATTCAGGAAAAAACGCATACGCCCTTTTTAGCCAACCAAGCAAGCCGGAAGGGCAAATCAGCGCTACAAAGAAGTCTCGCTTGCCCTCGGTCAAAAGGGCCATGCTGAACAAAGTGTAAAAACCAGAAAAGCAGGACAGGCCATGGAGACATGGGAGCCTTGCTACGCTGATGGGCGGGATGTAAATTGCCAACAGGCACTCTGGAGAAGAGTACGGTGTGTCCTGAAACAAGTAATAAACACAGCGTAGAGAGCATAGGGCACTTCCACTCATGGGCGTATAAATTGGGAAAACTAAAAATCAACAAGACACAGGCACCCTAAAGTTTATGGCTGCTCTGTTTCCAGGAATCTCCGCTTCGGTACACCTTCAATATCCCAGGAAAGAGAAAAATGGATAAAGAAATGGTGGTACTTGGCACAATGGAATATCACTCAGCCATGAAATCAATCTCATAAGGCTACTTAGCAGCATGATGAGTGGATTTAGGTACGATGATTCTAAGTGAAATAAGTCACAAAGAAAAAGGCACTTATCCTAAGATATCGCTTTTAGGGGGAATGTCAAAATCGCTACACTTGAACTGAATTACAAAACAGAACAGAGTCACACCTTTAGAAGACACACTATGGCTGCTTAACGGGAAAGGTGAGGTGGGGTGATGCATAAAACAAGGGTTTGAAATTAGCTCAGAGACCGCTCCATAAGCCAAATATGTACTAGACAAGGCCTACTCCCTGCTCAGTGAACTGGACTCAACACACCCTAGTCACCACACAAGAATATATCTGACAAGTAAGAATCTGAAAACCTATGTATCGATATCTCTCTGCAAGTGAATCAAAAGGGTGTAAAGCGGCATCAACACAGCAGGGAAAAGCAGCCAAGCCCGATTCTAAACATACATTACTTTAAAAAACCCACAAAAGAAAGACAGTGAAAGAGAGAGAAATTCTTACAAAATCCGTTCAGGGTCTATGATGCAACCTGGATTGACCATATCTAGACCCACAGCTGGATGAGACATAAGGCTGGACACTCTTGGGGCTCAGAGGATTGGTGAGGTTGGGTGAGAAATGCAGATACTTCAAAGTAATACCGCGGGGTACCCACCCCATGGTTCTCAAATCTCCAGGTACAAGGGAATCTTCCTACATCAAAACATGCATGGGAAACCCAGAAGATGGTATGCTGTGAGATCGGGAAAGCTTTCTAAAACGCACCTCATTTCTCCTCTCCTTGTGCTCGGTTTCGCCATTCCAGCCACTTGACTAACCATCTCCCTACTTGGAGAATCAGCACCTTTAACCTCCTGATTGTACAGGTTGCAATTTGTCCTGAGGATGAACGGGAAGACGCGGAACCAACGAGAGACGAGCCCTAGGTGTTGGGACAGGCATAGGTCACTCCATTTTCCCATCAGGAAGAAGAATGAACCACAGGCTCAGCCTGCCCCCCAGAACCAAAATAGGGCCTGAAGCAATCCTGCGCTTTTGCGGCCAGCTCCCAAAAAAGCGAGGAGAAAAATGGAGCTCAGGGGCACTGCAATTCACAAACGTGCAGAGTTATAAATGAGAACTCTCGTCCACAAATATATTGAGGGAAGGCAACGAAGAGGATTTGAAAGCAAGGCAGGATACAGGAAACAGATTTCAGGAGGTAGATTCGACTCGCCTTTAAAGCACATGAAAAGCGGCAAAACGTTGACAATGATGCCCTTGGCCTAAAAGGGCGTATGCGTTTTTTCCTGAATATATTCAGGAAAAAACGCATACGCCCTTTTAGGCCAAGCAAGCAAGCCGGAAGGGCAAATCAGCCCTACAAAGAAGTCTCGCTTGCCCTCGGTCAAAAGGGCCATGCTGAACAAAGTGTAAAAACCAGAAAAGCAGGACAGGCCATGGAGACATGGGAGCCTTGCTACGCTGATGGGCGGGATGTAAATTGCCAACAGGCACTCTGGAGAACAGTACGGTGTGTCCTGAAACAAGTAATAAACACAGCGTAGAGAGCATAGGGCACTTCCACTCATGGGCGTATAAATTGGGAAAACTAAAAATCAACAAGACACAGGCACCCTAAAGTTTACGGCTGCTCTGTTTCCAAGAATCTCCGCTTCGGTACACCTTCAATATCCCAGGAAAGAGAAAAATGGATAAAGAAATGGTGGTACTTGGCACAATGGAATATCACTCAGCCATGAAATCAATGTCATAAGGCTACTTAGCAGCATGATGAGTGGATTTAGGTACGATGATTCTAAGTGAAATAAGTCACACAGAAAAAGGCACTTGTCCTAAGATATCGCTTATAGAGGGAATGTCAAAATCGCTACACTTGAACTGAATTACAAAACAGAACAGAGGCACACCTTTAGAAGACACACTATGGCTGCTTAACCGGAAAGGTGAGCTGGGGTGATGCATAAAACAAGGGTTTGAAATTAGCTCAGACACCGCTCCATAAGCCAAATATGTAATAGACAAGGCCTACTCCCTGCTCAGTGAACTGGACTCAACACCCCCTAGTCACCGCACAAGAATATATCTGACTAGTATGAATCTGAAAACCTATGTATTGATATCTCTCTGCAAGTGAATCAAGAGGGTGTAAAGCGGCATAAACACAGCAGGGAAAAGCAGCCAAACCCCATTCTAAACATACATTACTTTAAAAAACCCACAAAGCAAAGACAGTGAAAGAGAGAGAAATTCTTACAAAATCCGTTCAGGGTCTCTGATGCAACCTGGATTGACCATATCTAGACCCACAGCTGGATGAGACATAAGGCTGGACACTCTTGGGGCTGAGAGGATTGGTGAGGTTGGGTGAGCAAATGCAGATACTTTAAAGTAATACCGCGGGGTACCCACCCCATGGGTCTCAAATCTCCAGGTACAAGGGAATCTTCCTACATCAAAACATGCATGGGAAACCCAGAAGATGGTATGCCATGATATCGGGAATGGTTTCTAAAACGCACCTCATTTCTCCTCTCCTTGTGCTCGGGTTCGCCATTCCAGCCGCTTGACTAACCATCTCCCTACTTGGAGAATCAGCACCTTTAACCTCCTGTTTCGTCCAGGTTGCAATTTGTCCTGAGGATGAACGGGAAGACGGGGAACCAACGAGAGACTAGCCCTAGGTGTTGGGACAGGCACAGGTCACTCCATTTTCCCAGCAGGAAGAAGAATGAACCACAGGCTCAGCCTGCCCCCCAGAACCAAAATAGGGCCTGAAGCAATCCTGCGCTTTTGCGGCCAGCTCCCAAAAAAGCGAGGAGACAAATGGAGCTCAGGGGCACTGCAATTCACAAACGTGCAGAGTTATAAATGAGAACTCTCGTCCACAAATATATTGAGGGAAGGCAACGAAGAGGATTTGAAAGCAAGGCAGATTTGCAGGAAACAGATTTCAGGAGGTAGATTCGACTCGCCTTTAAAGCACATGAAAAGCGGCAAAACGTTGACAATGATGCCCTTGGCCAAAAAGGGCGTATGCGTTTTTTCCTGAATATATTCAGGAAAAAACGCATACGCCCTTTTTGGCCAACCAAGCAAGCCTGAAGGGCAAATCAGCGCTACAAAGAAGTCTCGCTTGCCCTCGGTCAAAAGGGCCATGCTGAACAAAGTGTAAAAACCAGAAAAGCAGGACAGGCCATGGAGACATGGGAGCCTTGCTACGCTGATGGGTGGGATGTAAATTGCCAACAGGCACTCTGGAGATGAGTACGGTGTGTCCTGAAACAAGTAATAAACACAGCGTTGAGAGCATAGGGCACTTCCACTCATGGGCGTATAAATTGGGAAAATTAAAAATCAACAAGACACAGGCACCCCAAACTTTACGGCTGCTCTGTTTACAAGAACCTCTGCTTCGGTACAACTTCAATATCCCAGGAAAGAGAAAAATGGATAAAGAAATGGTGGTACTTGGCACAATGCAATATCTCTCAGCCATGAAATCAATTTCATAAGGCTAGTTAGCAGCATGATGAGTGGATTTAGGTACGATGATTCTAAGTGAAATAAGTCACACAGAAAAAGACACTTATCCTAAGATATCGCTTATAGAGGGAATGTCAAAATCGCTACACTTGAACTGAATTACAAAACAGAACAGAGTCACACCTTTAGAAGACACACTATGGCTGCTTAACGGGAAAGGTGAGGTGGGGTGATGCATAAAACAAGGGTTTCAAATTAGCTCAGAGACCGCTCCATAAGCCAAATATGTAATAGACAAGGCCTACTCCCTGCTCAGTGAACTGGACTCAACACGCCCTAGTCACCGCACAAGAATATATCTGACTAGTAAGAATCTGAAAACCTATGTATTGATATCTCTCTGCAAGTGAATCAAGAGGGTGTAAAGCGGCATCAACACAGCAGGGAAAAGCAGCCAAACCCCATTCTAAACATACATTACTTTAAAAAACCCACAAAGCAAAGACAGTGAAAGAGAGAGAAATTCTTACAAAATCCGTTCAGGGTCTCTGATGCAACCTGGATTGACCATATCTAGACCCACAGCTGGATGAGACATAAGGCTGGACACTCTTGGGGCTGAGAGGATTGGTGAGGTTGGGTGAGCAAATGCAGATACTTTAAAGTAATACCGCGGGGTACCCACCCCATGGGTCTCAAATCTCCAGGTACAAGGGCATCTTCCTACATCAAAACATGCATGGGAAACCCAGAAGATGGTATGCCATGAGATCGGGAAAGGTTTCTAAAATGCACCTCATTTCTCCTCTCCTTGTGCTCAGGTTCACCATTCCAGCTGCTTGACTAACCATCTCCCTACTTGGAGAATCAGCACCTTTAACCTCCTGTTTCGTCCAGGTTGCAATTTGTCCTGAGGATGAACGTGAAGACGGGGAACCAACGAGAGACTAGCCCTAGGTGTTGGGACAGGCACAGGTCACTCCATTTTCCCATCAGGAAGAAGAATGAACCACAGGCTCAGCCTGCCCCCCAGAACCAAAATAGGGCCTGAAGCAATCCTGCGCTTTTGCGGCCAGCTCCCAAAAAAGCGAGGAGACAAATGGAGCTCAGGGACACTGCAATTCACAAACGTGCAGAGTTATAAATGAGAACTCTCGTCCACAAATATATTGAGGGAAGGCAACGAAGAGGATTTGAAAGCAAGGCAGATTTGCAGGAAACAGATTTCAGGAGGTAGATTCGACTCGCCTTTAAAGCACATGAAAAGCGGCAAAAGGTTGACAATGATGCCCTTGGCCAAAAAGGGCGTATGCGTTTTTTCCTGAATATATTCAGGAAAAAACGCATACGCCCTTTTTGGCCAACCAAGCAAGCCGGAAGGGCAAATCAGCGCTACAAAGAAGTCTCGCTTGCCCTCGGTCAAAAGGGCCATGCTGAACAAAGTGTAAAAACCAGAAAAGCAGGACAGGCCATGGAGACATGGGAGCCTTGCTACGCTGATGGGTGGGATGTAAATTGCCAACAGGCACTCTGGAGATGAGTACGGTGTGTCCTGAAACAAGTAATAAACACAGCGTTGAGAGCATAGGGCACTTCCACTCATGGGCGTATAAATTGGGAAAATTAAAAATCAACAAGACACAGGCACCCCAAACTTTACGGCTGCTCTGTTTACAAGAACCTCCGCTTCGGTACACCTTCAATATCCCAGGAAAGAGAAAAATGGATAAAGAAATGGTGGTACTTGGCACAATGCAATATCACTCAGCCATGAAATCAATGTCATAAGGCTAGTTAGCAGCATGATGAGTGGATTTAGGTACGATGATTCTAAGTGAAATAAGTCACACAGAAAAAGGCACTTATCCTAAGATATCGCTTATAGAGGGAATGTCAAAATCGCTACACTTGAACTGAATTACAAAACAGAACAGAGGCACACCTTTAGAAGACACACTATGGCTGCTTAACCGGAAAGGTGAGGTGGGGTGATGCATAAAACAAGGGTTTGAAATTAGCTCAGACACCGCTCCATAAGCCAAATATGTAATAGACAAGGCCTACTCCCTGCTCAGTGAACTGGACTCAACACCCCCTAGTCACCGCACAAGAATATATCTGACTAGTAAGAATCTGAAAACCTATGTATTGATATCTCTCTGCAAGTGAATCAAGAGGGTGTAAAGCGGCATCAACACAGCAGGGAAAAGCAGCCAAACCCCATTCTAAACATACATTACTTTAAAAAACCCACAAAGCAAAGACAGTGAAAGAGAGAGAAATTCTTACAAAATCCGTTCAGGGTCTCTGATGCAACCTGGATTGACCATATCTAGACCCACAGCTGGATGAGACATAAGGCTGGACACTCTTGAGGCTGAGAGGATTGGTGAGGTTGGGTGAGCAAATGCAGATACTTTAAAGTAATACCGCGGGGTACCCACCCTATGGGTCTCAAATCTCCAGGTACAAGGGAATCTTCCTACATCAAAACATGCATGGGAAACCCAGAAGATGGTATGCCATGATATCGGGAATGGTTTCTAAACGCACCTCATTTCTCCTCTCCTTGTGCTCGGGTTCGCCATTCCAGCCGCTTGACTAACCATCTCCCTACTTGGAGAATCAGCACCTTTAACCTCCTGTTTCGTCCAGGTTGCAATTTGTCCTGAGGATGAACGGGAAGACGGGGAACCAACGAGAGACTAGCCCTAGGTGTTGGGACAGGCACAGGTCACTCCATTTTCCCAGCAGGAAGAAGAATGAACCACAGGCTCAGCCTGCCCCCCAGAACCAAAATAGGGCCTGAAGCAATCCTGCGCTTTTGCGGCCAGCTCCCAAAAAAGCGAGGAGACAAATGGAGCTCAGGGGCACTGCAATTCACAAACGTGCAGAGTTATAAATGAGAACTCTCGTCCACAAATATATTGAGGGAAGGCAACGAAGAGGATTTGAAAGCAAGGCAGATTTGCAGGAAACAGATTTCAGGAGGTAGATTCGACTCGCCTTTAAAGCACATGAAAAGCGGCAAAACGTTGACAATGATGCCCTTGGCCAAAAAGGGCGTATGCGTTTTTTCCTGAATATATTCAGGAAAAAACGCATACGCCCTTTTTGGCCAACCAAGCAAGCCGGAAGGGCAAATCAGCGCTACAAAGAAGTCTCGCTTGCCCTCGGTCAAAAGGGCCATGCTGAACAAAGTGTAAAAACCAGAAAAGCAGGACAGGCCATGGAGACATGGGAGCCTTGCTACGCTGATGGGCGGGATGTAAATTGCCAACAGGCACTCTGGAGATGAGTACGGTGTGTCCTGAAACAAGTAATAAACACAGCGTTGAGAGCATAGGGCACTTCCACTCATGGGCGTATAAATTGGGAAAATTAAAAATCAACAAGACACAGGCACCCCAAACTTTACGGCTGCTCTGTTTAAAAGAACCTCCGCTTCGGTACACCTTCAATATCCCAGGAAAGAGAAAAATGGATAAAGAAATGGTGGTACTTGGCACAATGCAATATCACTCAGCCATGAAATCAATTTCATAAGGCTAGTTAGCAGCATGATGAGTGGATTTAGGTACGATGATTCTAAGTGAAATAAGTCACACAGAAAAAGACACTTATCCTAAGATATCGCTTATAGAGGGAATGTCAAAATCGCTACACTTGAACTGAATTACAAAACAGAACAGAGTCACACCTTTAGAAGACACACTATGGCTGCTTAACGGGAAAGGTGAGGTGGGGTGATGCATAAAACAAGGGTTTCAAATTAGCTCAGAGACCGCTCCATAAGCCAAATATGTAATAGACAAGGCCTACTCCCTGCTCAGTGAACTGGACTCAACACCCCCTAGTCACCACACAAGAATATATCTGACTAGTAAGAATCTGAAAACCTATGTATCGATATCTCTCTGCAAGTGAATCAAGAGGGTGTAAAGCGGCATCAACACAGCAGGGAAAAGCAGCCAAGCCCGATTCTAAACATACATTACTTTAAAAAACCCACAAAACAAAGACAGTGAAAGAGAGAGAAATTCTTACAAAATCCGTTCAGGGTCTATGATGCAACCTGGATTGACCATATCTAGACCCACAGCTGGATGAGACATAAGGCTGGACACTCTTGGGGCTGAGAGGATTGGTGAGGTTGGGTGATCAAACGCAGATACTTTAAAGTAACACTGCGGGGAACACACCCCATGGGTCTCAAATCTCCAGGTACAAGGGCATCTTCCTACATCAAAACATGCATGGGAAACCCAGAAGATGGTATGCCATGAGATCGGGAAAGGTTTCTAAAATGCACCTCATTTCTCCTCTCCTTGTGCTCGGGTTCACCATTCCAGCTGCTTGACTAACCATCTCCCTACTTGGAGAATCAGCACCTTTAACCTCCTGTTTCGTCCAGGTTGCAATTTGTCCTGAGGATGAACGGGAAGACGGGGAACCAACGAGAGACTAGCCCTAGGTGTTGGGACAGGCACAGGTCACTCCATTTTCCCATCAGGAAGCAGAATGAACCACAGGCTCAGCCTGCCCCCCAGAACCAAAATAGGGCCTGAAGCAATCCTGCGCTTTTGCGGCCAGCTCCCAAAAAAGCGAGGAGACAAATGGAGCTCAGGGGCACTGCCATTCACAAACGTGCAGAGTTATAAATGAGAACTCTCGTCCACAAATATATTGAGGGAAGGCAACGAAGAGGATTTGAAAGCAAGGCAGATTTGCAGGAAACAGATTTCAGGAGGTAGATTCGACTCGCCTTTAAAGCACATGAAAAGCGGCAAAACGTTGACAATGATGCCCTTGGCCAAAAAGGGCGTATGCGTTTTTTCCTGAATATATTCAGGAAAAAACGCATACGCCCTTTTTGGCCAACCAAGCAAGCCTGAAGGGGAAATCAGCGCTACAAAGAAGTCTCGCTTGCCCTCGGTCAAAAGGGCCATGCTGAACAAAGTGTAAAAACCAGAAAAGCAGGACAGGCCATGGAGACATGGCAGCCTTACTACGCTGATGGGCGGGATGTAAATTGCCAACAGGCACTCTGGAGAAGAGTACGGTGTGTCCTGAAACAAGTAATAAACACAGCGTAGAGAGCATAGGGCACTTCCACTCATGGGTGTATAAATGGGGAAAACTAAAAATCAACAAGACACAGGCACCCTAAAGTTTACGGCTGCTCTGTTTACAAGAACCTCTGCTTCGGTACACCTTCAATATCCCAGGAAAGAGAAAAATGGATAAAGAAATGGTGGTACTTGGCACAATGCAGTATCACTCAGCCATGAAATCAATGTCATAAGGCTAGTTAGCAGCATGATGAGTGGATTTAGGTACGATGATTCTAAGTGAAATAAGTCACACAGAAAAAGGCACTTATCCTAAGATATCGCTTATAGAGGGAATGTCAAAATCGCTACACTTGAACTGAATTACAAAACAGAACAGAGGCACACCTTTAGAAGACACACTATGGCTGCTTAACCGGAAAGGTGAGGTGGGGTGATGCATAAAACAAGGGTTTGAAATTAGCTCAGACACCGCTCCATAAGCCAAATATGTAATAGACAAGGCCTACTCCCTGCTCAGTGAACTGGACTCAACACCCCCTAGTCACCGCACAAGAATATATCTGACTAGTATGAATCTGAAAACCTATGTATTGATATCTCTCTGCAAGTGAATCAAGAGGGTGTAAAGCGGCATAAACAGAGCAGGGAAAAGCAGCCAAACCCCATTCTAAACATACATTACTTTAAAAAACCCACAAAGCAAAGACAGTGAAAGAGAGAGAAATTCTTACAAAATCCGTTCAGGGTCTCTGATGCAACCTGGATTGACCATATCTAGACCCACAGCTGGATGAGACATAAGGCTGGACACTCTTGGGGCTGAGAGGATTGGTGAGGTTGGGTGAGCAAATGCAGATACTTTAAAGTAATACCGCGGGGTACCCACCCCATGGGTCTCAAATCTCCAGGTACAAGGGAATCTTCCTACATCAAAACATGCATGGGAAACCCAGAAGATGGTATGCCATGATATCGGGAATGGTTTCTAAAACGCACCTCATTTCTCCTCTCCTTGTGCTCGGGTTCGCCATTCCAGCCACTTGACTAACCATCTCCCTACTTGGAGAATCAGCACCTTTAACCTCCTGTTTCGTCCAGGTTGCAATTTGTCCTGAGGATAAACGGGAAGACGGGGAACCAACGAGAGACTAGCCCTAGGTGTTGGGACAGGCACAGGTCACTCCATTTTCCCATCAGGAAGAAGAATGAACCACAGGCTCAGCCTGCCCCCCAGAACCAAAATAGGGCCTGAAGCAATCCTGCGCTTTTGCGGCCAGCTCCCAAAAAAGCGAGGAGACAAATGGAGCTCAGGGGCACTGCAATTCACAAACGTGCAGAGTTATAAATGAGAACTCTCGTCCACAAATATATTGAGGGAAGGCAACGAAGAGGATTTGAAAGCAAGGCAGATTTGCAGGAAACAGATTTCAGGAGGTAGATTCGACTCGCCTTTAAAGCACATGAAAAGCGGCAAAACGTTGACAATGATGCCCTTGGCCAAAAAGGGCGTATGCGTTTTTTCCTGAATATATTCAGGAAAAAACGCATACGCCCTTTTTGGCCAACCAAGCAAGCCGGAAGTGCAAATCAACGCTACAAAGAAGTCTCGCTTGCCCTCGGTCAAAAGGGCCATGCTGAACAAAGTGTAAAAACCAGAAAAGCAGGACAGGCCATGGAGACATGGCAGCCTTACTACGCTGATGGGCGGGATATAAATTGCCAACAGGCACTCTGGAGAAGAGTACGGTGTGTCCTCAAACAAGTAATAAACACAGCGTAGAGAGCATAGGGCACTTCCACTCATGGGTGTATAAATGGGGAAAACTAAAAATCAACAAGACACAGGCACCCTAAAGTTTACGGCTGCTCTGTTTACAAGAACCTCCGCTTCGGTACACCTTCAATATCCCAGGAAAGAGAAAAATGGATAAAGAAATGGTGGTACTTGGCACAATGGAATATCACTCAGCCATGAAATCAATGTCATAAGGCTAGTTAGCAGCATGATGAGTGGATTTAGGTACGATGATTCTAAGTGAAATAAGTCACACAGAAAAAGACACTTATCCTAAGATATCGCTTATAGAGGGAATGTCAAAATCGCTACACTTGAACTGAATTACAAAACAGAACAGAGTCACACCTTTAGAAGACACACTATGGCTGCTTAACGGGAAAGGTGAGGTGGGGTGATGCATAAAACAAGGGTTTCAAATTAGCTCAGAGACCGCTCCATAAGCCAAATATGTAATAGACAAGGCCTACTCCCTGCTCAGTGAACTGGACTCAACACCCCCTAGTCACCACACAAGAATATATCTGACTAGTAAGAATCTGAAAACCTATGTATCGATATCTCTCTGCAAGTGAATCAAGAGGGTGTAAAGCGGCATCAACACAGCAGGGAAAAGCAGCCAAGCCCGATTCTAAACATACATTACTTAAAAAAACCCACAAAACAAAGACAGTGAAAGAGAGAGAAATTCTTACAAAATCCGTTCAGGGTCTCTGATGCAACCTGGATTGACCATATCTAGACCCACAGCTGGATGAGACATAAGGCTGGACACTCTTGGGGCTGAGAGGATTGGTGAGGTTGGGTGAGCAAACGCAGATACTTTAAAGTAACACTGCGGGGAACACACCCCATGGGTCTCAAATCTCCAGGTACAAGGGCATCTTCCTACATCAAAACATGCATGGGAAACCCAGAAGATGGTATGCCATGAGATCGGGAAAGGTTTCTAAAATGCACCTCATTTCTCCTCTCCTTGTGCTCGGGTTCACCATTCCAGCTGCTTGACTAACCATCTCCCTACTTGGAGAATCAGCACCTTTAACCTCCTGATTGTACAGGTTGCAATTTGTCCTGAGGATAAACGGGAAGACGGGGAACCAACGAGAGACGAGACCTAGGTGTTGGGACAGGCATAGGTCACTCCATTTTCCCATCAGGAAGAAGAATGAACCACAGGCTCAGCCTGCCCCCCAGAACCAAAATAGGGCCTGAAGCAATCCTGCGCTTTTGCGGCCAGCTCCCAAAAAAGCGAGGAGACAAATGGAGCTCAGGGGCACTGCAATTCACAAACGTGCAGAGTTATAAATAAGAACTCTCGTCCACAAATATATTGAGGGAAGGCAACGAAGAGGATTTGAAAGCAAGGCAGATTTGCAGGAAACAGATTTCAGGAGGTAGATTCGACTCGCCTTTAAAGCACATGAAAAGCGGCAAAACGTTGACAATGATGCCCTTGGCCAAAAAGGGCGTATGCGTTTTTTCCTGAATATATTCAGGAAAAAACGCATACGCCCTTTTTGGCCAACCAAGCAAGCCAGAAGGGCAAATCAGCGCTACAAAGAAGTCTCGCTTGCCCTCGGTCAAAAGGGCCATGCTGAACAAAGTGTAAAAACCAGAAAAGCAGGACAGGCCATGGAGACATGGGAGCCTTGCTACGCTGATGGGCGGGATGTAAATTGCCAACAGGCACTCTGGAGATGAGTACGGTGTGTCCTGAAACAAGTAATAAACACAGCGTAGAGAGCATAGGGCACTTCCACTCATGGGCGTATAAATTGGGAAAACTAAAAATCAACAAGACACAGGCACCCCAAACTTTACGGCTGCTCTGTTTACAAGAACCTCCACATCTGTACACCTTCAATATCCCAGGAAAGAGAAAAATGGATAAACAAATGGTGGTACTTGGCACAATGGAATATCACTCAGCCATGAAATCAATGTCATAAGGCTAGTTAGCAGCATGATGAGTGGATTTAGGTACGATGATTCTAAGTGAAATAAGTCACACAGAAAAAGGCACTTATCCTGAGATATCGCTTAGAGAGGGAATGTCAAAATCGCTACACTTGAACTGAATTACAAAACAGAACAGAGGCACACCTTTAGAAGACACACTATGGCTGCTTAACCGGAAAGGTGAGGTGGGGTGATGCATAAAACAAGGGTTTGAAATTAGCTCAGACACCACTCCATAAGCCAAATATGTAATAGACAAGGCCTACTCCCTGCTCAGTGAACTGGACTCAACACACCCTAGTCACCGCACAAGAATATATCTGACTAGTATGAATCTGAAAACCTATGTATTGATATCTCTCTGCAAGTGAATCAAGAGGGTGTAAAGCGGCATAAACACAGCAGGGAAAAGCAGCCAAACCCCATTCTAAACATACATTACTTTAAAAAACCCACAAAGCAAAGACAGTGAAAGAGAGAGAAATTCTTACAAAATCCGTTCAGGGTCTCTGATGCAACCTGGATTGACCATATCTAGACCCACAGCTGGATGAGACATAAGGCTGGACACTCTTGGGGCTGAGAGGATTGGTGAGGTTGGGTGAGCAAATGCAGATACTTTAAAGTAATACCGCGGGGTACCCACCCCATGGGTCTCAAATCTCCAGGTACAAGGGAATCTTCCTACATCAAAACATGCATGGGAAACCCAGAATATGGTATGCCGTGAGATCGGGAAAGGTTTCTAAAACGCACCTCATTTCTCCTCTCCTTGTGCTCGGGTTCGCCATTCCAGCCGCTTGACTAACCATCTCCCTACTTGGAGAATCAGCACCTTTAACCTCCTGTTTCGTCCAGGTTGCAATTTGTCCTGAGGATGAACGGGAAGACGGGGAACCAACGAGAGACTAGCCCTAGGTGTTGGGACAGGCACAGGTCACTCCATTTTCCCATCAGGAAGAAGAATGAACCGCAGGCTCAGCCTGCCCCCCAGAACCAAAATAGGGCCTGAAGCAATCCTGCGCTTTTGCGGCCAGCTCCCAAAAAAGCGAGGAGACAAATGGAGCTCAGGGGCACTGCCATTCACAAACGTGCAGAGTTATAAATGAGAACTCTCGTCCACAAATATATTGAAGGAAGGCAACGAAGAGGATTTGAAAGCAAGGCAGATTTGCAGGAAACAGATTTCAGGAGGTAGATTCGACTCGCCTTTAAAGCACATGAAAAGCGGCAAAACGTTGACAATGATGCCCTTGGCCAAAAAGGGCGTATGCGTTTTTTCCTGAATATATTCAGGAAAAAACGCATACGCCCTTTTTGGCCAACCAAGCAAGCCGGAAGTGCAAATCAGCGCTACAAACAAGTCTCGCTTGCCCTCGGTCAAAAGGGCCATGCTGAACAAAGTGTAAAAACCAAAAAAGCAGGACAGGCCATGGAGACATGGCAGCCTTACTACGCTGATGGGCGGGATGTAAATTGCCAACAGGCACTCTGGAGAAGGGTACGGTGTGTCCTGAAACAAGTAATAAACACAGCGTAGAGAGCATAGGGCACTTCCACTCATGGGTGTATAAATTGGGAAAACTAAAAATCAACAAGACACAGGCACCCCAAACTTTACGGCTGCTCTGTTGCCAAGAACCTCCGCTTCGGTACACCTTCAATATCCCAGGAAAGAGAAAAATGGATAAAGAAATGGTGGTACTTGGCACAATGGAATATCACTCAGCCATGAAATCAATGTCATAAGGCTAGTTAGCAGCATGATGAGTGGATTTAGGTACGATGATTCTAAGTGAAATAAGTCACACAGAAAAAGACACTTATCCTAAGATATCGCTTATAGAGGGAATGTCAAAATCGCTACACTTGAACTGAATTACAAAACAGAACAGAGTCACACCTTTAGAAGACACACTATGGCTGCTTAACCGGAAAGGTGAGGTGGGGTGATGCATAAAACAAGGGTTTCAAATTAGCTCAGAGACCGCTCCATAAGCCAAATATGTAATAGACAAGGCCTACTCCCTGCTCAGTGAACTGGACTCAACACACCCTAGTCACCACACAAGAATATATCTGACTAGTAAGAATCTGAAAACCTATGTATCGATATCTCTCTGCAAGTGAATCAAGAGGGTGTAAAGCGGCATCAACACAGCAGGGAAAAGCAGCCAAGCCCGATTCTAAACATAAATTACTTTAAAAAACCCACAAAACAAAGACAGTGAAAGAGAGAGAAATTCTTACAAAATCCGTTCAGGGTCTCTGATGCAACCTGGATTGACCATATCTAGACCCACAGCTGGATGAGACATAAGGCTGGACACTCTTGGGGCTGAGAGGATTGGTGAGGTTGGGTGAGCAAACGCAGATACTTTAAAGTAACACTGCGGGAAACACACCCCATGGGTATCAAATCTCCAGGTAAAAGGGCATCTTCCTACATCAAAACATGCATGGGAAACCCAGAAGATGGTATGCCATGAGATCGGGAAAGGTTTCTAAAATGCACCTCATTTCTCCTCTCCTTGTGCTCGGGTTCACCATTCCAGCTGCTTGACTAACCATCTCCCTACTTGGAGAATCAGCACCTTTAACCTCCTGATTGTACAGGTTGCAATTTGTCCTGAGGATGAACGTGAAGACGGGAAACCAACGAGAGACGAGCCCTAGGTGTTGGGACAGGCATAGGTCACTCCATTTTCCCATCAGGAAGAAGAATGAACCACAGGCTCAGCCTGCCCCCCAGAACCAAAATAGGGCCTGAAGCAATCCTGCGCTTTTGCGGCCAGCTCCTTAAAAAGCGAGGAGACAAATGGAGCTCAGGGGCACTGCAATTCACAAACGTGCAGAGTTATAAATGAGAACTCTCGTCCACAAATATATTGAAGGAAGGCAACGAAGAGGATTTGAAAGCAAGGCAGATTTGCAGGAAACAGATTTCAGGAGGTAGATTCGACTCGCCTTTAAAGCACATGAAAAGCGGCAAAACGTTGACAATGATGCCCTTGGCCAAAAAGGGCGTATGCGTTTTTTCCTGAATATATTCAGGAAAAAACGCATACGCCCTTTTTGGCCAACCAAGCAAGCCTGAAGGGCAAATCAGCGCTACAAAGAAGTCTCTCTTGCCCTCGGTCAAAAGGGCCATGCTGAACAAAGTGTAAAAACCAGAAAAGCAGGACAGGCCATGGAGACATGGGAGCCTTGCTACGCTGATGGGCGGGATGTTAATTGCCAACAGGCACTCTGGAGATGAGAACGGTGTGTCCTGAAACAAGTAATAAACACAGCGTTGAGAGCATAGGGCACTTCCACTCATGGGCGTATAAATTGGGAAAACTAAAAATCAACAAGACACAGGCACCCCAAACTTTACGGATGCTCTGTTTACAAGAACCTCCGCTTCGGTACACCTTCAATATCCCAGGAAATAGAAAAATGGATAAAGAAATGGTGGTACTTGGCACAATGCAATATCACTCAGCCATGAAATCAATGTCATAAGGCTAGTTAGCAGCATGATGAGTGGATTTAGGTCCGATGATTCTAAGTGAAATAAGTCACACAGAAAAAGGCACTTATCCTAAGATATCGCTTATAGAGGGAATGTCAAAATCGCTACACTTGAACTGAATTACAAAACAGAACGGAGGCACACCTTTAGAAGACACACTATGGCTGCTTAACCGGAAAAGTGAGGTGGGGTGATGCATAAAACAAGGGTTTGAAATTAGCTCAGACACCGCTCCATAAGCCAAATATGTAATAGACAAGGCCTACTCCCTGCTCAGTGAACTGGACTCAACACCCCCTAGTCACCGCACAAGAATATATCTGACTAGTATGAATCTGAAAACCTATGTAATTATATCTCTCTGCAAGTGAATCAAGAGGGTGTAAAGCGGCATAAACACAGCAGGGAAAAGCAGCCAAACCCCATTCTAAACATACATTACTTTAAAAAACCCACAAAGCAAAGACAGTGAAAGAGAGAGAAATTCTTACAAAATCCGTTCACGGTCTCTGATGCAACCTGGATTGACCATATCTAGACCCACAGCTGGATGAGACATAAGGCTGGACACTCTTGGGGCTGAGAGGATTGGTGAGGTTGGGTGAGCAAATGCAGATACTTTAAAGTAATACCGCGGGGTACCCACCCCATGGGTCTCAAATCTCCAGGTACAAGGGAATCTTCCTACATCAAAACATGCATGGGAAACCCAGAAGATGGTATGCCATGAGATCGGGAAAGGTTTCTAAAACGCACCTCATTTCTCCTCTCCTTGTGCTCGGGTTCGCCATTCCAGCCGCTTGACTAACCATCTCCCTACTTGGAGAATCAGCACCTTTAACCTCCTATTTCGTCCAGGTTGCAATGTGTCCTGAGGATGAACGGGAAGACGGGGAACCAACGAGAGACTAGCCCTAGGTGTTGGGACAGGCACAGGTCACTCCATTTTCCCATCAGGAAGAAGAATGAACCACAGGCTCAGCCTGCCCCCCAGAACCAAAATAGGGCCTGAAGCATTCCTGCGCTTTTGCGGCCAGCTCCCAAAAAAGCGAGGAGACAAATGGAGCTCAGGGGCACTGCAATTCACAAACGTGCAGAGTTATAAATGAGAACTCTCGTCCACAAATATATTGAGGGAAGGCAACGAAGAGGATTTGAAAGCAAGGCAGATTTGCAGGAAACAGATTTCAGGAGGTAGATTCGACTCGCCTTTAAAGCACATGAAAAGCGGCAAAAAGTTGACAATGATGCCCTTGGCCAAAAAGGGCGTATGCGTTTTTTCCTGAATATATTCAGGAAAAAACGCATACGCCCTTTTTGGCCCACCAAGCAAGCCGGAAGTGCAAATCAACGCTACAAAGAAGTCTCGCTTGCCCTCGGTCAAAAGGGCCATGCTGAACAAAGTGTAAAAACCAGAAAAGCAGGACAGGCCATGGAGACATGGCAGCCTTACTACGCTGATGGGCGGGATGTAAATTGCCAACAGGCACTCTGGAGAAGAGTACGGTGTGTCCTCAAACAAGTAATAAACACAGCGTAGAGAGCATAGGGCACTTCCACTCATGGGTGTATAAATGAGGAAAACTAAAAATCAACAAGACACAGGCACCCTAAAGTTTACGGCTGCTCTGTTTCCAAGAACCTCCGCTTCGGTACACCTTCAATATCCCAGGAAAGAGAAAAATGGATAAAGAAATGGTGGTACTTGGCACAATGGAATATCACTCAGCCATGAAATCAATGTCATAAGGCTAGTTAGCAGCATGATGAGTGGATTTAGGTACGATGATTCTAAGTGAAATAAGTCACACAGAAAAAGACACTTATCCTAAGATATCGCTTATAGAGGGAATGTCAAAATCGCTACACTTGAACTGAATTACAAAACAGAACAGAGTCACACCTTTAGAAGACACACTATGGCTGCTTAACGGGAAAGGTGAGGTGGGGTGATGCATAAAACAAGGGTTTGAAATTAGCTCAGAGACCGCTCCATAAGCCAAATATGTAATAGACAAGGCCTACTCCCTGCTCAGTGAACTGGACTCAACACACCCTAGTCACCACACAAGAATATATCTGACTAGTAAGAATCTGAAAACCTATGTATCGATATCTCTCTGCAAGTGAATCAAGAGGGTGTAAAGCGGCATCAACACAGCAGGGAAAAGCAGCCAAGCCCGATTCTAAACATAAATTACGTTAAAAAACCCACAAAACAAAGACAGTGAAAGAGAGAGAAATTCTTACAAAATCCGTTCAGGTTCTATGATGCAACCTGGATTGACCATATCTAGACCCACAGCTGGATGAGACATAAGGCTGGACACTCTTGGGGCTGAGAGGATTGGTGAGGTTGGGTGAGCAAACGCAGATACTTTAAAGTAACACTGCGGGGAACACACCCCATGGGTATCAAATCTCCAGTTACAAGGGCATCTTCCTACATCAAAACATGCATGGGAAACCCAGAAGATGGTATGCCATGAGATCGGGAAAGGTTTCTAAAATGCACCTCATTTCGCCTCTCCTTGTGCACGGGTTCACCATTCCAGCTGCTTGACTAACCATCTCCCTACTTGGAGAATCAGCACCTTTAACCTCCTGATTGTACAGGTTGCAATTTGTCCTGAGGATGAACGTGAAGACGGGGAACCAACGAGAGACGAGCCCTAGGTGTTGGGACAGGCATAGGTCACTCCATTTTCCCATCAGGAAGAAGAATGAACCACAGGCTCAGCCTGCCCCCCAGAACCAAAATAGGGCCTGAAGCAATCCTGCGCTTTTGCGGCCAGCTCCCAAAAAAGCGAGGAGACAAATGGAGCTCAGGGGCACTGCAATTCACAAACGTGCAGAGTTATAAATGAGAACTCTCGTCCACAAATATATTGAAGGAAGGCAACGAAGAGGATTTGAAAGCAAGGCAGATTTGCAGGAAACAGATTTCAGGAGGTAGATTCGACTCGCCTTTAAAGCACATGAAAAGCGGCAAAACGTTGACAATGATGCCCTTGGCCAAAAAGGGCGTATGCGTTTTTTCCTGAATATATTCAGGAAAAAACGCATACGCCCTTTTTGGCCAACCAAGCAAGCCGGAAGGGCAAATCAGCGCTACAAAGAAGTCTCGCTTGCCCTCGGTCAAAAGGGCCATGCTGAACAAAGTGTAAAAACCAGAAAAGCAGGACAGGCCATGGAGACATGGGAGCCTTGCTACGCTAATGGGCGGGATGTAAATTGCCAACAGGCACTCTGGAGATGAGTACGGTGTGTCCTGAAACAAGTAATAAACACAGCGTTGAGAGCATAGGGCACTTCCACTCATGGGCGTATAAATCGGGAAAACTAAAAATCAACAAGACACAGGCACCCCAAACTTTACGGCTGCTCTGTTTACAAGAACCTCCGCTTCGGTACACCTTCAATATCCCAGGAAATAGAAAAATGGATAAAGAAATGGTGGTACTTGGCACAATGCAATATCACTCAGCCATGAAATCAATGTCATAAGGCTAGTTAGCAGCATGATGAGTGGATTTAGGTCCGATGATTCTAAGTGAAATAAGTCACACAGAAAAAGGCACTTATCCTAAGATATCGCTTATAGAGGGAATGTCAAAATCGCTACACTTGAACTGAATTACAAAACAGAACGGAGGCACACCTTTAGAAGACACACTATGGCTGCTTATCCGGAAAAGTGAGGTGGGGTGATGCATAAAACAAGGGTTTGAAATTAGCTCAGACACCGCTCCATAAGCCAAATATGTAATAGACAAGGCCTACTCCCTGCTCAGTGAACTGGACTCAACACCCCCTAGTCACCGCACAAGAATATATCTGACTAGTATGAATCTGAAAACCTATGTAATTATATCTCTCTGCAAGTGAATCAAGAGGGTGTAAAGCGGCATAAACACAGCAGGGAAAAGCAGCCAAACCCCATTCTAAACATACATTACTTAAAAAAACCACAAAGCAAAGACAGTGAAAGAGAGAGAAATTCTTACAAAATCCGTTTAGGGTCTCTGATGCAACCTGGATTGACCATATCTAGACCCACAGCTGGATGAGACATAAGGCTGGACACTCTTGGGGCTGAGAGGATTGGTGAGGTTGGGTGAGCAAATGCAGATACTTTAAAGTAATACCGCGGGGTACCCACCCCATGGGTCTCAAATCTCCAGGTACAAGGGAATCTTCCTACATCAAAACATGCATGGGAAACCCAGAAGATGGTATGCCATGAGATCGGGAAAGGTTTCTAAAACGCACCTCATTTCTCCTCTCCTTGTGCTCGGGTTCGCCATTCCAGCCGCTTGACTAACCATCTCCCTACTTGGAGAATCAGCACCTTTAACCTCCTGTTTCGTCCAGGTTGCAATGTGTCCTGAGGATGAACGGGAAGACGGGGAACCAACGAGAGACTAGCCCTAGGTGTTGGGACAGGCACAGGTCACTCCATTTTCCCATCAGGAAGAAGAATGAACCACAGGCTCAGCCTGCCCCCCAGAACCAAAATAGGGCCTGAAGCAATCCTGCGCTTTTGCGGCCAGCTCCCAAAAAAGCGAGGAGACAAATGGAGCTCAGGGGCACTGCAATTCACAAACGTGCAGAGTTATAAATGAGAACTCTCGTCCACAAATATATTGAGGGAAGGCAACGAAGAGGATTTGAAAGCAAGGCAGATTGGCAGGAAACAGATTTCAGGAGGTAGATTCGACTCGCCTTTAAAGCACATGAAAAGCGGCAAAAAGTTGACAATGATGCCCTTGGCCAAAAAGGGCGTATGCGTTTTTTCCTGAATATATTCAGGAAAAAACGCATACGCCCTTTTTGGCCCACCAAGCAAGCCGGAAGTGCAAATCAACGCTACAAAGAAGTCTCGCTTGCCCTCGGTCAAAAGGGCCATGCTGAACAAAGTGTAAAAACCAGAAAAGCAGGACAGGCCATGGAGACATGGCAGCCTTACTACGCTGATGGGCGGGATGTAAATTGCCAACAGGCACTCTGGAGAAGAGTACGGTGTGTCCTCAAACAAGTAATAAACACAGCGTCGAGAGCATAGGGCACTTCCACTCATGGGTGTATAAATGAGGAAAACTAAAAATCAACAAGACACAGGCACCCTAAAGTTTACGGCTGCTCTGTTTCCAAGAACCTCCGCTTCGGTACACCTTCAATATCCCAGGAAAGAGAAAAATGGATAAAAAAATGGTGGTACTTGGCACAATGGAATATCACTCAGCCATGAAATCAATGTCATAAGGCTAGTTAGCAGCATGATGAGTGGATTTAGGTACGATGATTCTAAGTGAAATAAGTCACACAGAAAAAGACACTTATCCTAAGATATCGCTTATAGAGGGAATGTCAAAATCGCTACACTTGAACTGAATTACAAAACAGAACAGAGTCACACCTTTAGAAGACACACTATGGCTGCTTAACGGGAAAGGTGAGGTGGGGTGATGCATAAAACAAGGGTTTGAAATTAGCTCAGAGACCGCTCCATAAGCCAAATATGTAATAGACAAGGCCTACTCCCTGCTCAGTGAACTGGACTCAACACACCCTAGTAACCACACAAGAATATATCTGACTAGTAAGAATCTGAAAACCTATGTATCGATATCTCTCTGCAAGTGAATCAAGAGGGTGTAAAGCGGCATCAACACAGCAGGGAAAAGCAGCCAAGCCCGATTCTAAACATAAATTACGTTAAAAAACCCACAAAACAAAGACAGTGAAAGAGAGAGAAATTCTTACAAAATCCGTTCAGGTTCTATGATGCAACCTGGATTGACCATATCTAGACCCACAGCTGGATGAGACATAAGGCTGGACACTCTTGGGGCTGAGAGGATTGGTGAGGTTGGGTGAGCAAACGCAGATACTTTAAAGTAACACTGCGGGGAACACACCCCATGGGTATCAAATCTCCAGTTACAAGGGCATCTTCCTACATCAAAACATGCATGGGAAACCCAGAAGATGGTATGCCATGAGATCGGGAAAGGTTTCTAAAATGCACCTCATTTCGCCTCTCCTTGTGCACGGGTTCACCATTCCAGCTGCTTGACTAACCATCTCCCTACTTGGAGAATCAGCACCTTTAACCTCCTGATTGTACAGGTTGCAATTTGTCCTGAGGATGAACGTGAAGACGGGGAACCAACGAGAGACGAGCCCTAGGTGTTGGGACAGGCATAGGTCACTCCATTTTCCCATCAGGAAGAAGAATGAACCACAGGCTCAGCCTGCCCCCCAGAACCAAAATAGGGCCTGAAGCAATCCTGCGCTTTTGCGGCCAGCTCCCAAAAAAGCGAGGAGACAAATGGAGCTCAGGGGCACTGCAATTCACAAACGTGCAGAGTTATAAATGAGAACTCTCGTCCACAAATATATTGAAGGAAGGCAACGAAGAGGATTTGAAAGCAAGGCAGATTTGCAGGAAACAGATTTCAGGAGGTAGATTCGACTCGCCTTTAAAGCACATGAAAAGCAGCAAAACGTTGACAATGATGCCCTTGGCCAAAAAGGGCGTATGCGTTTTTTCCTGAATATATTCAGGAAAAAACGCATACGCCCTTTTTGGCCAACCAAGCAAGCCGGAAGGGCAAATCAGCGCTACAAAGAAGTCTCGCTTGCCCTCGGTCAAAAGGGCCATGCTGAACAAAGTGTAAAAACCAGAAAAGCAGGACAGGCCATGGAGACATGGGAGCCTTGCTACGCTGATGGGCGGGATGTAAATTGCCAACAGGCACTCTGGAGATGAGTACGGTGTGTCCTGAAACAAGTAATAAACACAGCGTTGAGAGCATAGGGCACTTCCACTCATGGGCGTATAAATTGGGAAAACTAAAAATCAACAAGACACAGGCACCCCAAACTTTACGGCTGCTCTGTTTCCAAGAACCTCCGCTTCGGTACACCTTCAATATCCCAGGAAATAGAAAAATGGATAAAGAACTGCTGGTACTTGGCACAATGCAGTATCACTCAGCCATGAAATCAATGTCATAAGGCTAGTTAGCAGCATGATGAGTGTATTTAGGTACGATGATTCTAAGTGAAATAAGTCACACAGAAAAAGGCACTTGTCCTAAGATATCGCTTATAGAGGGAATGTCAAAATCGCTACACTTGAACTGAATTACAAAACAGAACAGAGGCACACCTTTAGAAGACACACTATGCCTGCTTAACCGGAAAGGTGAGGTGGGGTGATGCATAAAACAAGGGTTTGAAATTAGCTCAGACACCGCTCCATAAGCCAAATATGTAATAGACAAGGCCTACTCCCTGCTCAGTGAACTGGACTCAACACCCCCTGGTCACCGCACAAGAATATATCTGACTAGTATGAATCTGAAAACCTATGTATTGATATCTCTCTGCAAGTGAATCAAGAGGGTGTAAAGCGGCATAAACACAGCAGGGAAAAGCAGCCAAACCCCATTATAAACATACATTACTTTAAAAAACCCACAAAGCAAAGACAGTGAAAGAGAGAGAAATTCTTACAAAATCCGTTCAGGGTCTCTGATGCAACCTGGATTGACCATATCTAGACCCACAGCTGGATGAGACATAAGGCTGGACACTCTTGGGGCTGAGAGGATTGGTGAGGTTGGGTGAGCAAATGCAGATACTTTAAAGTAATACCGCGGGGTACCCACCCCATGGGTCTCAAATCTCCAGGTACAAGGGAATCTTCCTACATCAAAACATGCATGGGAAACCCAGAAGATGGTATGCCATGATATCGGGAATGGTTTCTAAAACGCACCTCATTTCTCCTCTCCTTGTGCTCGGGTTCGCCATTCCAGCCGCTTGACTAACCATCTCCCTACTTGGAGAATCAGCACCTTTAACCTCCTGTTTCGTCCAGGTTGCAATTTGTCCTGAGGATGAACGGGAAGACGGGGAACCAACGAGAGACTAGCCCTAGGTGTTGGGACAGGCATAGGTCACTCCATTTTCCCATCAGGAAGAAGAATGAACCACAGGCTCAGCCTGCCCCCCAGAACCAAAATAGGGCCTGAAGCAATCCTGCGCTTTTGCGGCCAGCTCCCAAAAAAGCGAGGAGACAAATGGAGCTTAGGGGCACTGCAATTCACAAACGTGCAGAGTTATAAATGAGAACTCTCGTCCACAAATATATTGAGGGAAGGCAACGAAGAGGATTTGAAAGCAAGGCAGATTTGCAGGAAACAGATTTCAGGAGGTAGATTCGACTCGCCTTTAAAGCACATGAAAAGCGGCAAAAGGTTGACAATGATGCCCTTGGCCAAAAAGGGCGTATGCGTTTTTTCCTGAATATATTCAGGAAAAAACGCATACGCCCTTTTTGGCCAACCAAGCAAGCCGGAAGTGCAAATCAACGCTACAAAGAAGTCTCGCTTGCCCTCGGTCAAAAGGGCCATGCTGAACAAAGTGTAAAAACCAGAAAAGCAGGACAGGCCTTGGAGACATGGCAGCCTTACTACGCTGATGGGCGGGATGTAAATTGACAACAGGCACTCTGGAGAAGAGTACGGTGTGTCCTGAAACAAGTAATAAACACAGCGTAGAGAGCATAGGGCACTTCCACTCATGGGTGTATAAATGGGGAAAACTAAAAATCAACAAGACACAGGCACCCTAAAGTTTACGGCTGCTCTGTTTCCAAGAACCTCCGCTTCGGTACACCTTCAATATCCCAGGAAAGAGAAAAATGGATAAAGAAATGGTGGTACTTGGCACAATGGAATATCACTCAGCCATGAAATCAATGTCATAAGGCTAGTTAGCAGCATGATGAGTGGATTTAGGTACGATGATTCTAAGTGAAATAAGTCACACAGAAAAAGACACTTATCCTAAGATATCGCTTATAGAGGGAATGTCAAAATCGCTACACTTGAACTGAATTACAAAACAGAACAGAGTCACACCTTTAGAAGACACACTATGGCTGCTTAACGGGAAAGGTGAGGTGGGGTGATGCATAAAACAAGGGTTTGAAATTAGCTCAGAGACCGCTCCATAAGCCAAATATGTAATAGACAAGGCCTACTCCCTGCTCAGTGAACTGGACTCAACACACCCTAGTCACCACACAAGAATATATCTGACTAGTAAGAATCTGAAAACCTATGTATCGATATCTCTCTGCAAGTGAATCAAGAGGGTGTAAAGCGGCATCAACACAGCAGGGAAAAGCAGCCAAGCCCGATTCTAAACATACATTACTTTAAAAAACCCACAAAACAAAGACAGTGAAAGAGAGAGAAATTCTTACAAAATCCGTTCAGGGTCTATGATGCAACCTGGATTGACCATATCTAGACCCACAGCTGGATGAGACATAAGGCTGGACACTCTTGGGGCTGAGAGGATTGGTGAGGTTGGGTGAGCAAACGCAGATACTTTAAAGTAACACTGCGGGGAACACACCCCATGGGTATCAAATCTCCAGGTACAAGGGCATCTTCCTACATCAAAACATGCATGGGAAACCCAGAAGATGGTATGCCATGAGATCGGGAAAGGTTTCTAAAACGCACCTCATTTCTCCTCTCCTTGTGCTCGGGTTCACCATTCCAGCCGCTTGACTAACCATCTCCCTACTTGGAGAATCAGCACCTTTAACCTCCTGATTGTACAGGTTGCAATTTGTCCTGAGGATGAACGTGAAGACGGGGAACCAACGAGAGACTAGCCCTAGGTGTTGGGACAGGCACAGGTCACTCCATTTTCCCATCAGGAAGAAGAATGAACCACAGGCTCAGCCTGCCCCCCAGAACCAAAATAGGGCCTGAAGCAATCCTGCGCTTTTGCGGCCAGCTCCCAAAAAAGCGAGGAGACAAATGGAGCTCAGGGGCACTGCAATTCACAAACGTGCAGAGTTATAAATGAGAACTCTCGTCCACAAATATATTGAAGGAAGGCAACGAAGAGGATTTGAAAGCAAGGCAGATTTGCAGGAAACAGATTTCAGGAGGTAGATTCGACTCGCCTTTAAAGCACATGAAAAGCGGCAAAACGTTGACAATGAGGCCCTTGGCCAAAAAGGGCGTATGCGTTTTTTCCTGAATATATTCAGGAAAAAACGCATACGCCCTTTTTGGCCAACCAAGCAAGCCGGAAGGGCAAATCAGCGCTACAAAGAAGTCTCGCTTGCCCTCGGTCAAAAGGGCCATGCTGAACAAAGTGTAAAAACCAGAAAAGCAGGACAGGCCATGGAGACATGGGAGCCTTGCTACGCTGATGGGCGGGATGTAAATTGCCAACAGGCACTCTGGAGATGAGTACGGTGTGTCCTGAAACAAGTAATAAACACAGCGTTGAGAGCATAGGGCACTTCCACTCATGGGCGTATAAATCGGGAAAACTAAAAATCAACAAGACACAGGCACCCCAAACTTTACGGCTGCTCTGTTTACAAGAACCTCCGCTTCGGTACACCTTCAATATCCCAGGAAAGAGAAAAATGGATAAAGAAATGGTGGTACTTGGCACAATGCAATATCACTCAGCCATGAAATCAATGTCATAAGGCTAGTTAGCAGCATGATGAGTGGATTTAGGTCCGATGATTCTAAGTGAAATAAGTCACACAGAAAAAGGCACTTATCCTAAGATATCGCTTATAGAGGGAATGTCAAAATCGCTACACTTGAACTGAATTACAAAACAGAACGGAGGCACACCTTTAGAAGACACACTATGGCTGCTTAACCGGAAAAGTGAGGTGGGGTGATGCATAAAACAAGGGTTTGAAATTAGCTCAGACACCGCTCCATAAGCCAAATATGTAATAGACAAGGCCTACTCCCTGCTCAGTGAACTGGACTCAACACCCCCTAGTCACCGCACAAGAATATATCTGACTAGTATGAATCTGAAAACCTATGTATTGATATCTCTCTGCAAGTGAATCAAGAGGGTGTAAAGCGGCATAAACACAGCAGGGAAAAGCAGCCAAACCCCATTCTAAACATACATTACTTTAAAAAACCCACAAAGCAAAGACAGTGAAAGAGAGAGAAATTCTTACAAAATCCGTTCAGGGTCTCTGATGCAACCTGGATTGACCATATCTAGACCCACAGCTGGATGAGACATAAGGCTGGACACTCTTGGGGCTGAGAGGATTGGTGAGGTTGGGTGAGCAAATGCAGATACTTTAAAGTAATACCGCGGGGTACCCACCCCATGGGTCTCAAATCTCCAGGTACAAGGGAATCTTCCTACATCAAAACATGCATGGGAAACCCAGAAGATGGTATGCCATGATATCGGGAATGGTTTCTAAAACGCACCTCATTTCTCCTCTCCTTGTGCTCGGGTTCGCCATTCCAGCCGCTTGACTAACCATCTCCCTACTTGGAGAATCAGCACCTTTAACCTCCTGTTTCGTCCAGGTTGCAATTTGTCCTGAGGATGAACGGGAAGACGGGGAACCAACGAGAGACTAGCCCTAGGTGTTGGGACAGGCATAGGTCACTCCATTTTCCCATCAGGAAGAAGAATGAACCACAGGCTCAGCCTGCCCCCCAGAACCAAAATAGGGCCTGAAGCAATCCTGCGCTTTTGCGGCCAGCTCCCAAAAAAGCGAGGAGACAAATGGAGCTTAGGGGCACTGCAATTCACAAACGTGCAGAGTTATAAATGAGAACTCTCGTCCACAAATATATTGAGGGAAGGCAACGAAGAGGATTTGAAAGCAAGGCAGATTTGCAGGAAACAGATTTCAGGAGGTAGATTCGACTCGCCTTTAAAGCACATGAAAAGCGGCAAAAGGTTGACAATGATGCCCTTGGCCAAAAAGGGCGTATGCGTTTTTTCCTGAATATATTCAGTAAAAAACGCATACGCCCTTTTTGGCCAACCAAGCAAGCCGGAAGTGCAAATCAACGCTACAAAGAAGTCTCGCTTGCCCTCGGTCAAAAGGGCCATGCTGAACAAAGTGTAAAAACCAGAAAAGCAGGACAGGCCTTGGAGACATGGCAGCCTTACTACGCTGATGGGCGGGATGTAAATTGACAACAGGCACTCTGGAGAAGAGTACGGTGTGTCCTGAAACAAGTAATAAACACAGCGTAGAGAGCATAGGGCACTTCCACTCATGGGTGTATAAATGGGGAAAACTAAAAATCAACAAGACACAGGCACCCTAAAGTTTACGGCTGCTCTGTTTCCAAGAACCTCCGCTTCGGTACACCTTCAATATCCCAGGAAAGAGAAAAATGGATAAAGAAATGGTGGTACTTGGCACAATGGAATATCACTCAGCCATGAAATCAATGTCATAAGGCTAGTTAGCAGCATGATGAGTGGATTTAGGTACGATGATTCTAAGTGAAATAAGTCACACAGAAAAAGACACTTATCCTAAGATATCGCTTATAGAGGGAATGTCAAAATCGCTACACTTGAACTGAATTACAAAACAGAACAGAGTCACACCTTTAGAAGACACACTATGGCTGCTTAACGGGAAAGGTGAGGTGGGGTGATGCATAAAACAAGGGTTTCAAATTAGCTCAGAGACCGCTCCATAAGCCAAATATGTAATAGACAAGGCCTACTCCCTGCTCAGTGAACTGGACTCAACACACCCTAGTCACCACACAAGAATATATCTGACTAGTAAGAATCTGAAAACCTATGTATCGATATCTCTCTGCAAGTGAATCAAGAGGGTGTAAAGCGGCATCAACACAGCAGGGAAAAGCAGCCAAGCCCGATTCTAAACATAAATTACTTTAAAAAACCCACAAAACAAAGACAGTGAAAGAGAGAGAAATTCTTACAAAATCCGTTCAGGGTCTCTGATGCAACCTGGATTGACCATATCTAGACCCACAGCTGGATGAGACATAAGGCAGGACACTCTTGGGGCTGAGAGGATTGGTGAGGTTGGGTGAGCAAATGCAGATACTTTAAAGTAATACCGCGGGGTACCCACCCCATGGGTCTCAAATCTCCAGGTACAAGGGAATCTTCCTACATCAAAACATGCATGGGAAACCCAGAAGTTGGTATGCCATGATATCGGGAATGGTTTCTAAAACGCACCTCATTTCTCCTCTCCTTGTGCTCGGGTTCGCCATTCCAGCCGCTTGACTAACCATCTCCCTACTTGGAGAATCAGCACCTTTAACCTCCTGTTTCGTCCAGGTTGCAATGTGTCCTGAGGATGAACGTGAAGACGGGGAACCAACGAGAGACTAGCCCTAGGTGTTGGGACAGGCACAGGTCACTCCATTTTCCCATCAGGAAGAAGAATGAACCACAGGCTCAGCCTGCCCCCCAGAACCAAAATAGGGCCTGAAGCAATCCTGCGCTTTTGTGGCCAGCTCCCAAAAAAGCGAGGAGACAAATGGAGCTCAGGGGCACTGCAATTCACAAACGTGCAGAGTTATAAATGAGAACTCTCGTCCACAAATATATTGAGGGAAGGCAACGAAGAGGATTTGAAAGCAAGGCAGATTTGCAGGAAACAGATTTCAGGAGGTAGATTCGACTCGCCTTTAAAGCACATGAAAAGCGGCAAAAGGTTGACAATGATGCCCTTGGCCAAAAAGGGCGTATGCGTTTTTTCCTGAATATATTCAGGAAAAAACGCATACGCCCTTTTTGGCCAACCAAGCAAGCCGGAAGGGCAAATCAGCGCTACAAAGAAGTCTCGCTTGCCCTCGGTCAAAAGGGCCATGCTGAACAAAGTGTAAAAACCAGAAAAGCAGGACAGGCCATGGAGACATGGGAGCCTTGCTACGCTGATGGGCGGGATGTAAATTGCCAACAGGCACTCTGGAGATGAGTACGGTGTGTCCTGAAACAAGTAATAAACACAGCGTAGAGAGCATAGGGCACTTCCACTCATGGGTGTATAAATGGGGAAAACTAAAAATCAACAAGACACAGGCACCCCAAACTTTACGGCTGCTCTGTTTCCAAGAACCTCCGCTTCGGTACACCTTCAATATCCCAGGAAAGAGAAAAATGGATAAAGAAATGGTGGTACTTGGCACAATGGAATATCACTCAGCCATGAAATCAATGTCATAAGGCTAGTTAGCAGCATGATGAGTGGATTTAGGTACGATGATTCTAAGTGAAATAAGTCACACAGAAAAAGGCACTTGTCCTAAGATATCGCTTATAGAGGGAATGTCAAAATCGCTACACTTGAACTGAATTACAAAACAGAACAGAGGCACACCTTTAGAAGACACACTATGGCTGCTTAACTGGAAAGGTGAGGTGGGGTGATGCATAAAACAAGGGTTTGAAATTAGCTCAGACACCGCTCCATAAGCCAAATATGTAATAGACAAGGCCTACTCCCTGCTCAGTGAACTGGACTCAACACCCCCTAGTCACCGCACAAGAATATATCTGACTAGTATGAATCTGAAAACCTATGTATTGATATCTCTCTGCAAGTGAATCAAGAGGGTGTAAAGCGGCATAAACACAGCAGGGAAAAGCAGCCAAACCCCATTCTAAACATACATTACTTTAAAAAACCCACAAAGCAAAGACAGTGAAAGAGAGAGAAATTCTTACAAAATCCGTTCAGGGTCTCTGATGCAACCTGGATTGACCATATCTAGACCCACAGCTGGATGAGACATAAGGCTGGACACTCTTGGGGCTGAGAGGATTGGTGAGGTTGGGTGAGCAAATGCAGATACTTTAAAGTAATACCGCGGGGTACCCACCCCATGGGTCTCAAATCTCCAGGTACAAGGGAATCTTCCTACATCAAAACATGCATGGGAAACCCAGAAGATGGTATGCCATGATATCGGGAATGGTTTCTAAAACGCACCTCATTTCTCCTCTCCTTGTGCTCGGGTTCGCCATTCCAGCCGCTTGACTAACCATCTCCCTACTTGGAGAATCAGCACCTTTAACCTCCTGTTTCGTCCAGGTTGCAATTTGTCCTGAGGATGAACGGGAAGACGGGGAACCAACGAGAGACTAGCCCTAGGTGTTGGGACAGGCACAGGTCACTCCATTTTCCCATCAGGAAGAAGAATGAACCACAGGCTCAGCCTGCCCCCCAGAACCAAAATAGGGCCTGAAGCAATCCTGCGCTTTTGCGGCCAGCTCCCAAAAAAGCGAGGAGACAAATGGAGCTCAGGGGCACTGCAATTCACAAACGTGCAGAGTTATAAATGAGAACTCTCGTCCACAAATATATTGAAGGAAGGCAACGAAGAGGATTTGAAAGCAAGGCAGATTTGCAGGAAACAGATTTCAGGAGGTAGATTCGACTCGCCTTTAAAGCACATGAAAAGCGGCAAAACGTTGACAATGATGCCCTTGGCCAAAAAGGGCGTATGCGTTTTTTCCTGAATATATTCAGGAAAAAACGCATACGCCCTTTTTGGCCAACCAAGCAAGCCGGAAGGGCAAATCAGCGCTACAAAGAAGTCTCGCTTGCCCTCGGTCAAAAGGGCCATGCTGAACAAAGTGTAAAAACCAGAAAAGCAGGACAGGCCATGGAGACATGGGAGCCTTGCTACGCTGATGGGCGGGATGTAAATTGCCAACAGGCACTCTGGAGATGAGTACGGTGTGTCCTGAAACAAGTAATAAACACAGCGTTGAGAGCATAGGGCACTTCCACTCATGGGCGTATAAATCGGGAAAACTAAAAATCAACAAGACACAGGCACCCCAAACTTTACGGCTGCTCTGTTTACAAGAACCTCCGCTTCGGTACACCTTCAATATCCCAGGAAATAGAAAAATGGATAAAGAAATGGTGGTACTTGGCACAATGCAATATCACTCAGCCATGAAATCAATGTCATAAGGCTAGTTAGCAGCATGATGAGTGGATTTAGGTCCGATGATTCTAAGTGAAATAAGTCACACAGAAAAAGGCACTTATCCTAAGATATCGCTTATAGAGGGAATGTCAAAATCGCTACACTTGAACTGAATTACAAAACAGAACGGAGGCACACCTTTAGAAGACACACTATGGCTGCTTAACCGGAAAAGTGAGGTGGGGTGATGCATAAAACAAGGGTTTGAAATTAGCTCAGACACCGCTCCATAAGCCAAATATGTAATAGACAAGGCCTACTCCCTGCTCAGTGAACTGGACTCAACACCCCCTAGTCACCGCACAAGAATATATCTGACTAGTATGAATCTGAAAACCTATGTAATTATATCTCTCTGCAAGTGAATCAAGAGGGTGTAAAGCGGCATAAACACAGCAGGGAAAAGCAGCCAAACCCCATTCTAAACATACATTACTTTAAAAAACCCACAAAGCAAAGACAGTGAAAGAGAGAGAAATTCTTACAAAATCCGTTCAGGGTCTCTGATGCAACCTGGATTGACCATATCTAGACCCACAGCTGGATGAGACATAAGGCTGGACACTCTTGGGGCTGAGAGGATTGGTGAGGTTCGGTGAGCAAATGCAGATACTTTAAAGTAATACCGCGGGGTACCCACCCCATGGGTCTCAAATCTCCAGGTACAAGGGAATCTTCCTACATCAAAACATGCATGGGAAACCCAGAAGATGGTATGCCATGATATCGGGAAAGGTTTCTAAAACGCACCTCATTTCTCCTCTCCTTGTGCTCGGGTTCGCCATTCCAGCCGCTTGACTAACCATCTCCCTACTTGGAGAATCAGCACCTTTAACCTCCTGTTTCGTCCAGGTTGCAATGTGTCCTGAGGATGAACGGGAAGACGGGGAACCAACGAGAGACTAGCCCTAGGTGTTGGGACAGGCACAGGTCACTCCATTTTCCCATCAGGAAGAAGAATGAACCACAGGCTCAGCCTGCCCCCCAGAACCAAAATAGGGCCTGAAGCAATCCTGCGCTTTTGCGGCCAGCTCCCAAAAAAGCGAGGAGACAAATGGAGCTCAGGGGCACTGCCATTCACAAACGTGCAGAGTTATAAATGAGAACTCTCGTCCACAAATATATTGAGGGAAGGCAACGAAGAGGATTTGAAAGCAAGGCAGATTGGCAGGAAACAGATTTCAGGAGGTAGATTCGACTCGCCTTTAAAGCACATGAAAAGCGGCAAAAAGTTGACAATGATGCCCTTGGCCAAAAAGGGCGTATGCGTTTTTTCCTGAATATATTCAGGAAAAAACGCATACGCCCTTTTTGGCCAACCAAGCAAGCCGGAAGTGCAAATCAACGCTACAAAGAAGTCTCGCTTGCCCTCGGTCAAAAGGGCCATGCTGAACAAAGTGTAAAAACCAGAAAAGCAGGACAGGCCATGGAGACATGGCAGCCTTACTACGCTGATGGGCGGGATGTAAATTGCCAACAGGCACTCTGGAGAAGAGTACGGTGTGTCCTCAAACAAGTAATAAACACAGCGTAGAGAGCATAGGGCACTTCCACTCATGGGTGTATAAATGAGGAAAACTAAAAATCAACAAGACACAGGCACCCTAAAGTTTACGGCTGCTCTGTTTCCAAGAACCTCCGCTTCGGTACACCTTCAATATCCCAGGAAAGAGAAAAATGGATAAAGAAATGGTGGTACTTGGCACAATGGAATATCACTCAGCCATGAAATCAATGTCATAAGGCTAGTTAGCAGCATGATGAGTGGATTTAGGTACGATGATTCTAAGTGAAATAAGTCACACAGAAAAAGACACTTATCCTAAGATATCGCTTATAGAGGGAATGTCAAAATCGCTACACTTGAACTGAATTACAAAACAGAACAGAGTCACACCTTTAGAAGACACACTATGGCTGCTTAACGGGAAAGGTGAGGTGGGGTGATGCATAAAACAAGGGTTTCAAATTAGCTCAGAGACCGCTCCATAAGCCAAATATGTAATAGACAAGGCCTACTCCCTGCTCAGTGAACTGGACTCAACACACCCTAGTCACCACACAAGAATATATCTGACTAGTAAGAATCTGAAAACCTATGTATCGATATCTCTCTGCAAGTGAATCAAGAGGGTGTAAAGCGGCATCAACACAGCAGGGAAAAGCAGCCAAGCCCGATTCTAAACATAAATTACTTTAAAAAACCCACAAAACAAAGACAGTGAAAGAGAGAGAAATCCTTACAAAATCCGTTCAGGTTCTATGATGCAACCTGGATTGACCATATCTAGACCCACAGCTGGATGAGACATAAGGCTGGACACTCTTGGGGCTGAGAGGATTGGTGAGGTTGGGTGAGCAAACGCAGATACTTTAAAGTAACACTGCGGGGAACACACCCCATGGGTATCAAATCTCCAGTTACAAGGGCATCTTCCTACATCAAAACATGCATGGGAAACCCAGAAGATGGTATGCCATGAGATCGGGAAAGGTTTCTAAAATGCACCTCATTTCGCCTCTCCTTGTGCACGGGTTCACCATTCCAGCTGCTTGACTAACCATCTCCCTACTTGGAGAATCAGCACCTTTAACCTCCTGATTGTACAGGTTGCAATTTGTCCTGAGGATGAACGTGAAGACGGGGAACCAACGAGAGACGAGCCCTAGGTGTTGGGACAGGCATAGGTTACTCCATTTTCCCATCAGGAAGAAGAATGAACCACAGGCTCAGCCTGCCCCCCAGAACCAAAATAGGGCCTGAAGCAATCCTGCGCTTTTGCGGCCAGCTCCCAAAAAAGCGAGGAGACAAATGGAGCTCAGGGGCACTGCAATTCACAAACGTGCAGAGTTATAAATGTGAACTCTCGTCCACAAATATATTGAAGGAAGGCAACGAAGAGGATTTGAAAGCAAGGCAGATTTGCAGGAAACAGATTTCAGGAGGTAGATTCGACTCGCCTTTAAAGCACATGAAAAGCGGCAAAACGTTGACAATGATGCCCTTGGCCAAAAAGGGCGTATGCGTTTTTTCCTGAATATATTCAGTAAAAAACGCATACGCCCTTTTTGGCCAACCAAGCAAGCCGGAAGTGCAAATCAACGCTACAAAGAAGTCTCGCTTGCCCTCGGTCAAAAGGGCCATGCTGAACAAAGTGTAAAAACCAGAAAAGCAGGACAGGCCTTGGAGACATGGCAGCCTTACTACGCTGATGGGCGGGATGTAAATTGACAACAGGCACTCTGGAGAAGAGTACGGTGTGTCCTGAAACAAGTAATAAACACAGCGTAGAGAGCATAGGGCACTTCCACTCATGGGTGTATAAATGGGGAAAACTAAAAATCAACAAGACACAGGCACCCTAAAGTTTACGGCTGCTCTGTTTCCAAGAACCTCCGCTTCGGTACACCTTCAATATCCCAGGAAAGAGAAAAATGGATAAAGAAATGGTGGTACTTGGCACAATGGAATATCACTCAGCCATGAAATCAATGTCATAAGGCTAGTTAGCAGCATGATGAGTGGATTTAGGTACGATGATTCTAAGTGAAATAAGTCACACAGAAAAAGACACTTATCCTAAGATATCGCTTATAGAGGGAATGTCAAAATCGCTACACTTGAACTGAATTACAAAACAGAACAGAGTCACACCTTTAGAAGACACACTATGGCTGCTTAACGGGAAAGGTGAGGTGGGGTGATGCATAAAACAAGGGTTTCAAATTAGCTCAGAGACCGCTCCATAAGCCAAATATGTAATAGACAAGGCCTACTCCCTGCTCAGTGAACTGGACTCAACACCCCCTAGTCACCGCACAAGAATATATCTGACTAGTATGAATCTGAAAACATATGTATTGATATCTCTCTGCAAGTGAATCAAGAGGGTGTAAAGCGGCATAAACACAGCAGGGAAAAGCAGCCAAACCCCATTATAAACATACATTACTTTAAAAAACCCACAAAGCAAAGACAGTGAAAGAGAGAGAAATTCTTACAAAATCCGTTCAGGGTCTCTGATGCAACCTGGATTGACCATATCTAGACCCACAGCTGGATGAGACATAAGGCTGGACACTCTTGGGGCTGAGAGGATTGGTGAGGTTGGGTGAGCAAATGCAGATACTTTAAAGTAATACCGCGGGGTACCCACCCCATGGGTCTCAAATCTCCAGGTACAAGGGAATCTTCCTACATCAAAACATGCATGGGAAACCCAGAAGATGGTATGCCATGATATCGGGAATGGTTTCTAAAACGCACCTCATTTCTCCTCTCCTTGTGCTCGGGTTCGCCATTCCAGCCGCTTGACTAACCATCTCCCTACTTGGAGAATCAGCACCTTTAACCTCCTGTTTCGTCCAGGTTGCAATTTGTCCTGAGGATGAACGGGAAGACGGGGAACCAACGAGAGACTAGCCCTAGGTGTTGGGACAGGCATAGGTCACTCCATTTTCCCATCAGGAAGAAGAATGAACCACAGGCTCAGCCTGCCCCCCAGAACCAAAATAGGGCCTGAAGCAATCCTGCGCTTTTGCGGCCAGCTCCCAAAAAAGCGAGGAGACAAATGGAGCTTAGGGGCACTGCAATTCACAAACGTGCAGAGTTATAAATGAGAACTCTCGTCCACAAATATATTGAGGGAAGGCAACGAAGAGGATTTGAAAGCAAGGCAGATTTGCAGGAAACAGATTTCAGGAGGTAGATTCGACTCGCCTTTAAAGCACATGAAAAGCGGCAAAACGTTGACAATGATGCCCTTGGCCAAAAAGGGCGTATGCGTTTTTTCCTGAATATATTCAGTAAAAAACGCATACGCCCTTTTTGGCCAACCAAGCAAGCCGGAAGTGCAAATCAACGCTACAAAGAAGTCTCGCTTGCCCTCGGTCAAAAGGGCCATGCTGAACAAAGTGTAAAAACCAGAAAAGCAGGACAGGCCTTGGAGACATGGCAGCCTTACTACGCTGATGGGCGGGATGTAAATTGACAACAGACACTCTGGAGAAGAGTACGGTGTGTCCTGAAACAAGTAATAAACACAGCGTAGAGAGCATAGGGCACTTCCACTCATGGGTGTATAAATGGGGAAAACTAAAAATCAACAAGACACAGGCACCCTAAAGTTTACGGCTGCTCTGTTTCCAAGAACCTCCGCTTCGGTACACCTTCAATATCCCAGGAAAGAGAAAAATGGATAAAGAAATGGTGGTACTTGGCACAATGGAATATCACTCAGCCATGAAATCAATGTCATAAGGCTAGTTAGCAGCATGATGAGTGGATTTAGGTACGATGATTCTAAGTGAAATAAGTCACACAGAAAAAGACACTTATCCTAAGATATCGCTTATAGAGGGAATGTCAAAATCGCTACACTTGAACTGAATTACAAAACAGAACAGAGTCACACCTTTAGAAGACACACTATGGCTGCTTAACGGGAAAGGTGAGGTGGGGTGATGCATAAAACAAGGGTTTCAAATTAGCTCAGAGACCGCTCCATAAGCCAAATATGTAATAGACAAGGCCTACTCCCTGCTCAGTGAACTGGACTCAACACACCCTAGTCACCACACAAGAATATATCTGACTAGTAAGAATCTGAAAACCTATGTATCGATATCTCTCTGCAAGTGAATCAAGAGGGTGTAAAGCGGCATCAACACAGCAGGGAAAAGCAGCCAAGCCCGATTCTAAACATAAATTACTTTAAAAAACCCACAAAACAAAGACAGTGAAAGAGAGAGAAATTCTTACAAAATCCGTTCAGGGTCTATGATGCAACCTGGATTGACCATATCTAGACCCACAGCTGGATGAGACATAAGGCTGGACACTCTTGGGGCTGAGAGGATTGGTGAGGTTGGGTGAGCAAATGCAGATATTTAAAGTAACACTGCGGGGAACACACCCCATGGGTATCAAATCTCCAGGTACAAGGGCATCTTCCTACATCAAAACATGCATGGGAAACCCAGAAGATGGTATGCCATGAGATCGGGAAAGGTTTCTAAAACGCACCTCATTTCTCCTCTCCTTGTGCTCGGGTTCACCATTCCAGCCGCTTGACTAACCATCTCCCTACTTGGAGAATCAGCACCTTTAACCTCCTGATTGTACAGGTTGCAATTTGTCCTGAGGATGAACGTGAAGACGGGGAACCAACGAGAGACTAGCCCTAGGTGTTGGGACAGGCACAGGTCACTCCATTTTCCCATCAGGAAGAAGAATGAACCACAGGCTCAGCCTGCCCCCCAGAACCAAAATAGGGCCTGAAGCAATCCTGCGCTTTTGCGGCCAGCTCCCAAAAAAGCGAGGAGACAAATGGAGCTCAGGGGCACTGCAATTCACAAACGTGCAGAGTTATAAATGAGAACTCTCGTCCACAAATATATTGAGGGAAGGCAACGAAGAGGATTTGAAAGCAAGGCAGATTTGCAGGAAACAGATTTCAGGAGGTAGATTCGACTCGCCTTTAAAGCACATGAAAAGCGGCAAAAGGTTGACAATGATGCCCTTGGCCAAAAAGGGCGTATGCGTTTTTTCCTGAATATATTCAGGAAAAAACGCATACGCCCTTTTTGGCCAACCAAGCAAGCCGGAAGGGCAAATCAGCGCTACAAAGAAGTCTCGCTTGCCCTCGGTCAAAAGGGCCATGCTGAACAAAGTGTAAAAACCAGAAAAGCAGGACAGGCCATGGAGACATGGGAGCCTTGCTACGCTGATGGGCGGGATGTAAATTGCCAACAGGCACTCTGGAGATGAGTACGGTGTGTCCTGAAACAAGTAATAAACACAGCGTAGAGAGCATAGGGCACTTCCACTCATGGGTGTATAAATGGGGAAAACTAAAAATCAACAAGACACAGGCACCCCAAACTTTACGGCTGCTCTGTTTCCAAGAACCTCCGCTTCGGTACACCTTCAATATCCCAGGAAAGAGAAAAATGGATAAAGAAATGGTGGTACTTGGCACAATGGAATATCACTCAGCCATGAAATCAATGTCATAAGGCTAGTTAGCAGCATGATGAGTGGATTTAGGTACGATGATTCTAAGTGAAATAAGTCACACAGAAAAAGGCACTTGTCCTAAGATATCGCTTATAGAGGGAATGTCAAAATCGCTACACTTGAACTGAATTACAAAACAGAACAGAGGCACACCTTTAGAAGACACACTATGGCTGCTTAACTGGAAAGTTGAAGTGGGGTGATGCATAAAACAAGGGTTTGAAATTAGCTCAGACACCGCTCCATAAGCCAAATATGTAATAGACAAGGCCTACTCCCTGCTCAGTGAACTGGACTCAACACCCCCTAGTCACCGCACAAGAATATATCTGACTAGTATGAATCTGAAAACCTATGTATTGATATCTCTCTGCAAGTGAATCAAGAGGGTGTAAAGCGGCATAAACACAGCAGGGAAAAGCAGCCAAACCCCATTCTAAACATACATTACTTTAAAAAACCCACAAAGCAAAGACAGTGAAAGAGAGAGAAATTCTTACAAAATCCGTTCAGGGTCTCTGATGCAACCTGGATTGACCATATCTAGACCCACAGCTGGATGAGACATAAGGCTGGACACTCTTGGGGCTGAGAGGATTGGTGAGGTTGGGTGAGCAAATGCAGATACTTTAAAGTAATACCGCGGGGTACCCACCCCATGGGTCTCAAATCTCCAGGTACAAGGGAATCTTCCTACATCAAAACATGCATGGGAAACCCAGAAGATGGTATGCCATGATATCGGGAATGGTTTCTAAAACGCACCTCATTTCTCCTCTCCTTGTGCTCGGGTTCGCCATTCCAGCCGCTTGACTAACCATCTCCCTACTTGGAGAATCAGCACCTTTAACCTCCTGTTTCGTCCAGGTTGCAATTTGTCCTGAGGATGAACGGGAAGACGGGGAACCAACGAGAGACTAGCCCTAGGTGTTGGGACAGGCACAGGTCACTCCATTTTCCCATCAGGAAGAAGAATGAACCACAGGCTCAGCCTGCCCCCCAGAACCAAAATAGGGCCTGAAGCAATCCTGCGCTTTTGCGGCCAGCTCCCAAAAAAGCGAGGAGACAAATGGAGCTCAGGGGCACTGCAATTCACAAACGTGCAGAGTTATAAATGAGAACTCTCGTCCACAAATATATTGAGGGAAGGCAACGAAGAGGATTTGAAAGCAAGGCAGATTTGCAGGAAACAGATTTCAGGAGGTAGATTCGACTCGCCTTTAAAGCACATGAAAAGCGGCAAAACGTTGACAATGATGCCCTTGGCCAAAAAGGGCGTATGCGTTTTTTCCTGAATATATTCAGGAAAAAAAGCATACGCCCTTTTTGGCCAACCAAGCAAGCCGGAAGTGCAAATCAACGCTACAAAGAAGTCTCGCTTGCCCTCGGTCAAAAGGGCCATGCTGAACAAAGTGTAAAAACCAGAAAAGCAGGACAGGCCATGGAGACATGGCAGCCTTACTACGCTGATGGGCGGGATGTAAATTGCCAACAGGCACTCTGGAGAAGAGTACGGTGTGTCCTGAAACAAGTAATAAACACAGCGTAGAGAGCATAGGGCACTTCCACTCATGGGTGTATAATTGGGGAAAACTAAAAATCAACAAGACACAGGCACCCTAAAGTTTACGGCTGCTCTGTTTCCAAGAACCTCCGCTTCGGTACACCTTCAATATCCCAGGAAAGAGAAAAATGGATAAAGAAATGGTGGTACTTCGCACAATGGAATATCACTCAGCCATGAAATCAATGTCATAAGGCTAGTTAGCAGCATGATGAGTGGATTTAGGTACGATGATTCTAAGTGAAATAAGTCACACAGAAAAAGACACTTATCCTAAGATATCGCTTATAGAGGGAATGTCAAAATCGCTACACTTGAACTGAATTACAAAACAGAACAGAGGCACACCTTTAGAAGACACACTATGCCTGCTTATCCGGAAAGGTGAGGTGGGGTGATGCATAAAACAAGGGTTTGAAATTAGCTCAGACACCGCTCCATAAGCCAAATATGTAATAGACAAGGCCTACTCCCTGCTCAGTGAACTGGACTCAACACCCCCTAGTCACCGCACAAGAATATATCTGACTAGTATGAATCTGAAAACCTATGTATTGATATCTCTCTGCAAGTGAATCAAGAGGGTGTAAAGAGGCATAAACACAGCAGGGAAAAGCAGCCAAACCCCATTCTAAACATACATTAATTTAAAAAACCCACAAAGCAAAGACAGTGAAAGAGAGAGAAATTCTTACAAAATCCGTTCAGGGTCTCTGATGCAACCTGGATTGACCATATCTAGACCCACAGCTGGATGAGACATAAGGCTGGACACTCTTGGGGCTGAGAGGATTGGTGAGGTTGGGTGAGCAAATGCAGATACTTTAAAGTAATACCGCGGGGTACCCACCCCATGGGTCTCAAATCTCCAGGTACAAGGGAATCTTCCTACATCAAAACATGCATGGGAAACCCAGAAGATGGTATGCCATGATATCGGGAATGGTGTCTAAAACGCACCTCATTTCTCCTCTCCTTGTGCTCGGGTTCGCCATTCCAGCCGCTTGACTAACCATCTCCCTACTTGGAGAATCAGCACCTTTAACCTCCTGTTTCGTCCAGGTTGCAATTTGTCCTGAGGATGAACGGGAAGACGGGGAACCAACGAGAGACTAGCCCTAGGTGTTGGGACAGGCACAGGTCACTCCATTTTCCCATCAGGAAGAAGAATGAACCACAGGCTCAGCCTGCCCCCCAGAACCAAAATAGGGCCTGAAGCAATCCTGCGCTTTTGCGGCCAGCTCCCAAAAAAGCGAGGAGACAAATGGAGCTCAGGGGCACTGCAATTCACAAATGTGCAGAGTTATAAATGAGAACTCTCGTCCACAAATATATTGAGGGAAGGCAACGAAGAGGATTTGAAAGCAAGGCAGATTTGCAGGAAACAGATTTCAGGAGGTAGATTCGACTCGCCTTTAAAGCACATGAAAAGCGGCAAAACGTTGACAATGATGCCCTTGGCCAAAAAGGGCGTATGCGTTTTTTCCTGAATATATTCAGGAAAAAACGCATACGCCCTTTTTGGCCAACCAAGCAAGCCGGAAGTGCAAATCAACGCTACAAAGAAGTCTCGCTTGCCCTCGGTCAAAAGGGCCATGCTGAACAAAGTGTAAAAACCAGAAAAGCAGGACAGGCCATGGAGACATGGCAGCCTTACTACGCTGATGGGCGGGATGTAAATTGCCAACAGGCACTCTGGAGAAGAGTACGGTGTGTCCTGAAACAAGTAATAAACACAGCGTAGAGAGCATAGGGCACTTCCACTCATGGGTGTATAATTGGGGAAAACTAAAAATCAACAAGACACAGGCACCCTAAAGTTTACGGCTGCTCTGTTTCCAAGAACCTCCGCTTCGGTACACCTTCAATATCCCAGGAAAGAGAAAAATGGATAAAGAAATGGTGGTACTTGGCACAATGGAATATCACTCAGCCATGAAATCAATGTCATAAGGCTAGTTAGCAGCATGATGAGTGGATTTAGGTACGATGATTCTAAGTGAAATAAGTCACACAGAAAAAGGCACTTGTCCTAAGATATCGCTTATAGAGGGAATGTCAAAATCGCTACACTTGAACTGAATTACAAAACAGAACAGAGGCACACCTTTAGAAGACACACTATGGCTGCTTAACCGGAAAGGTGAGGTGGGGTGATGCATAAAACAAGGGTTTGAAATTAGCTCAGACACCGCTCCATAAGCCAAATATGTAATAGACAAGGCCTACTCCCTGCTCAGTGAACTGGACTCAACACCCCCTAGTCACCGCACAAGAATATATCTGACTAGTATGAATCTGAAAACCTATGTATTGATATCTCTCTGCAAGTGAATCAAGAGGGTGTAAAGCGGCATAAACACAGCAGGGAAAAGCAGCCAAACCCCATTCTAAACATACATTACTTTAAAAAACCCACAAAGCAAAGACAGTGAAAGAGAGAGAAATTCTTACAAAATCCGTTCACGGTCTCTGATGCAACCTGGATTGACCATATCTAGACCCACAGCTGGATGAGACATAAGGCTGGACACTCTTGGGGCTGAGAGGATTGGTGAGGTTGGGTGAGCAAATGCAGATACTTTAAAGTAATACCGCGGGGTACCCACCCCATGGGTCTCAAATCTCCAGGTACAAGGGAATCTTCCTACATCAAAACATGCATGGGAAACCCAGAAGATGGTATGCCATGATATCGGGAATGGTTTCTGAAACGCACCTCATTTCTCCTCTCCTTGTGCTCGGGTTCGCCATTCCAGCCGCTTGACTAACCATCTCCCTACTTGGAGAATCAGCACCTTTAACCTCCTGTTTCGTCCAGGTTGCAATTTGTCCTGAGGATGAACGGGAAGACGGGGAACCAACGAGAGACTAGCCCTAGGTGTTGGGACAGGCACAGGTCACTCCATTTTCCCATCAGGAAGAAGAATGAACCACAGGCTCAGCCTGCCCCCCAGAACCAAAATAGGGCCTGAAGCAATCCTGCGCTTTTGCGGCCAGCTCCCAAAAAAGCGAGGAGACAAATGGAGCTCAGGGGCACTGCAATTCACAAACGTGCAGAGTTATAAATGAGAACTCTCGTCCACAAATATATTGAGGGAAGGCAACGAAGAGGATTTGAAAGCAAGGCAGATTTGCAGGAAACAGATTTCAGGAGGTAGATTCGACTCACCTTTAAAGCACATGAAAAGCGGCAAAACGTTGACAATGATGCCCTTGGCCAAAAAGGGCGTATGCGTTTTTTCCTGAATATATTCAGGAAAAAACGCATACGCCCTTTTTGGCCAACCAAGCAAGCCGGAAGTGCAAATCAACGCTACAAAGAAGTCTCGCTTGCCCTCGGTCAAAAGGGCCATGCTGAACAAAGTGTAAAAACCAGAAAAGCAGGACAGGCCATGGAGACATGGCAGCCTTGCTACGCTGATGGGCGGGATGTAAATTGCCAACAGGCACTCTGGAGAAGAGTACGGTGTGTCCTGAAACAAGTAATAAACACAGCATTGAGAGCATAGGTCACTTCCACTCATGGGTGTATAAATGGGGAAAACTAAAAATCAACAAGACACAGGCACCCTAAAGTTTACGGCTGCTCTGTTTCCAAGAACCTCCGCTTCGGTACACCTTCAATATCCCAGGAAAGAGAAAAATGGATAAAGAAATGGTGGTACTTGGCACAATGGAATATCACTCAGCCATGAAATCAATGTCATAAGGCTAGTTAGCAGCATGATGAGTGGATTTAGGTACGATGATTCTAAGTGAAATAAGTCACACAGAAAAAGGCACTTGTCCTAAGATATCGCTTATAGAGGGAATGTCAAAATCGCTACACTTGAACTGAATTACAAAACAGAACAGAGGCACACCTTTAGAAGACACACTATGGCTGCTTAACTGGAAAGTTGAAGTGGGGTGATGCATAAAACAAGGGTTTGAAATTAGCTCAGACACCGCTCCATAAGCCAAATATGTAATAGACAAGGCCTACTCCCTGCTCAGTGAACTGGACTCAACACCCCCTAGTCACCGCACAAGAATATATCTGACTAGTATGAATCTGAAAACCTATGTATTGATATCTCTCTGCAAGTGAATCAAGAGGGTGTAAAGCGGCATAAACACAGCAGGGAAAAGCAGCCAAACCCCATTCTAAACATACATTACTTTAAAAAACCCACAAAGCAAAGACAGTGAAAGAGAGAGAAATTCTTACAAAATCCGTTCAGGGTCTCTGATGCAACCTGGATTGACCATATCTAGACCCACAGCTGGATGAGACATAAGGCTGGACACTCTTGGGGCTGAGAGGATTGGTGAGGTTGGGTGAGCAAATGCAGATACTTTAAAGTAATACCGCGGGGTACCCACCCCATGGGTCTCAAATCTCCAGGTACAAGGGAATCTTCCTACATCAAAACATGCATGGGAAACCCAGAAGATGGTATGCCATGATATCGGGAATGGTTTCTAAAACGCACCTCATTTCTCCTCTCCTTGTGCTCGGGTTCGCCATTCCAGCCGCTTGACTAACCATCTCCCTACTTGGAGAATCAGCACCTTTAACCTCCTGTTTCGTCCAGGTTGCAATTTGTCCTGAGGATGAACGGGAAGACGGGGAACCAACGAGAGACTAGCCCTAGGTGTTGGGACAGGCACAGGTCACTCCATTTTCCCATCAGGAAGAAGAATGAACCACAGGCTCAGCCTGCCCCCCAGAACCAAAATAGGGCCTGAAGCAATCCTGCGCTTTTGCGGCCAGCTCCCAAAAAAGCGAGGAGACAAATGGAGCTCAGGGGCACTGCAATTCACAAACGTGCAGAGTTATAAATGAGAACTCTCGTCCACAAATATATTGAGGGAAGGCAACGAAGAGGATTTGAAAGCAAGGCAGATTTGCAGGAAACAGATTTCAGGAGGTAGATTCGACTCGCCTTTAAAGCACATGAAAAGCGGCAAAACGTTGACAATGATGCCCTTGGCCAAAAAGGGCGTATGCGTTTTTTCCTGAATATATTCAGGAAAAAAAGCATACGCCCTTTTTGGCCAACCAAGCAAGCCGGAAGTGCAAATCAACGCTACAAAGAAGTCTCGCTTGCCCTCGGTCAAAAGGGCCATGCTGAACAAAGTGTAAAAACCAGAAAAGCAGGACAGGCCATGGAGACATGGCAGCCTTACTACGCTGATGGGCGGGATGTAAATTGCCAACAGGCACTCTGGAGAAGAGTACGGTGTGTCCTGAAACAAGTAATAAACACAGCGTAGAGAGCATAGGGCACTTCCACTCATGGGTGTATAATTGGGGAAAACAAAAAATCAACAAGACACAGGCACCCTAAAGTTTACGGCTGCTCTGTTTCCAAGAACCTCCGCTTCGGTACACCTTCAATATCCCAGGAAAGAGAAAAATGGATAAAGAAATGGTGGTACTTGGCACAATGGAATATCACTCAGCCATGAAATCAATGTCATAAGGCTAGTTAGCAGCATGATGAGTGGATTTAGGTACGATGATTCTAAGTGAAATAAGTCACACAGAAAAAGACACTTATCCTAAGATATCGCTTATAGAGGGAATGTCAAAATCGCTACACTTGAACTGAATTACAAAACAGAACAGAGGCACACCTTTAGAAGACACACTATGCCTGCTTAACCGGAAAGGTGAGGTGGGGTGATGCATAAAACAAGGGTTTGAAATTAGCTCAGACACCGCTCCATAAGCCAAATATGTAATAGACAAGGCCTACTCCCTGCTCAGTGAACTGGACTCAACACCCCCTAGTCACCGCACAAGAATATATCTGACTAGTATGAATCTGAAAACCTATGTATTGATATCTCTCTGCAAGTGAATCAAGAGGGTGTAAAGAGGCATAAACACAGCAGGGAAAAGCAGCCAAACCCCATTCTAAACATACATTACTTTAAAAAACCCACAAAGCAAAGACAGTGAAAGAGAGAGAAATTCTTACAAAATCCGTTCAGGGTCTCTGATGCAACCTGGATTGACCATATCTAGACCCACAGCTGGATGAGACATAAGGCTGGACACTCTTGGGGCTGAGAGGATTGGTGAGGTTGGGTGAGCAAATGCAGATACTTTAAAGTAATACCGCGGGGTACCCACCCCATGGGTCTCAAATCTCCAGGTACAAGGGAATCTTCCTACATCAAAACATGCATGGGAAACCCAGAAGATGGTATGCCATGATATCGGGAATGGTGTCTAAAACGCACCTCATTTCTCCTCTCCTTGTGCTCGGGTTCGCCATTCCAGCCGCTTGACTAACCATCTCCCTACTTGGAGAATCAGCACCTTTAACCTCCTGTTTCGTCCAGGTTGCAATTTGTCCTGAGGATGAACGGGAAGACGGGGAACCAACGAGAGACTAGCCCTAGGTGTTGGGACAGGCACAGGTCACTCCATTTTCCCATCAGGAAGAAGAATGAACCACAGGCTCAGCCTGCCCCCCAGAACCAAAATAGGGCCTGAAGCAATCCTGCGCTTTTGCGGCCAGCTCCCAAAAAAGCGAGGAGACAAATGGAGCTCAGGGGCACTGCAATTCACAAATGTGCAGAGTTATAAATGAGAACTCTCGTCCACAAATATATTGAGGGAAGGCAACGAAGAGGATTTGAAAGCAAGGCAGATTTGCAGGAAACAGATTTCAGGAGGTAGATTCGACTCGCCTTTAAAGCACATGAAAAGCGGCAAAACGTTGACAATGATGCCCTTGGCCAAAAAGGGCGTATGCGTTTTTTCCTGAATATATTCAGGAAAAAACGCATACGCCCTTTTTGGCCAACCAAGCAAGCCGGAAGTGCAAATCAACGCTACAAAGAAGTCTCGCTTGCCCTCGGTCAAAAGGGCCATGCTGAACAAAGTGTAAAAACCAGAAAAGCAGGACAGGCCATGGAGACATGGCAGCCTTACTACGCTGATGGGCGGGATGTAAATTGCCAACAGGCACTCTGGAGAAGAGTACGGTGTGTCCTGAAACAAGTAATAAACACAGCGTAGAGAGCATAGGGCACTTCCACTCATGGGTGTATAATTGGGGAAAACTAAAAATCAACAAGACACAGGCACCCTAAAGTTTACGGCTGCTCTGTTTCCAAGAACCTCCGCTTCGGTACACCTTCAATATCCCAGGAAAGAGAAAAATGGATAAAGAAATGGTGGTACTTGGCACAATGGAATATCACTCAGCCATGAAATCAATGTCATAAGGCTAGTTAGCAGCATGATGAGTGGATTTAGGTACGATGATTCTAAGTGAAATAAGTCACACAGAAAAAGGCACTTGTCCTAAGATATCGCTTATAGAGGGAATGTCAAAATCGCTACACTTGAACTGAATTACAAAACAGAACAGAGGCACACCTTTAGAAGACACACTATGGCTGCTTAACCGGAAAGGTGAGGTGGGGTGATGCATAAAACAAGGGTTTGAAATTAGCTCAGACACCGCTCCATAAGCCAAATATGTAATAGACAAGGCCTACTCCCTGCTCAGTGAACTGGACTCAACACCCCCTAGTCACCGCACAAGAATATATCTGACTAGTATGAATCTGAAAACCTATGTATTGATATCTCTCTGCAAGTGAATCAAGAGGGTGTAAAGCGGCATAAACACAGCAGGGAAAAGCAGCCAAACCCCATTCTAAACATACATTACTTTAAAAAACCCACAAAGCAAAGACAGTGAAAGAGAGAGAAATTCTTACAAAATCCGTTCACGGTCTCTGATGCAACCTGGATTGACCATATCTAGACCCACAGCTGGATGAGACATAAGGCTGGACACTCTTGGGGCTGAGAGGATTGGTGAGGTTGGGTGAGCAAATGCAGATACTTTAAAGTAATACCGCGGGGTACCCACCCCATGGGTCTCAAATCTCCAGGTACAAGGGAATCTTCCTACATCAAAACATGCATGGGAAACCCAGAAGATGGTATGCCATGATATCGGGAATGGTTTCTGAAACGCACCTCATTTCTCCTCTCCTTGTGCTCGGGTTCGCCATTCCAGCCGCTTGACTAACCATCTCCCTACTTGGAGAATCAGCACCTTTAACCTCCTGTTTCGTCCAGGTTGCAATTTGTCCTGAGGATGAACGGGAAGACGGGGAACCAACGAGAGACTAGCCCTAGGTGTTGGGACAGGCACAGGTCACTCCATTTTCCCATCAGGAAGAAGAATGAACCACAGGCTCAGCCTGCCCCCCAGAACCAAAATAGGGCCTGAAGCAATCCTGCGCTTTTGCGGCCAGCTCCCAAAAAAGCGAGGAGACAAATGGAGCTCAGGGGCACTGCAATTCACAAACGTGCAGAGTTATAAATGAGAACTCTCGTCCACAAATATATTGAGGGAAGGCAACGAAGAGGATTTGAAAGCAAGGCAGATTTGCAGGAAACAGATTTCAGGAGGTAGATTCGACTCACCTTTAAAGCACATGAAAAGCGGCAAAACGTTGACAATGATGCCCTTGGCCAAAAAGGGCGTATGCGTTTTTTCCTGAATATATTCAGGAAAAAACGCATACGCCCTTTTTGGCCAACCAAGCAAGCCGGAAGTGCAAATCAACGCTACAAAGAAGTCTCGCTTGCCCTCGGTCAAAAGGGCCATGCTGAACAAAGTGTAAAAACCAGAAAAGCAGGACAGGCCATGGAGACATGGCAGCCTTGCTACGCTGATGGGCGGGATGTAAATTGCCAACAGGCACTCTGGAGAAGAGTACGGTGTGTCCTGAAACAAGTAATAAACACAGCGTAGAGAGCATAGGTCACTTCCACTCATGGGTGTATAAATGGGGAAAACTAAAAATCAACAAGACACAGGCACCCTAAAGTTTACGGCTGCTCTGTTTCCAAGAACCTCCGCTTCGGTACACCTTCAATATCCCAGGAAAGAGAAAAATGGATAAAGAAATGGTGGTACTTGGCACAATGGAATATCACTCAGCCATGAAATCAATGTCATAAGGCTAGTTAGCAGCATGATGAGTGGATTTAGGTACGATGATTCTAAGTGAAATAAGTCACACAGAAAAAGACACTTATCCTAAGATATCGCTTATAGAGGGAATGTCAAAATCGCTACACTTGAACTGAATTACAAAACAGAACAGAGTCACACCTTTAGAAGACACACTATGGCTGCTTAACGGGAAAGGTGAGGTGGGGTGATGCATAAAACAAGGGTTTCAAATTAGCTCAGAGACCGCTCCATAAGCCAAATATGTAATAGACAAGGCCTACTCCCTGCTCAGTGAACTGGACTCAACACCCCCTAGTCACCACACAAGAATATATCTGACTAGTAAGAATCTGAAAACCTATGTATCGATATCTCTCTGCAAGTGAATCAAGAGGGTGTAAAGCGGCATCAACACAGCAGGGAAAAGCAGCCAAGCCCGATTCTAAACATACATTACTTTAAAAAACCCACAAAACAAAGACAGTGAAAGAGAGAGAAATTCTTACAAAATCCGTTCAGGGTCTCTGATGCAACCTGGATTGACCATATCTAGACCCACAGCTGGATGAGACATAAGGCTGGACACTCTTGGGGCTGAGAGGATTGGTGAGGTTGGGTGAGCAAACGCAGATACTTTAAAGTAACACTGCGGGGAACACACCCCATGGGTCTCAAATCTCCAGGTACAAGGGCATCTTCCTACATCAAAACATGCATGGGAAACCCAGAAGATGGTATGCCATGAGATCGGGAAAGGTTTCTAAAATGCACCTCATTTCTCCTCTCCTTGTGTTCGGGTTCACCATTCCAGCTGCTTGACTAACCATCTCCCTACTTGGAGAATCAGCACCTTTAACCTCCTGATTGTACAGGTTGCAATTTGTCCTGAGGATGAACGTGAAGACGGGGAACCAACGAGAGACGAGCCCTAGGTGTTGGGACAGGCATAGGTCACTCCATTTTCCCATCAGGAAGAAGAATGAACCACAGGCTCAGCCTGCCCCCCAGAACCAAAATAGGGCCTGAAGCAATCCTGCGCTTTTGCGGCCAGCTCCCAAAAAAGCGAGGAGACAAATGGAGCTCAGGGGCACTGCAATTCACAAATGTGCAGAGTAATAAATGAGAACTCTCGTCCACAAATATATTGAAGGAAGGCAACGAAGAGGATTTGAAAGCAAGGCAGATTTGCAGGAAACAGATTTCAGGAGGTAGATTCGACTCGCCTTTAAAGCACATGAAAAGCGGCAAAACGTTGACAATGATGCCCTTGGCCAAAAAGGGCGTATGCGTTTTTTCCTGAATATATTCAGGAAAAAACGCATACGCCCTTTTTGGCCAACCAAGCAAGCCGGAAGGGCAAATCAGCGCTACAAAGAAGTCTCGCTTGCCCTCGGTCAAAAGGGCCATGCTGAACAAAGTGTAAAAACCAGAAAAGCAGGACAGGCCATGGAGACATGGGAGCCTTGCTACGCTGATGGGCGGGATGTAAATTGCCAACAGGCACTCTGGAGATGAGTACGGTGTGTCCTGAAACAAGTAATAAACACAGCGTTGAGAGCATAGGGCACTTCCACTCATGGGCGTATAAATTGGGAAAATTAAAAATCAACAAGACACAGGCACCCCAAACTTTACGGCTGCTCTGTTTACAAGAACCTCCGCTTCGGTACACCTTCAATATCCCAGGAAAGAGAAAAATGGATAAAGAAATGGTGGTACTTGGCACAATGCAATATCACTCAGCCATGAAATCAATGTCATAAGGCTAGATAGCAGCATGATGAGTGGATTTAGGTACGATGATTCTAAGTGAAATAAGTCACACAGAAAAAGGCACTTGTCCTAAGATATCGCTTATAGAGGGAATGTCAAAATCGCTACACTTGAACTGAATTACAAAACAGAACAGAGGCACACCTTTAGAAGACACACTATGGCTGCTTAACCGGAAAGGTGAGGTGGGGTGATGCATAAAACAAGGGTTTGAAATTAGCTCAGACACCGCTCCATAAGCCAAATATGTAATAGACAAGGCCTACTCCCTGCTCAGTGAACTGGACTCAACACCCCCTAGTCACCGCACAAGAATATATCTGACTAGTATGAATCTGAAAACCTATGTATTGATATCTCTCTGCAAGTGAATCAAGAGGGTGTAAAGCGGCATAAACACAGCAGGGAAAAGCAGCCAAACCCCATTCTAAACATACATTACTTTAAAAAACCCACAAAGCAAAGACAGTGAAAGAGAGAGAAATTCTTACAAAATCCGTTCAGGGTCTCTGATGCAACCTGGATTGACCATATCTAGACCCACAGCTGGATGAGACATAAGGCTGGACACTCTTGGGGCTGAGAGGATTGGTGAGGTTGGGTGAGCAAATGCAGATACTTTAAAGTAATACCGCGGGGTACCCACCCCATGGGTCTCAAATCTCCAGGTACAAGGGCATCTTCCTACATCAAAACATGCATGGGAAACCCAGAAGATGGTATGCCATGATATCGGGAATGGTTTCTAAAACGCACCTCATTTCTCCTCTCCTTGTGCTCGGGTTCGCCATTCCAGCCGCTTGACTAACCATCTCCCTACTTGGAGAATCAGCACCTTTAACCTCCTGTTTCGTCCAGGTTGCAATTTATCCTGAGGATGAACGGGAAGACGGGGAACCAGCGAGAGACTAGCCCTAGGTGTTGGGACAGGCACAGGTCACTCCATTTTCCCATCAGGAAGAAGAATGAACCACAGGCTCAGCCTGCCCCCCAGAACCAAAATAGGGCCTGAAGCAATCCTGCGCTTTTGCGGCCAGCTCCCAAAAAAGCGAGGAGACAAATGGAGCTCAGGGGCACTGCAATTCACAAACGTGCAGAGTTATAAATGAGAACTCTCGTCCACAAATATATTGAGGGAAGGCAACGAAGAGGATTTGAAAGCAAGGCAGATTTGCAGGAAACAGATTTCAGGAGGTAGATTCGACTCGCCTTTAAAGCACATGAAAAGCGGCAAAACGTTGACAATGATGCCCTTGGCCAAAAAGGGCGTATGCGTTTTTTCCTGAATATATTCAGGAAAAAACGCATACGCCCTTTTTGGCCAACCAAGCAAGCCGGAAGTGCAAATCAACGCTACAAAGAAGTCTCGCTTGCCCTCGGTCAAAAGGGCCATGCTGAACAAAGTGTAAAAACCAGAAAAGCAGGACAGGCCATGGAGACATGGCAGCCTTACTACGCTGATGGGCGGGATGTAAATTGCCAACAGGCACACTGGAGAATAGTACGGTGTGTCCTCAAACAAGTAATAAACACAGCGTAGAGAGCATAGGGCACTTCCACTCATGGGTGTATAAATGGGGAAAACTAAAAATCAACAAGACACAGGCACCCTAAAGTTTACGGCTGCTCTGTTTACAAGAACCTCCGCTTCGGTACACCTTCAATATCCCAGGAAAGAGAAAAATGGATAAAGAAATGGTGGTACTTGGCACAATGGAATATCACTCAGCCATGAAATCAATGTCATAAGGCTAGTTAGCAGCATGATGAGTGGATTTAGGTACGATGATTCTAAGTGAAATAAGTCACACAGAAAAAGACACTTATCCTAAGATATCGCTTATAGAGGGAACGTCAAAATCGCTACACTTGAACTGAATTACAAAACAGAACAGAGTCACACCTTTAGAAGACACACTATGGCTGCTTAACGGGAAAGGTGAAGTGGGGTGATGCATAAAACAAGGGTTTCAAATTAGCTCAGAGACCGCTCCATAAGCCAAATATGTAATAGACAAGGCCTACTCCCTGCTCAGTGAACTGGACTCAACACCCCCTAGTCACCACACAAGAATATATCTGACTAGTAAGAATCTGAAAACCTATGTATCGATATCTCTCTGCAAGTGAATCAAGAGGGTGTAAAGCGGCATCAACACAGCAGGGAAAAGCAGCCAAGCCCGATTCTAAACATACATTACTTTAAAAAACCCACAAAACAAAGACAGTGAAAGAGAGAGAAATTCTTACAAAATCCGTTCAGGGTCTCTGATGCAACCTGGATTGACCATATCTAGACCCACAGCTGGATGAGACATAAGGCTGGACACTCTTGGGGCTGAGAGGATTGGTGAGGTTGGGTGAGCAAACGCAGATACTTTAAAGTAACACTGCGGGGAACACACCCCATGGGTATCAAATCTCCAGGTACAAGGGCATCTTCCTACATCAAAACATGCATGGGAAACCCAGAAGATGGTATGCCATGATATCGGGAATGGTGTCTAAAACGCACCTCATTTCTCCTCTCCTTGTGCTCGGGTTCGACATTCCAGCCGCTTGACTAACCATCTCCCTACTTGGAGAATCAGCACCTTTAACCTCCTGTTTCGTCCAGGTTGCAATGTGTCCTGAGGATGAACGGGAAGACGGGGAACCAACGAGAGACTAGCCCTAGGTGTTGGGACAGGCACAGGTCACTCCATTTTCCCATCAGGAAGAAGAATGAACCACAGGCTCAGCCTGCCCCCCAGAACCAAAATAGGGCCTGAAGCAATCCTGCGCTTTTGCGGCCAGCTCCCAAAAAAGCGAGGAGACAAATGGAGCTCAGGGGCACTGCAATTCACAAACGTGCAGAGTTATAAATGAGAACTCTCGTCCACAAATATATTGAGGGAAGGCAACGAAGAGGATTTGAAAGCAAGGCAGATTTGCAGGAAACAGATTTCAGGAGGTAGATTCGACTCGCCTTTAAAGCACATGAAAAGCGGCAAAACGTTGACAATGATGCCCTTGGCCAAAAAGGGCGTATGCGTTTTTTCCTGAATATATTCAGGAAAAAACGCATACGCCCTTTTTGGCCAACCAAGCAAGCCGGAAGTGCAAATCAACGCTACAAAGAAGTCTCGCTTGCCCTCGGTCAAAAGGGCCATGCTGAACAAAGTGTAAAAACCAGAAAAGCAGGACAGGCCATGGAGACATGGCAGCCTTACTACGCTGATGGGCGGGATGTAAATTGCCAACAGGCACTCTGGAGAAGAGTACGGTGTGTCCTGAAACAAGTAATAAACACAGCGTAGAGAGCATAGGGCACTTCCACTCATGGGTGTATAATTGGGGAAAACTAAAAATCAACAAGACACAGGCACCCTAAAGTTTACGGCTGCTCTGTTTCCAAGAACCTCCGCTTCGGTACACCTTCAATATCCCAGGAAAGAGAAAAATGGATAAAGAAATGGTGGTACTTGGCACAATGGAATATCACTCAGCCATGAAATCAATGTCATAAGGCTAGTTAGCAGCATGATGAGTGGATTTAGGTACGATGATTCTAAGTGAAATAAGTCACACAGAAAAAGGCACTTGTCCTAAGATATCGCTTATAGAGGGAATGTCAAAATCGCTACACTTGAACTGAATTACAAAACAGAACAGAGGCACACCTTTAGAAGACACACTATGGCTGCTTAACCGGAAAGGTGAGGTGGGGTGATGCATAAAACAAGGGTTTGAAATTAGCTCAGACACCGCTCCATAAGCCAAATATGTAATAGACAAGGCCTACTCCCTGCTCAGTGAACTGGACTCAACACCCCCTAGTCACCGCACAAGAATATATCTGACTAGTATGAATCTGAAAACCTATGTATTGATATCTCTCTGCAAGTGAATCAAGAGGGTGTAAAGCGGCATAAACACAGCAGGGAAAAGCAGCCAAACCCCATTCTAAACATACATTACTTTAAAAAACCCACAAAGCAAAGACAGTGAAAGAGAGAGAAATTCTTACAAAATCCGTTCACGGTCTCTGATGCAACCTGGATTGACCATATCTAGACCCACAGCTGGATGAGACATAAGGCTGGACACTCTTGGGGCTGAGAGGATTGGTGAGGTTGGGTGAGCAAATGCAGATACTTTAAAGTAATACCGCGGGGTACCCACCCCATGGGTCTCAAATCTCCAGGTACAAGGGAATCTTCCTACATCAAAACATGCATGGGAAACCCAGAAGATGGTATGCCATGATATCGGGAATGGTTTCTGAAACGCACCTCATTTCTCCTCTCCTTGTGCTCGGGTTCGCCATTCCAGCCGCTTGACTAACCATCTCCCTACTTGGAGAATCAGCACCTTTAACCTCCTGTTTCGTCCAGGTTGCAATTTGTCCTGAGGATGAACGGGAAGACGGGGAACCAACGAGAGACTAGCCCTAGGTGTTGGGACAGGCACAGGTCACTCCATTTTCCCATCAGGAAGAAGAATGAACCACAGGCTCAGCCTGCCCCCCAGAACCAAAATAGGGCCTGAAGCAATCCTGCGCTTTTGCGGCCAGCTCCCAAAAAAGCGAGGAGACAAATGGAGCTCAGGGGCACTGCAATTCACAAACGTGCAGAGTTATAAATGAGAACTCTCGTCCACAAATATATTGAGGGAAGGCAACGAAGAGGATTTGAAAGCAAGGCAGATTTGCAGGAAACAGATTTCAGGAGGTAGATTCGACTCACCTTTAAAGCACATGAAAAGCGGCAAAACGTTGACAATGATGCCCTTGGCCAAAAAGGGCGTATGCGTTTTTTCCTGAATATATTCAGGAAAAAACGCATACGCCCTTTTTGGCCAACCAAGCAAGCCGGAAGTGCAAATCAACGCTACAAAGAAGTCTCGCTTGCCCTCGGTCAAAAGGGCCATGCTGAACAAAGTGTAAAAACCAGAAAAGCAGGACAGGCCATGGAGACATGGCAGCCTTGCTACGCTGATGGGCGGGATGTAAATTGCCAACAGGCACTCTGGAGAAGAGTACGGTGTGTCCTGAAACAAGTAATAAACACAGCGTAGAGAGCATAGGTCACTTCCACTCATGGGTGTATAAATGGGGAAAACTAAAAATCAACAAGACACAGGCACCCTAAAGTTTACGGCTGCTCTGTTTCCAAGAACCTCCGCTTCGGTACACCTTCAATATCCCAGGAAAGAGAAAAATGGATAAAGAAATGGTGGTACTTGGCACAATGGAATATCACTCAGCCATGAAATCAATGTCATAAGGCTAGTTAGCAGCATGATGAGTGGATTTAGGTACGATGATTCTAAGTGAAATAAGTCACACAGAAAAAGACACTTATCCTAAGATATCGCTTATAGAGGGAATGTCAAAATCGCTACACTTGAACTGAATTACAAAACAGAACAGAGTCACACCTTTAGAAGACACACTATGGCTGCTTAACGGGAAAGGTGAGGTGGGGTGATGCATAAAACAAGGGTTTCAAATTAGCTCAGAGACCGCTCCATAAGCCAAATATGTAATAGACAAGGCCTACTCCCTGCTCAGTGAACTGGACTCAACACCCCCTAGTCACCACACAAGAATATATCTGACTAGTAAGAATCTGAAAACCTATGTATCGATATCTCTCTGCAAGTGAATCAAGAGGGTGTAAAGCGGCATCAACACAGCAGGGAAAAGCAGCCAAGCCCGATTCTAAACATACATTACTTTAAAAAACCCACAAAACAAAGACAGTGAAAGAGAGAGAAATTCTTACAAAATCCGTTCAGGGTCTCTGATGCAACCTGGATTGACCATATCTAGACCCACAGCTGGATGAGACATAAGGCTGGACACTCTTGGGGCTGAGAGGATTGGTGAGGTTGGGTGAGCAAACGCAGATACTTTAAAGTAACACTGCGGGGAACACACCCCATGGGTCTCAAATCTCCAGGTACAAGGGCATCTTCCTACATCAAAACATGCATGGGAAACCCAGAAGATGGTATGCCATGAGATCGGGAAAGGTTTCTAAAATGCACCTCATTTCTCCTCTCCTTGTGTTCGGGTTCACCATTCCAGCTGCTTGACTAACCATCTCCCTACTTGGAGAATCAGCACCTTTAACCTCCTGATTGTACAGGTTGCAATTTGTCCTGAGGATGAACGTGAAGACGGGGAACCAACGAGAGACGAGCCCTAGGTGTTGGGACAGGCATAGGTCACTCCATTTTCCCATCAGGAAGAAGAATGAACCACAGGCTCAGCCTGCCCCCCAGAACCAAAATAGGGCCTGAAGCAATCCTGCGCTTTTGCGGCCAGCTCCCAAAAAAGCGAGGAGACAAATGGAGCTCAGGGGCACTGCAATTCACAAATGTGCAGAGTAATAAATGAGAACTCTCGTCCACAAATATATTGAAGGAAGGCAACGAAGAGGATTTGAAAGCAAGGCAGATTTGCAGGAAACAGATTTCAGGAGGTAGATTCGACTCGCCTTTAAAGCACATGAAAAGCGGCAAAACGTTGACAATGATGCCCTTGGCCAAAAAGGGCGTATGCGTTTTTTCCTGAATATATTCAGGAAAAAACGCATACGCCCTTTTTGGCCAACCAAGCAAGCCGGAAGGGCAAATCAGCGCTACAAAGAAGTCTCGCTTGCCCTCGGTCAAAAGGGCCATGCTGAACAAAGTGTAAAAACCAGAAAAGCAGGACAGGCCATGGAGACATGGGAGCCTTGCTACGCTGATGGGCGGGATGTAAATTGCCAACAGGCACTCTGGAGATGAGTACGGTGTGTCCTGAAACAAGTAATAAACACAGCGTTGAGAGCATAGGGCACTTCCACTCATGGGCGTATAAATTGGGAAAATTAAAAATCAACAAGACACAGGCACCCCAAACTTTACGGCTGCTCTGTTTACAAGAACCTCCGCTTCGGTACACCTTCAATATCCCAGGAAAGAGAAAAATGGATAAAGAAATGGTGGTACTTGGCACAATGCAATATCACTCAGCCATGAAATCAATGTCATAAGGCTAGATAGCAGCATGATGAGTGGATTTAGGTACGATGATTCTAAGTGAAATAAGTCACACAGAAAAAGGCACTTGTCCTAAGATATCGCTTATAGAGGGAATGTCAAAATCGCTACACTTGAACTGAATTACAAAACAGAACAGAGGCACACCTTTAGAAGACACACTATGGCTGCTTAACCGGAAAGGTGAGGTGGGGTGATGCATAAAACAAGGGTTTGAAATTAGCTCAGACACCGCTCCATAAGCCAAATATGTAATAGACAAGGCCTACTCCCTGCTCAGTGAACTGGACTCAACACCCCCTAGTCACCGCACAAGAATATATCTGACTAGTATGAATCTGAAAACCTATGTATTGATATCTCTCTGCAAGTGAATCAAGAGGGTGTAAAGCGGCATAAACACAGCAGGGAAAAGCAGCCAAACCCCATTCTAAACATACATTACTTTAAAAAACCCACAAAGCAAAGACAGTGAAAGAGAGAGAAATTCTTACAAAATCCGTTCAGGGTCTCTGATGCAACCTGGATTGACCATATCTAGACCCACAGCTGGATGAGACATAAGGCTGGACACTCTTGGGGCTGAGAGGATTGGTGAGGTTGGGTGAGCAAATGCAGATACTTTAAAGTAATACCGCGGGGTACCCACCCCATGGGTCTCAAATCTCCAGGTACAAGGGCATCTTCCTACATCAAAACATGCATGGGAAACCCAGAAGATGGTATGCCATGATATCGGGAATGGTTTCTAAAACGCACCTCATTTCTCCTCTCCTTGTGCTCGGGTTCGCCATTCCAGCCGCTTGACTAACCATCTCCCTACTTGGAGAATCAGCACCTTTAACCTCCTGTTTCGTCCAGGTTGCAATTTATCCTGAGGATGAACGGGAAGACGGGGAACCAACGAGAGACTAGCCCTAGGTGTTGGGACAGGCACAGGTCACTCCATTTTCCCATCAGGAAGAAGAATGAACCACAGGCTCAGCCTGCCCCCCAGAACCAAAATAGGGCCTGAAGCAATCCTGCGCTTTTGCGGCCAGCTCCCAAAAAAGCGAGGAGACAAATGGAGCTCAGGGGCACTGCAATTCACAAACGTGCAGAGTTATAAATGAGAACTCTCGTCCACAAATATATTGAGGGAAGGCAACGAAGAGGATTTGAAAGCAAGGCAGATTTGCAGGAAACAGATTTCAGGAGGTAGATTCGACTCGCCTTTAAAGCACATGAAAAGCGGCAAAACGTTGACAATGATGCCCTTGGCCAAAAAGGGCGTATGCGTTTTTTCCTGAATATATTCAGGAAAAAACGCATACGCCCTTTTTGGCCAACCAAGCAAGCCGGAAGTGCAAATCAACGCTACAAAGAAGTCTCGCTTGCCCTCGGTCAAAAGGGCCATGCTGAACAAAGTGTAAAAACCAGAAAAGCAGGACAGGCCATGGAGACATGGCAGCCTTACTACGCTGATGGGCGGGATGTAAATTGCCAACAGGCACACTGGAGAATAGTACGGTGTGTCCTCAAACAAGTAATAAACACAGCGTAGAGAGCATAGGGCACTTCCACTCATGGGTGTATAAATGGGGAAAACTAAAAATCAACAAGACACAGGCACCCTAAAGTTTACGGCTGCTCTGTTTACAAGAACCTCCGCTTCGGTACACCTTCAATATCCCAGGAAAGAGAAAAATGGATAAAGAAATGGTGGTACTTGGCACAATGGAATATCACTCAGCCATGAAATCAATGTCATAAGGCTAGTTAGCAGCATGATGAGTGGATTTAGGTACGATGATTCTAAGTGAAATAAGTCACACAGAAAAAGACACTTATCCTAAGATATCGCTTATAGAGGGAACGTCAAAATCGCTACACTTGAACTGAATTACAAAACAGAACAGAGTCACACCTTTAGAAGACACACTATGGCTGCTTAACGGGAAAGGTGAAGTGGGGTGATGCATAAAACAAGGGTTTCAAATTAGCTCAGAGACCGCTCCATAAGCCAAATATGTAATAGACAAGGCCTACTCCCTGCTCAGTGAACTGGACTCAACACCCCCTAGTCACCACACAAGAATATATCTGACTAGTAAGAATCTGAAAACCTATGTATCGATATCTCTCTGCAAGTGAATCAAGAGGGTGTAAAGCGGCATCAACACAGCAGGGAAAAGCAGCCAAGCCCGATTCTAAACATACATTACTTTAAAAAACCCACAAAACAAAGACAGTGAAAGAGAGAGAAATTCTTACAAAATCCGTTCAGGGTCTCTGATGCAACCTGGATTGACCATATCTAGACCCACAGCTGGATGAGACATAAGGCTGGACACTCTTGGGGCTGAGAGGATTGGTGAGGTTGGGTGAGCAAACGCAGATACTTTAAAGTAACACTGCGGGGAACACACCCCATGGGTATCAAATCTCCAGGTACAAGGGCATCTTCCTACATCAAAACATGCATGGGAAACCCAGAAGATGGTATGCCATGATATCGGGAATGGTGTCTAAAACGCACCTCATTTCTCCTCTCCTTGTGCTCGGGTTCGCCATTCCAGCCGCTTGACTAACCATCTCCCTACTTGGAGAATCAGCACCTTTAACCTCCTGTTTCGTCCAGGTTGCAATGTGTCCTGAGGATGAACGGGAAGACGGGGAACCAACGAGAGACTAGCCCTAGGTGTTGGGACAGGCACAGGTCACTCCATTTTCCCATCAGGAAGAAGAATGAACCACAGGCTCAGCCTGCCCCCCAGAACCAAAATAGGGCCTGAAGCAATCCTGCGCTTTTGCGGCCAGCTCCCAAAAAAGCGAGGAGACAAATGGAGCTCAGGGGCACTGCAATTCACAAACGTGCAGAGTTATAAATGAGAACTCTCGTCCACAAATATATTGAGGGAAGGCAACGAAGAGGATTTGAAAGCAAGGCAGATTTGCAGGAAACAGATTTCAGGAGGTAGATTCGACTCGCCTTTAAAGCACATGAAAAGCGGCAAAACGTTGACAATGATGCCCTTGGCCAAAAAGGGCGTATGCGTTTTTTCCTGAATATATTCAGGAAAAAACGCATACGCCCTTTTTGGCCAACCAAGCAAGCTGGAAGGGCAAATCAGCGCTACAAAGAAGTCTCGCTTGCCCTCGGTCAAAAGGGCCATGCTGAACAAACTGTAAAAACCAGAAAAGCAGGACAGGCCATGGAGACATGGGAGCCTTGCTACGCTGATGGGCGGGATGTAAATTGCCAACAGGCACTCTGGAGAAGAGTACGGTGTGTCCTCAAACAAGTAATAAACACAGCGTAGAGAGCATAGGGCACTTCCACTCATGGGTGTATAAATGGGGAAAACTAAAAATCAACAAGACACAGGCACCCTAAAGTTTACGGCTGCTCTGTTTCCAAGAACCTCCGCTTCGGTACACCTTCAATATCCCAGGAAAGAGAAAAATGGATAAAGAAATGGTGGTACTTGGCACAATGGAATATCACTCAGCCATGAAATGAATGTCATAAGGCTAGTTAGCAGCATGATGAGTGGATTTAGGTACGATGATTCTAAGTGAAATAAGTCACACAGAAAAAGACACTTATCCTAAGATATCGCTTATAGAGGGAATGTCAAAATCGCTACACTTGAACTGAATTACAAAACAGAACAGAGTCACACCTTTAGAAGACACACTATGGCTGCTTAACGGGAAAGGTGAGGTGGGGTGATGCATAAAACAAGGGTTTCAAATTAGCTCAGAGACCGCTCCATAAGCCAAATATGTAATAGACAAGGCCTACTCCCTGCTCAGTGAACTGGACTCAACACGCCCTAGACACCACACAAGAATATATCTGACTAGTAAGAATCTGAAAACCTATGTATCGATATCTCTCTGCAAGTGAATCAAGAGGGTGTAAAGCGGCATCAACACAGCAGGGAAAAGCAGCCAAGCCCGATTCTAAACATACATTGCTTTAAAAAACCCACAAAACAAAGACAGTGAAAGAGAGAGAAATTCTTACAAAATCCGTTCAGGGTCTCTGATGCAACCTGGATTGACCATATCTAGACCCACAGCTGGATGAGACATAAGGCTGGACACTCTTCGGGCTGAGAGGATTGGTGAGGTTGGGTGAGCAAACGCAGATACTTTAAAGTAACACTGCGGGGAACACACCCCATGGGTCTCAAATCTCCAGGTACAAGGGCATCTTCCTACATCAAAACATGCATGGGAAACCCAGAAGATGGTATGCCATGAGATCGGGAAAGGTTTCTAAAATGCACCTCATTTCTCCTCGCCTTGTGCTCTGGTTCACCATTCCAGCTGCTTGACTAACCATCTCCCTACTTGGAGAATCAGCACCTTTAACCTCCTGATTGTACAGGTTGCAATTTGTCCTGAGGATGAACGTGAAGACGGGGAACCAACGAGAGACGAGCCCTAGGTGTTGGGACAGGCATAGGTCACTCCATTTTCCCATCAGGAAGAAGAATGAACCACAGGCTCAGCCTGCCCCCCAGAACCAAAATAGGGCCTGAAGCAATCCTGCGCTTTTGCGGCCAGCTCCCAAAAAAGCGAGGAGACAAATGGAGCTCAGGGGCACTGCAATTCACAAACGTGCAGAGTTATAAATGAGAACTCTCGTCCACAAATATATTGAAGGAAGGCAACGAAGAGGATTTGAAAGCAAGGCAGATTTGCAGGAAACAGATTTCAGGAGGTAGATTCGAGTCGCCTTTAAAGCACATGAAAAGCGGCAAAACGTTGACAATGATGCCCTTGGCCAAAAAGGGCGTATGCGTTTTTTCCTGAATATATTCAGGAAAAAACGCATACGCCCTTTTTGGCCAACCAAGCAAGCCGGAAGGGCAAATCAGCGCTACAAAGAAGTCTCGCTTGCCCTCGGTCAAAAGGGCCATGCTGAACAAAGTGTAAAAACCAGAAAAGCAGGACAGGCCATGGAGACATGGGAGCCTTGCTACGCTGATGGGCGGGATGTAAATTGCCAACAGGCACTCTGGAGATGAGTACGGTGTGTCCTGAAACAAGTAATAAACACAGCGTTGAGAGCATAGGGCACTTCCACTCATGGGCGTATAAATTGGGAAAATTAAAAATCAACAAGACACAGGCACCCCAAACTTTACGGCTGCTCTGTTTCCAAGAACCTCCGCTTCGGTACACCTTCAATATCCCAGGAAAGAGAAAAATGGATAAAGAAATGGTGGTACTTGGCACAATGCAATATCACTCAGCCATGAAATCAATGTCATAAGGCTAGTTAGCAGCATGATGAGTGGATTTAGGTACGATGATTCTAAGTGAAATAAGTCACACAGAAAAAGGCACTTGTCCTAAGATATCGCTTATAGAGGGAATGTCAAAATCGCTACACTTGAACTGAATTACAAAACAGAACAGAGGCACACCTTTAGAAGACACACTATGGCTGCTTAACCGGAAAGGTGAGGTGGGGTGATGCATAAAACAAGGGTTTGAAATTAGCTCAGACACCGCTCCATAAGCCAAATATGTAATAGACAAGGCCTACTCCCTGCTCAGTGAACTGGACTCAACACCCCCTAGTCACCGCACAAGAATATATCTGACTAGTATGAATCTGAAAACCTATGTATTGATATCTCTCTGCAAGTGAATCAAGAGGGTGTAAAGCGGCATAAACACAGCAGGGAAAAGCAGCCAAACCGCATTCTAAACATACATTACTTTAAAAAACCCACAAAGCAAAGACAGTGAAAGAGAGAGAAATTCTTACAAAATCCGTTCAGGGTCTCTGATGCAACCTGGATTGACCATATCTAGACCCACAGCTGGATGAGACATAAGGCTGGACACTCTTGGGGCTGAGAGGATTGGTGAGGTTGGGTGAGCAAATGCAGATACTTTAAAGTAATACCGCGGGGTACCCACCCCATGGGTCTCAAATCTCCAGGTACAAGGGCATCTTCCTACATCAAAACATGCATGGGAAACCCAGAAGATGGTATGCCATGATATCGGGAATGGTTTCTAAAACGCACCTCATTTCTCCTCTCCTTGTGCTCGGGTTCGACATTCCAGCCGCTTGACTAACCATCTCCCTACTTGGAGAATCAGCACCTTTAACCTCCTGTTTCGTCCAGGTTGCAATTTGTCCTGAGGATGAACGGGAAGACGGGGAACCAACGAGAGACTAGCCCTAGGTGTTGGGACAGGCACAGGTCACTCCATTTTCCCATCAGGAAGAAGAATGAACCACAGGCTCAGCCTGCCCCCCAGAACCAAAATAGGGCCTGAAGCAATCCTGCGCTTTTGCGGCCAGCTCCCAAAAAAGCGAGGAGACAAATGGAGCTCAGGGGCACTGCAATTCACAAACGTGCAGAGTTATAAATGAGAACTCTCGTCCACAAATATATTGAGGGAAGGCAACGAAGAGGATTTGAAAGCAAGGCAGATTTGCAGGAAACAGATTTCAGGAGGTAGATTCGACTCGCCTTTAAAGCACATGAAAAGCGGCAAAACGTTGACAATGATGCCCTTGGCCAAAAAGGGCGTATGCGTTTTTTCCTGAATATATTCAGGAAAAAACGCATACGCCCTTTTTGGCCAACCAAGCAAGCCGGAAGTGCAAATCAACGCTACAAAGAAGTCTCGCTTGCCCTCGGTCAAAAGGGCCATGCTGAACAAAGTGTAAAAACCAGAAAAGCAGGACAGGCCATGGAGACATGGCAGCCTTACTACGCTGATGGGCGGGATGTAAATTGCCAACAGGCACTCTGGAGAAGAGTACGGTGTGTTCTCAAACAAGTAATAAACACAGCGTAGAGAGCATAGGGCACTTCCACTCATGGGTGTATAAATGGGGAAAACTAAAAATCAACAAGACACAGGCACCCCAAACTTTACGGCTGCTCTGTTTCCAAGAACCTCCGCTTCGGTACACCTTCAATATCCCAGGAAAGAGAAAAATGGATAAAGAAATGGTGGTACTTGGCACAATGGAATATCACTCAGCCATGAAATCAATGTCATAAGGCTAGTTAGCAGCATGATGAGTGGATTTAGGTACGATGATTCTAAGTGAAATAAGTCACACAGAAAAAGACACTTATCCTAAGATATCGCTTATAGAGGGAATGTCAAAATCGCTACACTTGAACTGAATTACAAAACAGAACAGAGTCACACCTTTAGAAGACACACTATGGCTGCTTAACGGGAAAGGTGAGGTGGGGTGATGCATAAAACAAGGGTTTCAAATTAGCTCAGAGACCGCTCCATAAGCCAAATATGTAATAGACAAGGCCTACTCCCTGCTCAGTGAACTGGACTCAACACCCCCTAGTCACCACACAAGAATATATCTGACTAGTAAGAATCTGAAAACCTATGTATCGATATCTCTCTGCAAGTGAATCAAGAGGGTGTAAAGCGGCATCAACACAGCAGGGAAAAGCAGCCAAGCCCGATTCTAAACATACATTACTTTAAAAAACCCACAAAACAAAGACAGTGAAAGAGAGAGAAATTCTTACAAAATCCGTTCAGGGTCTCTGATGCAACCTGGATTGACCATATCTAGACCCACAGCTGGATGAGACATAAGGCTGGACACTCTTGGGGCTGAGAGGATTGGTGAGGTTGGGTGAGCAAACGCAGATACTTTAAAGTAACACTGCGGGGAACACACCCCATGGGTATCAAATCTCCAGGTACAAGGGCATCTTCCTACATCAAAACATGCATGGGAAACCCAGAAGATGGTATGCCATGAGATCGGGAAAGGTTTCTAAAATGTACCTCATTTCTCCTCTCCTTGTGCTCGGGTTCACCATTCCAGCTGCTTGACTAACCATCTCCCTACTTGGAGAATCAGCACCTTTAACCTCCTGATTGTACAGGTTGCAATTTGTCCTGAGGATGAACGTGAAGACGGGGAACCAACGAGAGACGAGCCCTAGGTGTTGGGACATGCATAGGTCACTCCATTTTCCCATCAGGAAGAAGAATGAACCACAGGCTCAGCCTGCCCCCCAGAACCAAAATAGGGCCTGAAGCAATCCTGCGCTTTTGCGGCCAGCTCCCAAAAAAGCGAGGAGACAAATGGAGCTCAGGGGCACTGCAATTCACAAACGTGCAGAGTTATAAATGAGAACTCTCGTCCACAAATATATTGAGGGAAGGCAACGAAGAGGATTTGAAAGCAAGGCAGATTTGCAGGAAACAGATTTCAGGAGGTAGATTCGACTCGCCTTTAAAGCACATGAAAAGCGGCAAAACGTTGACAATGATGCCCTTGGCCAAAAAGGGCGTATGCGTTTTTTCCTGAATATATTCAGGAAAAAACGCATACGCCCTTTTTGGCCAACCAAGCAAGCCAGAAGGGCAAATCAGCGGTACAAAGAAGTCTCGCTTGCCCTCGGTCAAAAGGGCCATGCTGAACAAATTGTAAAAACCAGAAAAGCAGGACAGGCCATGGAGACATGGGAGCCTTGCTACGCTGATGGGCGGGATGTAAATTGCCAACAGGCGCTCTGGAGAAGAGTACGGTGTGTCCTCAAACAAGTAATAAACACAGCGTAGAGAGCATAGGGCACTTCCACTCATGGGCGTATAAATTGGGAAAACTAAAAATCAACAAGACACAGGCACCCTAAAGTTTACGGCTGCTCTGTTTCCAAGAACCTCCGCTTCGGTACACCTTCAATATCCCAGGAAAGAGAAAAATGGATAAAGAAATGGTGGTACTTGGCACAATGGAATATCACTCAGCCATGAAATCAATATCATAAGGCTAGTTAGCAGCATGATGAGTGGATTTAGGTTCGATGATTCTAAGTGAAATAAGTCACACAGAAAAAGACACTTATCCTAAGATATCGCTTATAGAGGGAATGTCAAAATCGCTACACTTGAACTGAATTACAAAACAGAACAGAGTCACACCTTTAGAAGACACACTATGGCTGCTTAACGGGAAAGGTGAGGTGGGGTGATGCATAAAACAAGGGTTTGAAATTAGCTCAGAGACCGCTCCATAAGCCAAATATGTAATAGACAAGGCCTACTCCCTGCTCAGTGAACTGGACTCAACACACCCTAGTCACCACACAAGAATATATCTGACAAGTAAGAATCTGAAAACCTATGTATCGATATCTCTCTGCAAGTGAATCAAGAGGGTGTAAAGCGGCATAAACACAGCAGGGAAAAGCAGCCAAACCCCATTCTAAACATACATTACTTTAAAAAACCCACAAAGCAAAGACAGTGAAAGAGAGAGAAATTCTTACAAAATCCGTTCAGGGTCTATGATGCAACCTGGATTGACCATATCTAGACCCACAGCTGGATGAGACATAAGGCTGGACACTCTTGGGGCTGAGAGGATTGGTGAGGTTGGGTGAGCAAACGCAGATACTTTAAAGTAACACTGCGGGGAACACACCCCATGGGTCTCAAATCTCCAGGTACAAGGGCATCTTCCTACATCAAAACATGCATGGGAAACCCAGAAGATGGTATGCCATGAGATCGGGAAAGGTTTCTAAAATGCACCTCATTTCTCCTCTCCTTGTGCTCGGGTTCACCATTCCAGGTGCTTGACTAACCATCTCCCTACTTGAAGAATCAGCACCTTTAACCTCCTGATTGTACAGGTTGCAATTTGTCCTGAGGATGAACGTGAAGACGGGGAACCAACGAGAGACGAGCCCTAGGTGTTGGGACAGGCATAGGTCACTCCATTTTCCCATCAGGAAGAAGAATGAACCACAGGCTCAGCCTGCCCCCCAGAACCAAAATAGGGCCTGAAGCAATCCTGCGCTTTTGCGGCCAGCTCCCAAAAAAGCGAGGAGACAAATGGAGCTCAGGGGCACTGCAATTCACAAACGTGCAGAGTTATAAATGAGAACTCTCGTCCACAAATATATTGAGGGAAGGCAACGAAGAGGATTTGAAAGCAAGGCAGATTTGCAGGAAACAGATTTCAGGAGGTAGATTCGACTCGCCTTTAAAGCACATGAAAAGCGGCAAAACGTTGACAATGATGCCCTTGGCCAAAAAGGGCGTATGCGTTTTTTCCTGAATATATTCAGGAAAAAACGCATACGCCCTTTTTGGCCAACCAAGCAAGCCGGAAGGGCAAATCAGCGCTACAAAGAAGTCTCGCTTGCCCTCGGTCAAAAGGGCCATGCCGAACAAAGTGTAAAAACCAGAAAAGCAGGACAGGCCATGGAGACATGGGAGCCTTGCTACGCTGATGGGCGGGATGTAAATTGCCAACAGGCACTCTGGAGATGAGTACGGTGTGTCCTGAAACAAGTAATAAACACAGCGTTGAGAGCATAGGGCACTTCCACTCATGGGCGTATAAATTGGGAAAAGTAAAAATCAACAAGACACAGGCACCCCAAACTTTATGGCTGCTCTGTTTCCAAGAACCTCCACATCGGTACACCTTCAATATCCCAGGAAAGAGAAAAATGGATAAAGAAATGGTGGTACTTGGCACAATGGAATATCACTCAGCCATGAAATCAATGTCATAAGGCTAGTTAGCAGCGTGATGAGTGGATTTAGGTACGATGATTCTAAGTGAAATAAGTCGCACAGAAAAAGACACTTATCCTAAGATATCGCTTATAGAGGGAATGTCAAAATCGCTACACTTGAACTGAATTACAAAACAGAACAGAGTCACACCTTTAGAAGACACACTATGGCTGCTTAACGGGAAAGGTGAGGTGGGGTGATGCATAAAACAAGGGTTTGAAATTAGCTCAGAGACCGCTCCATAAGCCAAATATGTAATAGACAAGGCCTACTCCCTGCTCAGTGAACTGGACTCAACACACCCTAGTCACCACACAAGAATATATCTGACTAGTAAGAATCTGAAAACCTATATATCGATATCTCTCTGCAAGTGAATCAAGAGGGTGTAAAGCGGCATCAACACAGCAGGGAAAAGCAGCCAAGCCCGATTCTAAACATAAATTTCTTTAAAAAACCCACAAAACAAAGACAGTGAAAGAGAGAGAAATTCTTACAAAATCCGTTCAGGGTCTATGATGCAACCTGGATTGACCATATCTAGACCCACAGCTGGATGAGACATAAGGCTGGACACTCTTGGGGCTGAGAGGATTGGTGAGGTTGGGTGAGCAAACGCAGATACTTTAAAGTAACACTGCGGGGAACACACCCCACGGGTCTCAAATCTCCAGGTACAAGGGCATCTTCCTACATCAAAACATGCATGGGAAACCCAGAAAATGGTATGCCATGAGATCGGGAAAGGTTTCTAAAATGCACCTCATTTCTCCTCTCCTTGTGCTCGGGTTCGCCATTCCAGCCGCTTGACTAACCATCTCCCTACTTGGAGAATCAGCACCTTTAACCTCCTGTTTCGTCCAGGTTGCAATTTGTCCTGAGGATGAACGTGAAGACGGGGAACCAACGAAAGACTAGCCCTAGGTGTTGGGACAGGCACAGGTCACTCCATTTTCCCATCAGAAAGAAGAATGAACCACAGGCTCAGCCTGCCCCCCAGAACCAAAATAGGGCCTGAAGCAATCCTGCGCTTTTGCGGCCAGCTCCCAAAAAAGCGAGGAGACAAATGGAGCTCAGGGGCACTGCAATTCACAAACGTGCAGAGTTATAAATGAGAACTCTCGTCCACAAATATATTGAGGGAAGGCAACGCAGAGGATTTGAAAGCAAGGCAGATTTGCAGGAAACAGATTTCAGGAGGTAGATTCGACTCGCCTTTAAAGCACATGAAAAGCGGCAAAACGTTGACAATGATGCCCTTGGCCAAAAAGGGCGTATGCGTTTTTTCCTGAATATATTCAGGAAAAAACGCATACGCCCTTTTTGGCCAACCAAGCAAGCCGGAAGGGCAAATCAGCGCTACAAAGGAGTCTCGCTTGCCCTCCGTCAAAAGGGCCATGCTGAACAAATTGTAAAAACCAGAAAAGCAGGACAGGCCATGGAGACATGGGAGCCTTGCTACGCTGATGAGCGGGATGTAAATTGCCAACAGGCACTCTGGAGAAGAGTACGGTGTGTCCTGAAACAAGTAAAAAACACAGCGTAGAGAGCATAGGGCAATTCCACTCATGGGCGTATAAATTGGGAAAACTAAAAATCAACAAGACACAGGCACCCTAAAGTTTACGGCTGCTCTGTTTCCAAGCACCTCCGCTTCGGTACACCTTCAATATCCCAGGAAAGAGAAAAATGGATAAAGAAATGGTGGTACTTGGCACAATGGAATATCACTCAGCCATGAAATCAATATCATAAGGCTAGTTAGCAGCATGATGAGTGGATTTAGGTTCGATGATTCTAAGTGAAATAAGTCACACAGAAAAAGACACTTATCCTAAGATATCGCTTATAGAGGGAATGTGAAAATCGCTACACTTGAACTGAATTACAAAACAGAACAGAGTCACACCTTTAGAAGACACACTATGGCTGCTTAACGGGAAAGGTGAGGTGGGGTGATGCATAAAACAAGGGTTTGAAATTAGCTCAGAGACCGCTCCATAAGCCAAATATGTAATAGACAAGGCCTACTCCCTGCTCAGTGAACTGGACTCAACACACCCTAGTCACCACACAAGAATATATCTGACTAGTAAGAATCTGAAAACCTATGTATCGATATCTCTCTGCAAGTGAATCAAGAGGGTGTAAAGCGGCATAAACACAGCAGGGAAAAGCAGCCAAACCCCATTCTAAACATACATTACTTTAAAAAACCCACAAAGCAAAGACAGTGAAAGAGAGAGAAATTCTTACAAAATCCGTTCAGGGTCTATGATGCAACCTGGATTGACCATATCTAGACCCACAGCTGGATGAGACATAAGGCTGGACACTCTTGGGGCTGAGAGGATTGGTGAGGTTGGGTGAGCAAACGCAGATACTTTAAAGTAACACTGCGGGGAACACACCCCATGGGTCTCAAATCTCCAGGTACAAGGGCATCTTCCTACATCAAAACATGCATGGGAAACCCAGAAGATGGTATGCCATGAGATCGGGAAAGGTTTCTAAAATGCACCTCATTTCTCCTCTCCTTGTGCTCGGGTTCGCCATTCCAGCCGCTTGACTAACCATCTCCCTACTTGGAGAATCAGCACCTTTAACCTCCTGTTTCGTCCAGGTTGCAATTTGTCCTGAGGATGAACGGGAAGACGGGGAACCAACGAAAGACTAGCCCTAGGTGTTGGGACAGGCACAGGTCACTCCATTTTCCCATCAGAAAGAAGAATGAACCACAGGCTCAGCCTGCCCCCCAGAACCAAAATAGGGCCTGAAGCAATCCTGCGCTTTTGCGGCCAGCTCCCAAAAAAGCGAGGAGACAAATGGAGCTCAGGGGCACTGCAATTCACAAACGTGCAGAGTTATAAATGAGAACTCTCGTCCACAAATATATTGAGGGAAGGCAACGAAGAGGATTTGAAAGCAAGGCAGATTTGCAGGAAACAGATTTCAGGAGGTAGATTCGACTCGCCTTTAAAGCACATGAAAAGCGGCAAAACGTTGACAATGATGCCCTTGGCCAAAAAGGGCGTATGCGTTTTTTCCTGAATATATTCAGGAAAAAACGCATACGCCCTTTTTGGCCAACCAAGCAAGCCGGAAGCGCAAATCAGCGCTACAAAGAAGTCTCGCTTGCCCTCGGTCAAAAGGGCCATGCTGAACAAAGTGTAAAAACCAGAAAATCAGGACAGGCCATGGAGACATGGGAGCCTTGCTACGCTGATGGGCGGGATGTAAATTGCCAACAGGCACTCTGGAGAAGAGTACGGTGTGTCCTGAAACAAGTAATAAACACAGCGTTGAGAGCATAGGGCACTTCCACTCATGGGCGTATAAATTGGGAAAACTAAAAATCAACAAGACACAGGCACCCCAAACTTTACAGCTGCTCTGTTGCCAAGAACCTCCGCTTCGGTACACCTTCAATATCCCAGGAAAGAGAAAAATGGATAAAGAAATGGTGGTACTTGGCACAATGGAATATCACTCAGCCATGAAATCAATGTCATAAGGCTAGTTAGCAGCATGATGAGTGGATTTAGGTACGATGATTCTAAGTGAAATAAGTCACACAGAAAAAGGCACTTGTCCTAAGATATCGCTTATAGAGGGAATGTCAAAATCGCTACACTTGAACTGAATTACAAAACAGAACAGAGTCACACCTTTAGAAGACACACTATGGCTGCTTAACGAGAAAGGTGAGGTGGGGTGATGCATAAAACAAGGGTTTGAAATTAGCTCAGAGACCGCTCCATAAGCCAAATATGTAATAGACAAGGCCTACTCCCTGCTCAGTGAACTGGACTCAACACACCCTAGTCACCACACAAGAATATATCTGACTAGTAAGAATCTGAAGACCTATATATCGATATCTCTCTGCAAGTGAATCAAGAGGGTGTAAAGCGGCATCAACACAGCAGGGAAAAGCAGCCAAGCCCGATTCTAAACATAAATTTCTTTAAAAAACCCACAAAACAAAGACAGTGAAAGAGAGAGAAATTCTTACAAAGTCCGTTCAGGGTCTATGATGCAACCTGGATTGACCATATCTAGACCCACAGCTGGATGAGACATAAGGCTGGACACTCTTGGCGCTGAGAGGATTGGTGAGGTTGGGTGAGCAAACGCAGATACTTTAAAGTAACACTGCGGGGAACACACCCCATGGGTCTCAAATCTCCAGGTACAAGGGCATCTTCCTACATCAAAACATGCATGGGAAACCCAGAAGATGGTATGCCATGAGATCGGGAAAGGTTTCTAAAATGCACCTCATTTCTCCTCTCCTTGTGCTCGGGTTCACCATTCCAGCTGCTTGACTAACCATCTCCCTACTTGGAGAATCAGCACCTTTAACCTCCTGATTGTACAGGTTGCAATTTGTCCTGAGGATGAACGGGAAGACGCGGAACCAACGAGAGACGAGCCCTAGGTGTTGGGACAGGCATAGGTCACTCCATTTTCTCATCAGGAAGAAGAATGAACCACAGGCTCAGCCTGCCCCCCAGAACCAAAATAGGGCCTGAAGCAATCCTGCGCTTTTGCGGCCAGCTCCCAAAAAAGCGAGGAGACAAATGGAGCTCAGGGGCACTGCAATTCACAAACGTGCAGAGTTATAAATGAGAACTCTCGTCCACAAATATATTGAGGGAAGGCAACGAAGAGGATTTGAAAGCAAGGCAGATTTGCAGGAAACAGATTTCAGGAGGTAGATTCGACTCGCCTTTAAAGCACATGAAAAGCGGCAAAACGTTGAGAATGATGCCCTTGGCCAAAAAGGGCGTATGCGTTTTTTCCTGAATATATTCAGGAAAAAACGCATACGCCCTTTTTGGCCAACCAAGCAAGCCGGAAGGGCAAATCAGCGCTACAAAGAAGTCTCGCTTGCCCTCGGTCAAAAGGGCCATGCTGAACAAAGTGTAAAAACCAGAAAAGCAGGACAGGCCATGGAGACATGGGAGCCTTGCTACGCTGATGGGCGGGATGTAAATTGCCAACAGGCACTCTGGAGAAGAGTACGGTGTGTCCTGAAACAAGTAATAAACACAGCGTTGAGAGCATAGGGCACTTCCACTCATGGGCGTATAAATTGGGAAAACTAAAAGTCAACAAGACACAGGCACCCCAAACTTTACGGCTGCTCTGTTTCCAAGAACCTCCGCTTCGGTACACCTTCAATATCCCAGGAAAGAGAAAAATGGATAAAGAAATGGTGGTACTTGGCACAATGCAATATCACTCAGCCATGAAATCAATGTCATAAGGCTAGTTAGCAGCATGATGAGTGGATTTAGGTACGATGATTCTAAGTGAAATAAGTCACACAGAAAAAGGCACTTATCCTAAGATATCGCTTATAGAGGGAATGTCAAAATCGCTACACTTGAACTGAATTACAAAACAGAACAGAGGCACACCTTTAGAAGACACACTATGGCTGCTTAACGGGAAAGGTGAGGTGGGGTGATGCATAAAACAAGGGTTTGAAATTAGCTCAGAGACCGCTCCATAAGCCAAATATGTAATAGACAAGGCCTACTCCCTGCTCAGTGAACTGGACTCAACACACCCTAGTCACCACACAAGAATATATCTGACTAGTAAGAATCTGAAAACCTATATATCGATATCTCTCTGCAAGTGAATCAAGAGGGTGTAAAGCGGCATCAACACAGCAGGGAAAAGCAGCCAAGCCCGATTCTAAACATAAATTTCTTTAAAAAACCCACAAAACAAAGACAGTGAAAGAGAGAGAAATTCTTACAAAATCCGTTCAGGGTCTATGATGCAACCTGGATTGACCATATCTAGACCCACAGCTGGATGAGACATAAGGCTGGACACTCTTGGGGCTGAGAGGATTGGTGAGGTTGGGTGAGCAAACGCAGATACTTTAAAGTAACACTGCGGGGAACACACCCCACGGGTCTCAAATCTCCAGGTACAAGGGCATCTTCCTACATCAAAACATGCATGGGAAACCCAGAAAATGGTATGCCATGAGATCGGGAAAGGTTTCTAAAATGCACCTCATTTCTCCTCTCCTTGTGCTCGGGTTCGCCATTCCAGCCGCTTGACTAACCATCTCCCTACTTGGAGAATCAGCACCTTTAACCTCCTGTTTCGTCCAGGTTGCAATTTGTCCTGAGGATGAACGTGAAGACGGGGAACCAACGAAAGACTAGCCCTAGGTGTTGGGACAGGCACAGGTCACTCCATTTTCCCATCAGAAAGAAGAATGAACCACAGGCTCAGCCTGCCCCCCAGAACCAAAATAGGGCCTGAAGCAATCCTGCGCTTTTGCGGCCAGCTCCCAAAAAAGCGAGGAGACAAATGGAGCTCAGGGGCACTGCAATTCACAAACGTGCAGAGTTATAAATGAGAACTCTCGTCCACAAATATATTGAGGGAAGGCAACGCAGAGGATTTGAAAGCAAGGCAGATTTGCAGGAAACAGATTTCAGGAGGTAGATTCGACTCGCCTTTAAAGCACATGAAAAGCGGCAAAACGTTGACAATGATGCCCTTGGCCAAAAAGGGCGTATGCGTTTTTTCCTGAATATATTCAGGAAAAAACGCATACGCCCTTTTTGGCCAACCAAGCAAGCCGGAAGGGCAAATCAGCGCTACAAAGAAGTCTCGCTTGCCCTCCGTCAAAAGGGCCATGCTGAACAAATTGTAAAAACCAGAAAAGCAGGACAGGCCATGGAGACATGGGAGCCTTGCTACGCTGATGAGCGGGATGTAAATTGCCAACAGGCACTCTGGAGAAGAGTACGGTGTGTCCTGAAACAAGTAAAAAACACAGCGTAGAGAGCATAGGGCAATTCCACTCATGGGCGTATAAATTGGGAAAACTAAAAATCAACAAGACACAGGCACCCTAAAGTTTACGGCTGCTCTGTTTCCAAGCACCTCCGCTTCGGTACACCTTCAATATCCCAGGAAAGAGAAAAATGGATAAAGAAATGGTGGTACTTGGCACAATGGAATATCACTCAGCCATGAAATCAATATCATAAGGCTAGTTAGCAGCATGATGAGTGGATTTAGGTTCGATGATTCTAAGTGAAATAAGTCACACAGAAAAAGACACTTATCCTAAGATATCGCTTATAGAGGGAATGTGAAAATCGCTACACTTGAACTGAATTACAAAACAGAACAGAGTCACACCTTTAGAAGACACACTATGGCTGCTTAACGGGAAAGGTGAGGTGGGGTGATGCATAAAACAAGGGTTTGAAATTAGCTCAGAGACCGCTCCATAAGCCAAATATGTAATAGACAAGGCCTACTCCCTGCTCAGTGAACTGGACTCAACACACCCTAGTCACCACACAAGAATATATCTGACTAGTAAGAATCTGAAAACCTATGTATCGATATCTCTCTGCAAGTGAATCAAGAGGGTGTAAAGCGGCATAAACACAGCAGGGAAAAGCAGCCAAACCCCATTCTAAACATACATTACTTTAAAAAACCCACAAAGCAAAGACAGTGAAAGAGAGAGAAATTCTTACAAAATCCGTTCAGGGTCTATGATGCAACCTGGATTGACCATATCTAGACCCACAGCTGGATGAGACATAAGGCTGGACACTCTTGGGGCTGAGAGGATTGGTGAGGTTGGGTGAGCAAACGCAGATACTTTAAAGTAACACTGCGGGGAACACACCCCATGGGTCTCAAATCTCCAGGTACAAGGGCATCTTCCTACATCAAAACATGCATGGGAAACCCAGAAGATGGTATGCCATGAGATCGGGAAAGGTTTCTAAAATGCACCTCATTTCTCCTCTCCTTGTGCTCGGGTTCGCCATTCCAGCCGCTTGACTAACCATCTCCCTACTTGGAGAATCAGCACCTTTAACCTCCTGTTTCGTCCAGGTTGCAATTTGTCCTGAGGATGAACGGGAAGACGGGGAACCAACGAAAGACTAGCCCTAGGTGTTGGGACAGGCACAGGTCACTCCATTTTCCCATCAGAAAGAAGAATGAACCACAGGCTCAGCCTGCCCCCCAGAACCAAAATAGGGCCTGAAGCAATCCTGCGCTTTTGCGGCCAGCTCCCAAAAAAGCGAGGAGACAAATGGAGCTCAGGGGCACTGCAATTCACAAACGTGCAGAGTTATAAATGAGAACTCTCGTCCACAAATATATTGAGGGAAGGCAACGAAGAGGATTTGAAAGCAAGGCAGATTTGCAGGAAACAGATTTCAGGAGGTAGATTCGACTCGCCTTTAAAGCACATGAAAAGCGGCAAAACGTTGACAATGATGCCCTTGGCCAAAAAGGGCGTATGCGTTTTTTCCTGAATATATTCAGGAAAAAACGCATACGCCCTTTTTGGCCAACCAAGCAAGCCGGAAGCGCAAATCAGCGCTACAAAGAAGTCTCGCTTGCCCTCGGTCAAAAGGGCCATGCTGAACAAAGTGTAAAAACCAGAAAATCAGGACAGGCCATGGAGACATGGGAGCCTTGCTACGCTGATGGGCGGGATGTAAATTGCCAACAGGCACTCTGGAGAAGAGTACGGTGTGTCCTGAAACAAGTAATAAACACAGCGTTGAGAGCATAGGGCACTTCCACTCATGGGCGTATAAATTGGGAAAACTAAAAATCAACAAGACACAGGCACCCCAAACTTTACAGCTGCTCTGTTGCCAAGAACCTCCGCTTCGGTACACCTTCAATATCCCAGGAAAGAGAAAAATGGATAAAGAAATGGTGGTACTTGGCACAATGGAATATCACTCAGCCATGAAATCAATGTCATAAGGCTAGTTAGCAGCATGATGAGTGGATTTAGGTACGATGATTCTAAGTGAAATAAGTCACACAGAAAAAGGCACTTGTCCTAAGATATCGCTTATAGAGGGAATGTCAAAATCGCTACACTTGAACTGAATTACAAAACAGAACAGAGTCACACCTTTAGAAGACACACTATGGCTGCTTAACGAGAAAGGTGAGGTGGGGTGATGCATAAAACAAGGGTTTGAAATTAGCTCAGAGACCGCTCCATAAGCCAAATATGTAATAGACAAGGCCTACTCCCTGCTCAGTGAACTGGACTCAACACACCCTAGTCACCACACAAGAATATATCTGACTAGTAAGAATCTGAAGACCTATATATCGATATCTCTCTGCAAGTGAATCAAGAGGGTGTAAAGCGGCATCAACACAGCAGGGAAAAGCAGCCAAGCCCGATTCTAAACATAAATTTCTTTAAAAAACCCACAAAACAAAGACAGTGAAAGAGAGAGAAATTCTTACAAAGTCCGTTCAGGGTCTATGATGCAACCTGGATTGACCATATCTAGACCCACAGCTGGATGAGACGTAAGGCTGGACACTCTTGGCGCTGAGAGGATTGGTGAGGTTGGGTGAGCAAACGCAGATACTTTAAAGTAACACTGCGGGGAACACACCCCATGGGTCTCAAATCTCCAGGTACAAGGGCATCTTCCTACATCAAAACATGCATGGGAAACCCAGAAGATGGTATGCCATGAGATCGGGAAAGGTTTCTAAAATGCACCTCATTTCTCCTCTCCTTGTGCTCGGGTTCACCATTCCAGCTGCTTGACTAACCATCTCCCTACTTGGAGAATCAGCACCTTTAACCTCCTGATTGTACAGGTTGCAATTTGTCCTGAGGATGAACGGGAAGACGCGGAACCAACGAGAGACGAGCCCTAGGTGTTGGGACAGGCATAGGTCACTCCATTTTCTCATCAGGAAGAAGAATGAACCACAGGCTCAGCCTGCCCCCCAGAACCAAAATAGGGCCTGAAGCAATCCTGCGCTTTTGCGGCCAGCTCCCAAAAAAGCGAGGAGACAAATGGAGCTCAGGGGCACTGCAATTCACAAACGTGCAGAGTTATAAATGAGAACTCTCGTCCACAAATATATTGAGGGAAGGCAACGAAGAGGATTTGAAAGCAAGGCAGATTTGCAGGAAACAGATTTCAGGAGGTAGATTCGACTCGCCTTTAAAGCACATGAAAAGCGGCAAAACGTTGAGAATGATGCCCTTGGCCAAAAAGGGCGTATGCGTTTTTTCCTGAATATATTCAGGAAAAAACGCATACGCCCTTTTTGGCCAACCAAGCAAGCCGGAAGGGCAAATCAGCGCTACAAAGAAGTCTCGCTTGCCCTCGGTCAAAAGGGCCATGCTGAACAAAGTGTAAAAACCAGAAAAGCAGGACAGGCCATGGAGACATGGGAGCCTTGCTACGCTGATGGGCGGGATGTAAATTGCCAACAGGCACTCTGGAGAAGAGTACGGTGTGTCCTGAAACAAGTAATAAACACAGCGTTGAGAGCATAGGGCACTTCCACTCATGGGCGTATAAATTGGGAAAACTAAAAGTCAACAAGACACAGGCACCCCAAACTTTACGGCTGCTCTGTTTCCAAGAACCTCCGCTTCGGTACACCTTCAATATCCCAGGAAAGAGAAAAATGGATAAAGAAATGGTGGTACTTGGCACAATGCAATATCACTCAGCCATGAAATCAATGTCATAAGGCTAGTTAGCAGCATGATGAGTGGATTTAGGTACGATGATTCTAAGTGAAATAAGTCACACAGAAAAAGGCACTTATCCTAAGATATCGCTTATAGAGGGAATGTCAAAATCGCTACACTTGAACTGAATTACAAAACAGAACAGAGGCACACCTTTAGAAGACACACTATGGCTGCTTAACCGGAAAGGTGAGGTGGGGTGATGCATAAAACAAGGGTTTGAAATTAGCTCAGACACCGCTCCATAAGCCAAATATGTAATAGACAAGGCCTACTCCCTGCTCAGTGAACTGGACTCAACACCCCCTAGTCACCACACAAGAATATATCTGACTAGTATGAATCTGAAAACCTATGTATTGATATCTCTCTGCAAGTGAATCAAGAGGGTGTAAAGCGGCATAAACACAGCAGGGAAAAGCAGCCAAGCCCGATTCTAAACATAAATTTCTTTAAAAAACCCACAAAACAAAGACAGTGAAAGAGAGAGAAATTCTTACAAAATCCGTTCAGGGTCTATGATGCAACCTGGATTGACCATATCTAGACCCACAGCTGGATGAGACATAAGGCTGGACACTCTTGGGGCTGAGAGGATTGGTGAGGTTGGGTGAGCAAACGCAGATACTTTAAAGTAACACTGCGGGGAACACACCCCACGGGTCTCAAATCTCCAGGTACAAGGGTATCTTCCTACATCAAAACATGCATGGGAAACCCAGAAGATGGTATGCCATGAGATCGGTAAAGGTTTCTAAAATGCACCTCATTTCTCCTCTCCTTGTGCTCGGGTTCGCCATTCCAGCCGCTTGATTAACCATCTCCCTACTTGGAGAATCCGCACCTTTAACCTACTGTTTCGTCCAGGTTGCAATTTGTCCTGAGGATGAACGGGAAGACGGGGAACAAACGAAAGACTAGCCCTAGGTGTTGGGACAGGCATAGGTCACTCCATTTTCCCATCAGAAAGAAGAATGAACCACAGGCTCAGCCTGCCCCCCAGAACCAAAATAGGGCCTGAAGCAATCCTGCGCTTTTGCGGCCAGCTCCCAAAAAAGCGAGGAGACAAATGGAGCTCAGGGGCACTGCAATTCACAAACGTGCAGAGTTATAAATGAGAACTCTCGTCCACAAATATATTGAGGGAAGGCAACGAAGAGGATTTGAAAGCAAGGCAGATTTGCAGGAAACAGATTTCAGGAGGTAGATTCGACTCGCCTTTAAAGCACATGAAAAGCGGCAAAACGTTGACAATGATGCCCTTGGCCAAAAAGGGCGTATGCGTTTTTTCCTGAATATATTCAGGAAAAAACGCATACGCCCTTTTTGGCCAACCAAGCAAGCCGGAAGGGCAAATCAGCGCTACAAAGAAGTCTCGCTTGCCCTCGGTCAAAAGGGCCATGCTGAACAAAGTGTAAAAACCAGAAAATCAGGACAGGCCATGGAGACATGGGAGCCTTGCTACGCTGATGGGCGGGATGTAAATTGCCAACAGGCACTCTGGAGAAGAGTACGGTGTGTCCTGAAACAAGTAATAAACACAGCGTTGAGAGCATAGGGCACTTCCACTCATGGGCGTATAAATTGGGAAAACTAAAAATCAACAAGACACAGGCACCCCAAACTTTACAGCTGCTCTGTTGCCAAGAACCTCCGCTTCGGTACACCTTCAATATCCCAGGAAAGAGAAAAATGGATAAAGAAATGGTGGTACTTGGCACAATGGAATATCATTCAGCCATGAAATCAATGTCATAAGGCTAGTTAGCAGCATGATGAGTGGATTTAGGTACGATGATTCTAAGTGAAATAAGTCACACAGAAAAAGACACTTATCCTAAGATATCGCTTATAGAGGGAATGTCAAAATCGCTACACTTGAACTGAATTACAAAACAGAACAGAGGCACACCTTTAGAAGACACACTATGGCTGCTTAACGGGAAAGGTGAGGTGGGGTGATGCATAAAACAAGGGTTTGAAATTAGCTCAGACACCGCTCCATAAGCCAAATATGTAATAGACAAGGCCTACTCCCTGCTCAGTGAACTGGACTCAACACCCCCTAGTCACCGCACAAGAATATATCTGACTAGTATGAATCTGAAAACCTATGTATTGATATCTCTCTGCAAGTGAATCAAGAGGGTGTAAAGCGGCATAAACACAGCAGGGAAAAGCAGCCAAACCCCATTCTAAACATACATTACTTTAAAAAACCCACAAAGCAAAGACAGTGAAAGAGAGAGAAATTCTTACAAAATCCGTTCAGGGTCTCTGATGCAACCTGGATTGACCATATCTAGACCCACAGCTGGATGAGACATAAGGCTGGACACTCTTGGGGCTGAGAGGATTGGTGAGGTTGGGTGAGCAAATGCAGATACTTTAAAGTAATACCGCGGGGTACCCACCCCATGGGTCTCAAATCTCCAGGTACAAGGAAATCTTCCTACATCAAAACATGCATGGGAAACCCAGATGATGGTATGCCGTGAGATCGGGAAAGGTTTCTAAAACGCACCTCATTTCTCCTCTCCTTGTGCTCGGGTTCACCATTCCAGCCGCTTGACTAACCATCTCCCTACTTGGAGAATCAGCACCTTTAACCTCCTGTTTCGTCCAGGTTGCAATTTGTCCTGAGGGTGAACGGGAAGACGGGGAACCAACGAAAGACTAGCCCTAGGTGTTGGGACAGGCACAGGTCACTCCATTTTCCCATCAGGAAGAAGAATGAACCACAGGCTCAGCCTGCCCCCCAGATCCAAAATAGGGCCTGAAGCAATCCTGCGCTTTTGCGGCCAGCTCCCAAAAAAGCGAGGAGACAAATGGAGCTCAGGGGCACTGCAATTCACAAACGTGCAGAGTTATAAATGAGAACTCTCGTCCACAAATATATTGAGGGAAGGCAACGAAGAGGATTTGAAAGCAAGGCAGATTTGCAGGAAACAGATTTCAGGAGGTAGATTCGACTCGCCTTTAAAGCACATGAAAAGCGGCAACACGTTGACAATGATGCCCTTGGCCAAAAAGGGCGTATGCGTTTTTTCCTGAATATATTCAGGAAAAAACGCATACGCCCTTTTTGGCCAACCAAGCAAGCCGGAAGGGCAAATCAGCGCTACAAAGAAGTCTCGCTTGCCCTAGGTCAAAAAGGCCATGCTGCACAAAGTGTAAAAAGCAGAAAAGCAGGACAGGCCATGGAGACATGGGAGCCTTGCTACGCTGATGGGCGGGATGTAAATTGCCAACAGGCACTCTGGAGAAGAGTACGGTGTGTCCTGAAACAAGTAATAAACACAGCGTTGAGAGCATAGGGTACTTCAACTCATGGGCATATAAATTGGGAAAACTAAAAATCAACAAGACACAGGCACCCTAAATTTTACGGCTGCTCTGTTTCCAAGAACCTCCACTTCGGTACACCTTCAATATCCCAGGAAAGAGAAAAATGGATAAAGAAATGGTGGTACTTGGCACAGTGGAATATCACTCAGCCATGAAATCAATGTCATAAGGCTAGTTAGCAGCATGATGAGTGGATTTAGATACGATGATTCTAAGTGAAATAAGTCACACAGAAAAAGACACTTATCCTAAGATATCGCTTATAGAGGGAATGTCAAAATCGCTACACTTGAACTGAATTACAAAACAGAACAGAGTCACACCTTTAGAAGACACACTATGGCTGCTTAACGGGAAAGGTGAGGTGGGGTGATGCATAAAACAAGGGTTTGAAATTAGCTCAGAGACCGCTCCATAAGCCAAATATGTAATAGACAAGGCCTACTCCCTGCTCAGTGAACTGGACTCAACACACCCTAGTCACCACACAAGAATATATCTGACTAGTAAGAATCTGAAAACCTATGTATCGATATCTCTCTGCAAGTGAATCAAGAGGGTGTAAAGCGGCATCAACACAGCAGGGAAAAGCAGCCAAGCCCGATTCTAAACATAAATTACTTTAAAAAACCCACAAAACAAAGACAGTGAAAGAGAGAGAAATTCTTACAAAATCCGTTCAGGGTCTATGATGCAACCTGGATTGACCATATCAAGACCCACAGCTGGATGAGACATAAGGCTGGACACTCTTGGGGCTGAGAGGATTGGTGAGGTTGGGTGAGCAAATGCAGATACTTTAAAGTAATACCGCGGGGTACCCACCCCATGGGTCTCAAATCTCCAGGTACAAGGGAATCTTCCTACATCAAAACATGCATGGGAAAGCCAGAAGATGGTATGCCGTGAGATCGGGAAAGGTTTCTAAAACGCACCTCATTTCTCCTCTCCTTGTGCTCGGGTTCGCCATTCCAGCCGCTTGACTAACCATCTCCCTACTTGGAGAATCAGCACCTTTAACCTACTGTTTCGTCCAGGTTGCAATTTGTCCTGAGGATGAACGGGAAGACGGGGAACCAACGAAAGACTAGCCCTAGGTGTTGGGACAGGCACAGGTCACTCCATTTTCCCATCAGGAAGAAGAATGAACCACAGGCTCAGCCTGCCCCCCAGAACCAAAATAGGGCCTGAAGCAATCCTGCGCTTTTGCGGCCAGCTCCCAAAAAAGCGAGGAGACAAATGGAGCTCAGGGGCACTGCAATTCACAAACGTGCAGAGTTATGAATGAGAACTCTCGTCCACAAATATATTGAGGGAAGGCAACGAAGAGGATTTGAAAGCAAGGCAGATTTGCAGGAAACAGATTTCAGGAGGTAGATTCGACTCGCCTTTAAAGCACATGAAAAGCGGCAAAACGTTGACAATGATGCCCTTGGCCAAAAAGGGCGTATGCGTTTTTTCCTGAATATATTCAGGAAAAAACGCATACGCCCTTTTTGGCCAACCAAGCAAGCCGGAAGGGCAAATCAGCGCTACAAAGAAGTCTCGCTTGCCCTCGGTCAAAAGGGCCATGCTGAACAAAGTGTAAAAACCAGAAAAGCAGGACAGGCCATGGAGACATGGGAGCCTTGCTACGCTGATGGGCGGGATGTAAATTGCCAACAGGCACTCTGGAGAAGAGTACGGTGTGTCCTCAAACAAGTAATAAACACAGCGTAGAGAGCATAGGGCACTTCCACTCATGGGCGTATAAATTGGGAAAACTAAAAATCAACAAGACACAGGCACCCTAAAGTTTACGGCTGCTCTGTTTCCAAGAACCTCCGCTTCGGTACACCTTCAATATCCCAGGAAAGAGAAAAATGGATAAAGAAATGGTGGTACTTGGCATAATGGAATATCACTCAGCCATGAAATCAATATCATAAGGCTAGTTAGCAGCATGATGAGTGGATTTAGGTTCGATGATTCTAAGTGAAATAAGTCACACAGAAAAAGACACTTATCCTAAGATATCGCTTATAGAGGGAATGTCAAAATAGCTACACTTGAACTGAATTACAAAACAGAACAGAGTCACACCTTTAGAAGACACACTATGGCTGCTTAACGGGAAAGGTGAGGTGGGGTGATGCATAAAACAAGGGTTTGAAATTAGCTCAGAGACCGCTCCATAAGCCAAATATGTAATAGACAAGGCCTACTCCCTGCTCAGTGAACTGGACTCAACACACCCTAGTCACCACACAAGAATATATCTGACAAGTAAGAATCTGAAAACCTATGTATCGATATCTCTCTGCAAGTGAATCAAGAGGGTGTAAAGCGGCATAAACACAGCAGGGAAAAGCAGCCAAACCCCATTCTAAACATACATTACTTTAAAAAACCCACAAAGCAAAGACAGTGAAAGAGAGAGAAATTCTTACAAAATCCGTTCAGGGTCTATGATGCAACCTGGATTGACCATATCTAGACCCACAGCTGGATGAGACATAAGGCTGGACACTCTTGGGGCTGAGAGGATTGGTGAGGTTGGGTGAGCAAACGCAGATACTTTAAAGTAACACTGCGGGGAACACACCCCATGGGTCTCAAATCTCCAGGTACAAGGGCATCTTCCTACATCAAAACATGCATGGGAAACCCAGAAGATGGTATGCCATGAGATCGGGAAAGGTTTCTAAAATGCACCTCATTTCTCCTCTCCTTGTGCTCGGGTTCACCATTCCAGGTGCTTGACTAACCATCTCCCTACTTGAAGAATCAGCACCTTTAACCTCCTGATTGTACAGGTTGCAATTTGTCCTGAGGATGAACGTGAAGACGGGGAACCAACGAGAGACGAGCCCTAGGTGTTGGGACAGGCATAGGTCACTCCATTTTCCCATCAGGAAGAAGAATGAACCACAGGCTCAGCCTGCCCCCCAGAACCAAAATAGGGCCTGAAGCAATCCTGCGCTTTTGCGGCCAGCTCCCAAAAAAGCGAGGAGACAAATGGAGCTCAGGGGCACTGCAATTCACAAACGTGCAGAGTTATAAATGAGAACTCTCGTCCACAAATATATTGAGGGAAGGCAACGAAGAGGATTTGAAAGCAAGGCAGATTTGCAGGAAACAGATTTCAGGAGGTAGATTAGACTCGCCTTTAAAGCACATGAAAAGCGGCAAAACGTTGACAATGATGCCCTTGGCCAAAAAGGGCGTATGCGTTTTTTCCTGAATATATTCAGGAAAAAACGCATACGCCCTTTTTGGCCAACCAAGCAAGCCGGAAGGGCAAATCAGCGCTACAAAGAAGTCTCGCTTGCCCTCGGTCAAAAGGGCCATGCCGAACAAAGTGTAAAAACCAGAAAAGCAGGACAGGCCATGGAGACATGGGAGCCTTGCTACGCTGATGGGCGGGATGTAAATTGCCAACAGGCACTCTGGAGATGAGTACGGTGTGTCCTGAAACAAGTAATAAACACAGCGTTGAGAGCATAGGGCACTTCCACTCATGGGCGTATAAATTGGGAAAAGTAAAAATCAACAAGACACAGGCACCCCAAACTTTATGGCTGCTCTGTTTCCAAGAACCTCCACATCGGTACACCTTCAATATCCCAGGAAAGAGAAAAATGGATAAAGAAATGGTGGTACTTGGCACAATGGAATATCACTCAGCCATGAAATCAATGTCATAAGGCTAGTTAGCAGCGTGATGAGTGGATTTAGGTACGATGATTCTAAGTGAAATAAGTCACACAGAAAAAGACACTTATCCTAAGATATCGCTTATAGAGGGAATGTCAAAATCGCTACACTTGAACTGAATTACAAAACAGAACAGAGTCACACCTTTAGAAGACACACTATGGCTGCTTAACGGGAAAGGTGAGGTGGGGTGATGCATAAAACAAGGGTTTGAAATTAGCTCAGAGACCGCTCCATAAGCCAAATATGTAATAGACAAGGCCTACTCCCTGCTCAGTGAACTGGACTCAACACACCCTAGTCACCACACAAGAATATATCTGACTAGTAAGAATCTGAAAACCTATATATCGATATCTCTCTGCAAGTGAATCAAGAGGGTGTAAAGCGGCATCAACACAGCAGGGAAAAGCAGCCAAGCCCGATTCTAAACATAAATTTCTTTAAAAAACCCACAAAACAAAGACAGTGAAAGAGAGAGAAATTCTTACAAAATCCGTTCAGGGTCTATGATGCAACCTGGATTGACCATATCTAGACCCACAGCTGGATGAGACATAAGGCTGGACACTCTTGGGGCTGAGAGGATTGGTGAGGTTGGGTGAGCAAACGCAGATACTTTAAAGTAACACTGCGGGGAACACACCCCACGGGTCTCAAATCTCCAGGTACAAGGGCATCTTCCTACATCAAAACATGCATGGGAAACCCAGAAAATGGTATGCCATGAGATCGGGAAAGGTTTCTAAAATGCACCTCATTTCTCCTCTCCTTGTGCTCGGGTTCGCCATTCCAGCCGCTTGACTAACCATCTCCCTACTTGGAGAATCAGCACCTTTAACCTCCTGTTTCGTCCAGGTTGCAATTTGTCCTGAGGATGAACGTGAAGACGGGGAACCAACGAAAGACTAGCCCTAGGTGTTGGGACAGGCACAGGTCACTCCATTTTCCCATCAGAAAGAAGAATGAACCACAGGCTCAGCCTGCCCCCCAGAACCAAAATAGGGCCTGAAGCAATCCTGCGCTTTTGCGGCCAGCTCCCAAAAAAGCGAGGAGACAAATGGAGCTCAGGGGCACTGCAATTCACAAACGTGCAGAGTTATAAATGAGAACTCTCGTCCACAAATATATTGAGGGAAGGCAACGCAGAGGATTTGAAAGCAAGGCAGATTTGCAGGAAACAGATTTCAGGAGGTAGATTCGACTCGCCTTTAAAGCACATGAAAAGCGGCAAAACGTTGACAATGATGCCCTTGGCCAAAAAGGGCGTATGCGTTTTTTCCTGAATATATTCAGGAAAAAACGCATACGCCCTTTTTGGCCAACCAAGCAAGCCGGAAGGGCAAATCAGCGCTACAAAGAAGTCTCGCTTGCCCTCCGTCAAAAGGGCCATGCTGAACAAATTGTAAAAACCAGAAAAGCAGGACAGGCCATGGAGACATGGGAGCCTTGCTACGCTGATGAGCGGGATGTAAATTGCCAACAGGCACTCTGGAGAAGAGTACGGTGTGTCCTGAAACAAGTAAAAAACACAGCGTAGAGAGCATAGGGCAATTCCACTCATGGGCGTATAAATTGGGAAAACTAAAAATCAACAAGACACAGGCACCCTAAAGTTTACGGCTGCTCTGTTTCCAAGCACCTCCGCTTCGGTACACCTTCAATATCCCAGGAAAGAGAAAAATGGATAAAGAAATGGTGGTACTTGGCACAATGGAATATCACTCAGCCATGAAATCAATATCATAAGGCTAGTTAGCAGCATGATGAGTGGATTTAGGTTCGATGATTCTAAGTGAAATAAGTCACACAGAAAAAGACACTTATCCTAAGATATCGCTTATAGAGGGAATGTGAAAATCGCTACACTTGAACTGAATTACAAAACAGAACAGAGTCACACCTTTAGAAGACACACTATGGCTGCTTAACGGGAAAGGTGAGGTGGGGTGATGCATAAAACAAGGGTTTGAAATTAGCTCAGAGACCGCTCCATAAGCCAAATATGTAATAGACAAGGCCTACTCCCTGCTCAGTGAACTGGACTCAACACACCCTAGTCACCACACAAGAATATATCTGACTAGTAAGAATCTGAAAACCTATGTATCGATATCTCTCTGCAAGTGAATCAAGAGGGTGTAAAGCGGCATAAACACAGCAGGGAAAAGCAGCCAAACCCCATTCTAAACATACATTACTTTAAAAAACCCACAAAGCAAAGACAGTGAAAGAGAGAGAAATTCTTACAAAATCCGTTCAGGGTCTATGATGCAACCTGGATTGACCATATCTAGACCCACAGCTGGATGAGACATAAGGCTGGACACTCTTGGGGCTGAGAGGATTGGTGAGGTTGGGTGAGCAAACGCAGATACTTTAAAGTAACACTGCGGGGAACACACCCCATGGGTCTCAAATCTCCAGGTACAAGGGCATCTTCCTACATCAAAACATGCATGGGAAACCCAGAAGATGGTATGCCATGAGATCGGGAAAGGTTTCTAAAATGCACCTCATTTCTCCTCTCCTTGTGCTCGGGTTCGCCATTCCAGCCGCTTGACTAACCATCTCCCTACTTGGAGAATCAGCACCTTTAACCTCCTGTTTCGTCCAGGTTGCAATTTGTCCTGAGGATGAACGGGAAGACGGGGAACCAACGAAAGACTAGCCCTAGGTGTTGGGACAGGCACAGGTCACTCCATTTTCCCATCAGAAAGAAGAATGAACCACAGGCTCAGCCTGCCCCCCAGAACCAAAATAGGGCCTGAAGCAATCCTGCGCTTTTGCGGCCAGCTCCCAAAAAAGCGAGGAGACAAATGGAGCTCAGGGGCACTGCAATTCACAAACGTGCAGAGTTATAAATGAGAACTCTCGTCCACAAATATATTGAGGGAAGGCAACGAAGAGGATTTGAAAGCAAGGCAGATTTGCAGGAAACAGATTTCAGGAGGTAGATTCGACTCGCCTTTAAAGCACATGAAAAGCGGCAAAACGTTGACAATGATGCCCTTGGCCAAAAAGGGCGTATGCGTTTTTTCCTGAATATATTCAGGAAAAAACGCATACGCCCTTTTTGGCCAACCAAGCAAGCCGGAAGCGCAAATCAGCGCTACAAAGAAGTCTCGCTTGCCCTCGGTCAAAAGGGCCATGCTGAACAAAGTGTAAAAACCAGAAAATCAGGACAGGCCATGGAGACATGGGAGCCTTGCTACGCTGATGGGCGGGATGTAAATTGCCAACAGGCACTCTGGAGAAGAGTACGGTGTGTCCTGAAACAAGTAATAAACACAGCGTTGAGAGCATAGGGCACTTCCACTCATGGGCGTATAAATTGGGAAAACTAAAAATCAACAAGACACAGGCACCCCAAACTTTACAGCTGCTCTGTTGCCAAGAACCTCCGCTTCGGTACACCTTCAATATCCCAGGAAAGAGAAAAATGGATAAAGAAATGGTGGTACTTGGCACAATGGAATATCACTCAGCCATGAAATCAATGTCATAAGGCTAGTTAGCAGCATGATGAGTGGATTTAGGTACGATGATTCTAAGTGAAATAAGTCACACAGAAAAAGGCACTTGTCCTAAGATATCGCTTATAGAGGGAATGTCAAAATCGCTACACTTGAACTGAATTACAAAACAGAACAGAGTCACACCTTTAGAAGACACACTATGGCTGCTTAACGAGAAAGGTGAGGTGGGGTGATGCATAAAACAAGGGTTTGAAATTAGCTCAGAGACCGCTCCATAAGCCAAATATGTAATAGACAAGGCCTACTCCCTGCTCAGTGAACTGGACTCAACACACCCTAGTCACCACACAAGAATATATCTGACTAGTAAGAATCTGAAGACCTATATATCGATATCTCTCTGCAAGTGAATCAAGAGGGTGTAAAGCGGCATCAACACAGCAGGGAAAAGCAGCCAAGCCCGATTCTAAACATAAATTTCTTTAAAAAACCCACAAAACAAAGACAGTGAAAGAGAGAGAAATTCTTACAAAGTCCGTTCAGGGTCTATGATGCAACCTGGATTGACCATATCTAGACCCACAGCTGGATGAGACATAAGGCTGGACACTCTTGGCGCTGAGAGGATTGGTGAGGTTGGGTGAGGAAACGCAGATACTTTAAAGTAACACTGCGGGGAACACACCCCATGGGTCTCAAATCTCCAGGTACAAGGGCATCTTCCTACATCAAAACATGCATGGGAAACCCAGAAGATGGTATGCCATGAGATCGGGAAAGGTTTCTAAAATGCACCTCATTTCTCCTCTCCTTGTGCTCGGGTTCACCATTCCAGCTGCTTGACTAACCATCTCCCTACTTGGAGAATCAGCACCTTTAACCTCCTGATTGTACAGGTTGCAATTTGTCCTGAGGATGAACGGGAAGACGCGGAACCAACGAGAGACGAGCCCTAGGTGTTGGGACAGGCATAGGTCACTCCATTTTCTCATCAGGAAGAAGAATGAACCACAGGCTCAGCCTGCCCCCCAGAACCAAAATAGGGCCTGAAGCAATCCTGCGCTTTTGCGGCCAGCTCCCAAAAAAGCGAGGAGACAAATGGAGCTCAGGGGCACTGCAATTCACAAACGTGCAGAGTTATAAATGAGAACTCTCGTCCACAAATATATTGAGGGAAGGCAACGAAGAGGATTTGAAGGCAAGGCAGATTTGCAGGAAACAGATTTCAGGAGGTAGATTCGACTCGCCTTTAAAGCACATGAAAAGCGGCAAAACGTTGAGAATGATGCCCTTGGCCAAAAAGGGCGTATGCGTTTTTTCCTGAATATATTCAGGAAAAAACGCATACGCCCTTTTTGGCCAACCAAGCAAGCCGGAAGGGCAAATCAGCGCTACAAAGAAGTCTCGCTTGCCCTCGGTCAAAAGGGCCATGCTGAACAAAGTGTAAAAACCAGAAAAGCAGGACAGGCCATGGAGACATGGGAGCCTTGCTACGCTGATGGGCGGGATGTAAATTGCCAACAGGCACTCTGGAGAAGAGTACGGTGTGTCCTGAAACAAGTAATAAACACAGCGTTGAGAGCATAGGGCACTTCCACTCATGGGCGTATAAATTGGGAAAACTAAAAGTCAACAAGACACAGGCACCCCAAACTTTACGGCTGCTCTGTTTCCAAGAACCTCCGCTTCGGTACACCTTCAATATCCCAGGAAAGAGAAAAATGGATAAAGAAATGGTGGTACTTGGCACAATGCAATATCACTCAGCCATGAAATCAATGTCATAAGGCTAGTTAGCAGCATGATGAGTGGATTTAGGTACGATGATTCTAAGTGAAATAAGTCACACAGAAAAAGGCACTTATCCTAAGATATCGCTTATAGAGGGAATGTCAAAATCGCTACACTTGAACTGAATTACAAAACAGAACAGAGGCACACCTTTAGAAGACACACTATGGCTGCTTAACCGGAAAGGTGAGGTGGGGTGATGCATAAAACAAGGGTTTGAAATTAGCTCAGACACCGCTCCATAAGCCAAATATGTAATAGACAAGGCCTACTCCCTGCTCAGTGAACTGGACTCAACACCCCCTAGTCACCGCACAAGAATATATCTGACTAGTATGAATCTGAAAACCTATGTATTGATATCTCTCTGCAAGTGAATCAAGAGGGTGTAAAGCGGCATCAACACAGCAGGGAAAAGCAGCCAATCCCCATTCTAAACATACATTACTTTAAAAAACCCACAAAGCAAAGACAGTGAAAGAGAGAGAAATTCTTACAAAATCCGTTCAGGGTCTCTGATGCAACCTGGATTGACCATATCTAGACCCACAGCTGGATGAGACATAAGGCTGGACACTCTTGGCGCTGAGAGGATTGGTGAGGTTGGGTGAGCAAATGCAGATACTTTAAAGTAATACCGCGGGGTACCCACCCCATGGGTCTCAAATCTCCAGGTACAAGGGAATCTTCCTACATCAAAACATGCATGGGAAACCCAGAAGATGGTATGCCATGATATCGGGAATGGTTTATAAAACGCACCTCATTTCTCCTCTCTTTGTGCTCGGGTTCGCCATTCCAGCCGCTTGACTAACCATCTCCCTACTTGGAGAATCAGCACCTTTAACCTCCTGTTTCGTCCAGGTTGCTATTTGTCCTGAGGATGAACGGGAAGACGGGGAACCAACGAGAGACTAGCCCTAGGTGTTGGGACAGGCACAGGTCACTCCATTTTCCCATCAGGAAGAAGAATGAACCACAGGCTCAGCCTGCCCCCCAGAACCAAAATAGGGCCTGAAGCAATCCTGCGCTTTTGCGGCCAGCTCCCAAAAAAGCGAGGAGACAAATGGAGCTCAGGGGCACTGCAATTCACAAACGTGCAGAGTTATAAATGAGAACTCTCGTCCACAAATATATTGAGGGAAGGCAACGAAGAGGATTTGAAAGCAAGGCAGATTTGCAGGAAACAGATTTCAGGAGGTAGATTCGACTCGCCTTTAAAGCACATGAAAAGCGGCAAAAAGTTGACAATGATGCCCTTGGCCAAAAAGGGCGTATGCGTTTTTTCCTGAATATATTCAGGAAAAAACGCATACGCCCTTTTTGGCCAACCAAGCAAGCCGGAAGGGCAAATCAGCGCTACAAAGAAGTCTCGCTTGCCCTCGGTCAAAAGGGCTATGCCGAACAAAGTGTAAAAACCAGAAAAGCAGGACAGGCCATGGAGACATGGGAGCCTTGCTACGCTGATGGGCGGGATGTAAATTGCCAACAGGCACTCTGGAGAAGAGTACGGTGTGTCCTGAAACAAGTAATAAACACAGCGTTGAGAGCATAGGGCACTTCCACTCATGGGCGTATAAATTGGGAAAACTAAAAATCAACAAGACACAGGCACCCCAAACTTTACGGCTGCTCTGTTTCCAAGAACCTCCACTTCGGTACACCTTCAATATCCCAGGAAAGAGAAAAATGGATAAAGAAATGGTGGTACTTGGCACAATGGAATATCACTCAGCCATGAAATCAATGTCATAAGGCTAGTTAGCAGCATGATGAGTGGATTTAGGTACGATGATTCTAAGTGAAATAAGTCACGCAGAAAAAGACACTTATCCTAAGATATCGCTTATAGAGGGAATGTCAAAATAGCTACACTTGAACTGAATTACAAAACAGAACAGAGTCACACCTTTAGAAGACACACTATGGCTGCTTAACGGGAAAGGTGAGGTGGGGTGATGCATAAAACAAGGGTTTGAAATTAGCTCAGAGACCGCTCCATAAGCCAAATATGTAATAGACAAGGCCTACTCCCTGCTCAGTGAACTGGACTCAACACACCCTAGTCACCACACAAGAATATATCTGACTAGTAAGAATCTGAAAACCTATATATCGATATCTCTCTGCAAGTGAATCAAGAGGGTGTAAAGCGGCATCAACACAGCAGGGAAAAGCAGCCAAGCCCGATTCTAAACATAAATTTCTTTAAAAAACCCACAAAACAAAGACAGTGAAAGAGAGAGAAATTCTTACAAAATCCGTTCAGGGTCTATGATGCAACCTGGATTGACCATATCTAGACCCACAGCTGGATGAGACATAAGGCTGGACACTCTTGGGGCTGAGAGGATTGGTGAGGTTGGGTGAGCAAACGCAGATACTTTAAAGTAACACTGCGGGGAACACACCCCACGGGTCTCAAATCTCCAGGTACAAGGGTATCTTCCTACATCAAAACATGCATGGGAAACCCAGAAGATGGTATGCCATGAGATCGGTAAAGGTTTCTAAAATGCACCTCATTTCTCCTCTCCTTGTGCTCGGGTTCGCCATTCCAGCCGCTTGATTAACCATCTCCCTACTTGGAGAATCAGCACCTTTAACCTACTGTTTCGTCCAGGTTGCAATTTGTCCTGAGGATGAACGGGAAGACGGGGAACAAACGAAAGACTAGCCCTAGGTGTTGGGACAGGCATAGGTCACTCCATTTTCCCATCAGAAAGAAGAATGAACCACAGGCTCAGCCTGCCCCCCAGAACCAAAATAGGGCCTGAAGCAATCCTGCGCTTTTGCGGCCAGCTCCCAAAAAAGCGAGGAGACAAATGGAGCTCAGGGGCACTGCAATTCACAAACGTGCAGAGTTATAAATGAGAACTCTCGTCCACAAATATATTGAGGGAAGGCAACGAAGAGGATTTGAAAGCAAGGCAGATTTGCAGGAAACAGATTTCAGGAGGTAGATTCGACTCGCCTTTAAAGCACATGAAAAGCGGCAAAACGTTGACAATGATGCCCTTGGCCAAAAAGGGCGTATGCGTTTTTTCCTGAATATATTCAGGAAAAAACGCATACGCCCTTTTTGGCCAACCAAGCAAGCCGGAAGGGCAAATCAGCGCTACAAAGAAGTCTCGCTTGCCCTCGGTCAAAAGGGCCATGCTGAACAAAGTGTAAAAACCAGAAAATCAGGACAGGCCATGGAGACATGGGAGCCTTGCTACGCTGATGGGCGGGATGTAAATTGCCAACAGGCACTCTGGAGAAGAGTACGGTGTGTCCTGAAACAAGTAATAAACACAGCGTTGAGAGCATAGGGCACTTCCACTCATGGGCGTATAAATTGGGAAAACTAAAAATCAACAAGACACAGGCACCCCAAACTTTACAGCTGCTCTGTTGCCAAGAACCTCCGCTTCGGTACACCTTCAATATCCCAGGAAAGAGAAAAATGGATAAAGAAATGGTGGTACTTGGCACAATGGAATATCATTCAGCCATGAAATCAATGTCATAAGGCTAGTTAGCAGCATGATGAGTGGATTTAGGTACGATGATTCTAAGTGAAATAAGTCACACAGAAAAAGACACTTATCCTAAGATATCCCTTATAGAGGGAATGTCAAAATCGCTACACTTGAACTGAATTACAAAACAGAACAGAGGCACACCTTTAGAAGACACACTATGGCTGCTTAACGGGAAAGGTGAGGTGGGGTGATGCATAAAACAAGGGTTTGAAATTAGCTCAGACACCGCTCCATAAGCCAAATATGTAATAGACAAGGCCTACTCCCTGCTCAGTGAACTGGACTCAACACCCCCTAGTCACCGCACAAGAATATATCTGACTAGTATGAATCTGAAAACCTATGTATTGATATCTCTCTGCAAGTGAATCAAGAGGGTGTAAAGCGGCATAAACACAGCAGGGAAAAGCAGCCAAACCCCATTCTAAACATACATTACTTTAAAAAACCCACAAAGCAAAGACAGTGAAAGAGAGAGAAATTCTTACAAAATCCGTTCAGGGTCTCTGATGCAACCTGGATTGACCATATCTAGACCCACAGCTGGATGAGACATAAGGCTGGACACTCTTGGGGCTGAGAGGATTGGTGAGGTTGGGTGAGCAAATGCAGATAATTTAAAGTAATACCGCGGGGTACCCACCCCATGGGTCTCAAATCTCCAGGTACAAGGAAATCTTCCTACATCAAAACATGCATGGGAAACCCAGATGATGGTATGCCGTGAGATCGGGAAAGGTTTCTAAAACGCACCTCATTTCTCCTCTCCTTGTGCTCGGGTTCACCATTCCAGCCGCTTGACTAACCATCTCCCTACTTGGAGAATCAGCACCTTTAACCTCCTGTTTCGTCCAGGTTGCAATTTGTCCTGAGGGTGAACGGGAAGACGGGGAACCAACGAAAGACTAGCCCTAGGTGTTGGGACAGGCACAGGTCACTCCATTTTCCCATCAGGAAGAAGAATGAACCACAGGCTCAGCCTGCCCCCCAGATCCAAAATAGGGCCTGAAGCAATCCTGCGCTTTTGCGGCCAGCTCCCAAAAAAGCGAGGAGACAAATGGAGCTCAGGGGCACTGCAATTCACAAACGTGCAGAGTTATAAATGAGAACTCTCGTCCACAAATATATTGAGGGAAGGCAACGAAGAGGATTTGAAAGCAAGGCAGATTTGCAGGAAACAGATTTCAGGAGGTAGATTCGACTCGCCTTTAAAGCACATGAAAAGCGGCAACACGTTGACAATGATGCCCTTGGCCAAAAAGGGCGTATGCGTTTTTTCCTGAATATATTCAGGAAAAAACGCATACGCCCTTTTTGGCCAACCAAGCAAGCCTGAAGGGCAAATCAGCGCTACAAAGAAGTCTCGCTTGCCCTAGGTCAAAAAGGCCATGCTGCACAAAGTGTAAAAAGCAGAAAAGCAGGACAGGCCATGGAGACATGGGAGCCTTGCTACGCTGATGGGCGGGATGTAAATTGCCAACAGGCACTCTGGAGAAGAGTACGGTGTGTCCTGAAACAAGTAATAAACACAGCGTTGAGAGCATAGGGTACTTCAACTCATGGGCATATAAATTGGGAAAACTAAAAATCAACAAGACACAGGCACCCTAAATTTTACGGCTGCTCTGTTTCCAAGAACCTCCACTTCGGTACACCTTCAATATCCCAGGAAAGAGAAAAATGGATAAAGAAATGGTGGTACTTGGCACAGTGGAATATCACTCAGCCATGAAATCAATGTCATAAGGCTAGTTAGCAGCATGATGAGTGGATTTAGATACGATGATTCTAAGTGAAATAAGTCACACAGAAAAAGACACTTATCCTAAGATATCGCTTATAGAGGGAATGTCAAAATCGCTACACTTGAACTGAATTACAAAACAGAACAGAGTCACACCTTTAGAAGACACACTATGGCTGCTTAACGGGAAAGGTGAGGTGGGGTGATGCATAAAACAAGGGTTTGAAATTAGCTCAGAGACCGCTCCATAAGCCAAATATGTAATAGACAAGGCCTACTCCCTGCTCAGTGAACTGGACTCAACACACCCTAGTCACCACACAAGAATATATCTGACTAGTAAGAATCTGAAAACCTATGTATCGATATCTCTCTGCAAGTGAATCAAGAGGGTGTAAAGCGGCATCAACACAGCAGGGAAAAGCAGCCAAGCCCGATTCTAAACATAAATTACTTTAAAAAACCCACAAAACAAAGACAGTGAAAGAGAGAGAAATTCTTACAAAATCCGTTCAGGGTCTATGATGCAACCTGGATTGACCATATCAAGACCCACAGCTGGATGAGACATAAGGCTGGACACTCTTGGGGCTGAGAGGATTGGTGAGGTTGGGTGAGCAAATGCAGATACTTTAAAGTAATACCGCGGGGTACCCACCCCATGGGTCTCAAATCTCCAGGTACAAGGGAATCTTCCTACATCAAAACATGCATGGGAAAGCCAGAAGATGGTATGCCGTGAGATCGGGAAAGGTTTCTAAAACGCACCTCATTTCTCCTCTCCTTGTGCTCGGGTTCACCATTCCAGCCGCTTGACTAACCATCTCCCTACTTGGAGAATCAGCACCTTTAACCTACTGTTTCGTCCAGGTTGCAATTTGTCCTGAGGATGAACGGGAAGACGGGGAACCAACGAAAGACTAGCCCTAGGTGTTGGGACAGGCACAGGTCACTCCATTTTCCCATCAGGAAGAAGAATGAACCACAGGCTCAGCCTGCCCCCCAGAACCAAAATAGGGCCTGAAGCAATCCTGCGCTTTTGCGGCCAGCTCCCAAAAAAGCGAGGAGACAAATGGAGCTCAGGGGCACTGCAATTCACAAACGTGCAGAGTTATGAATGAGAACTCTCATCCACAAATATATTGAGGGAAGGCAACGAAGAGGATTTGAAAGCAAGGCAGATTTGCAGGAAACAGATTTCAGGAGGTAGATTCGACTCGCCTTTAAAGCACATGAAAAGCGGCAAAACGTTGACAATGATGCCCTTGGCCAAAAAGGGCGTATGCGTTTTTTCCTGAATATATTCATGTTTTGGCCAACCAAGCAAGCCGGAAGGGCAAATCAGCGCTACAAAGAAGTCTCGCTTGCCCTCGGTCAAAAGGGCCATGCTGAACAAAGTGTAAAAACCAGAAAAGCAGGACAGGCCATGGAGACATGGAAGCCTTGCTACGCTGATGGGCGGGATGTAAATTGCCAACAGGCACTCTGGAGAAGAGTACGGTGTGTCCTGAAACAAGTAATAAACACAGCGTAGAGAGCATAGGGCACTTCCACTCATGGGCGTATAAATTGGGAAAACTAAAAATCAACAAGACACAGGCACCCTAAAGTTTACGGCTGCTCTGTTTCCAAGAACCTCCACTTCGGTACACCTTCAATATCCCAGGAAAGAGAAAAATGGATAAAGAAATGGTGGTACTTGGCACAATGGAATATCACTCAGCCATGAAATCAATGTCATAAGGCTAGTTAGCAGCATGATGAGTGGATTTAGATAGGATGATTCTAAGTGAAATAAGTCACACAGAAAAAGACACTTATCCTAAGATATCGCTTATAGAGGGAATGTCAAAATCGCTACACTTGAACTGAATTACAAAACAGAACAGAGTCACACCTTTAGAAGACACACTATGGCTGCTTAACGGGAAAGGTGAGGTGGGGTGATGCATAAAACAAGGGTTTGAAATTAGCTCAGAGACCGCTCCATAAGCCAAATATGTAATAGACAAGGCCTACTCCCTGCTCAGTGAACTGGACTCAACACACCCTAGTCAACACACAAGAATATATCTGACTAGTAAGAATCTGAAAAGCTATGTATCGATATCTCTCTGCAAGTGAATCAAGAGGGTGTAAAGCGGCATCAACACAGCAGGGAAAAGCAGCCAAGCCCGATTCTAAACATAAATTACTTTAAAAAACCCACAAAACAAAGACAGTGAAAGAGAGAGAAATTCTTACAAAATCCGTTCAGGGTCTATGATGCAACCTGGATTGACCATATCAAGACCCACAGCTGGATGAGACATAAGGCTGGACACTCTTGGGGCTGAGAGGATTGGTGAGGTTGGGTGAGCAAATGCAGATACTTTAAAGTAACACTTCGGGGAACACACCCCATGGGTCTCAAATCTCCAGGTACAAGGGAATCTTCCTACATCAAAACATGCATGGGAAACCCAGAAGATGGTATGCCATGAGATCGGGAAAGGTTTCTAAAACGCACCTCATTTCTCCTCTCCTTGGGCTCGGGTTCGCCATTCCAGCCGCTTGACTAACCATCTCCCTACTTGGAGAATCAGCACCTTTAACCTCCTGATTGTACAGGTTGCAATTTGTCCTGAGGATGAACGGGAAGACGCGGAACCAACGAGAGACGAGCCCTAGGTGTTGGGACAGGCATAGGTCACTCCATTTTCCCATCAGGAAGAAGAATGAACCACAGGCTCAGCCTGCCCCCCAGAACCAAAATAGGGCCTGAAGCAATCCTGCGCTTTTGCGGCCAGCTCCCAAAAAAGCGAGGAGACAAATGGAGCTCAGGGGCACTGCAATTCACAAACGTGCAGAGTTATAAATGAGAACTCTCGTCCACAAATATATTGAGGGAAGGCAACGAAGAGGATTTGAAAGCAAGGCAGATTTGCAGGAAACAGATTTCAGGAGGTAGATTCGACTCGCCTTTAAAGCACATGAAAAGCGGCAAAACGTTGACAATGATGCCCTTGGCCAAAAAGGGCGTATGCGTTTTTTCCTGAATATATTCAGGAAAAAACGCATACGCCCTTTTTGGCCAACCAAGCAACCCGGAAGGGCAAATCAGCGCTAGAAAGAAGTCTCGCTTGCCCTCGGTCAAAAGGGCCATGCTGAACAAACAGTAAAAACCAGAAAAGCAGGACAGGCCATGGAGACATGGGAGCCTTGCTACGCTGATGGGCGGGATGTAAATTGCCAACAGGCACTCTGGAGAAGAGTACGGTGTGTCCTGAAACAAGTAATAAACACAGCGTTGAGAGCATAGGGCACTTCCACTCAAGGGCGTATAAATTGGGAAAACTAAAAATCAACAAGACACAGGCACCCTAAAGTTTACGGCTGCTCTGTTTCCAAGAACCTCCACTTCGGTACACCTTCAATATCCCAGGAAAGAGAAAAATGGATAAAGATATGGTGGTACTTGGCACAATGGAATATCACTCAGCCATGAAATCAATGTCATAAGGCTAGTTATCAGCATGATGAGTGGATTTAGGTACGATGATTCTAAGTGAAATAAGTCACACAGAAAAAGACACTTATCCTAAGATATCGCTTATAGAGGGAATGTCAAAATCGCTACACTTGAACTGAATTACAAAACAGAACAGAGTCACACCTTTAGAAGACACACTATGGCTGCTTAACGGGAAAGGTGAGGTGGGGTGATGCATAAAACAAGGGTTTGAAATTAGCTCAGACACCGCTCCATAAGCCAAATATGTAATAGACAAGGCCTACTCCCTGCTCAGTGAACTGGACTCAACACCCCCTAGTAACCGCACAAGAATATATCTGACTAGTATGAATCTGAAAACCTATGTATCGATATCTCTCTGCAAGTGAATCAAGAGGGTGTAAAGCGGCATAAACACAGCAGGGAAAAGCAGCCAAACCCCATTCTAAACATACATTACTTTAAAAAACCCACAAAGCAAAGACAGTGAAAGAGAGAGAAATTCTTACAAAATCCGTTCAGGGTCTCTGATGCAACCTGGATTGACCATATCTAGACCCACAGCTGGATGAGACATAAGGCTGGACACTCTTGGGGCTGAGAGGATTGGTGAGGTTGGGTGAGCAAATGCAGATACTTTAAAGTAATAACGCGGGGTACCCAGCCCATGGGTCTCAAATCTCCAGGTACAAGGGCATCTTCCTACATCAAAACATGCATGGGAAAGCCAGAAGATGGTATGCCGTGAGATCGGGAAAGGTTTCTAAAACGCACCTCATTTCTCCTCTCCTTGTGCTCGGGTTCGCCATTCCAGCCGCTTGACTAACCATCTCCCTACTTGGAGAATCAGCACCTTTAACCTCCTGTTTCGTCCAGGTTGCAATGTGTCCTGAGGATGAACGGGAAGACGGGGAACCAACGGAAGACTAGCCCTAGGTGTTGGGACAGGCACAGGTCACTCCATTTTCCCATCAGGAAGAAGAATGAACCACAGGCTCAGCCTGCCCCCCAGAACCAAAATAGGGCCTGAAGCAATCCTGCGCTTTTGCGGCCAGCTCCCAAAAAAGCGAGGAGACAAATGGAGCTCAGGGGCACTGCAATTCACAAATGTGCAGAGTTATAAATGAGAACTCTCGTCCACAAATATATTGAGGGAAGGCAACGAAGAGGATTTGAAAGCAAGGCAGATTTGCAGGAAACAGATTTCAGGAGGTAGATTCGACTCGCCTTTAAAGCACATGAAAAGCGGCAAAACGTTGACAATGATGCCCTTGGCCAAAAAGGGCGTATGCGTTTTTTCCTGAATATATTCAGGAAAAAACGCATACGCCCTTTTTGGCCAACCAAGCAAGCCGGAAGGGCAAATCAGCGCTACAAAGAAGTCTCGCTTGCCCTCAGTCAAAAGGGCCATGCTGAACAAACAGTAAAAACCAGAAAAGCAGGACAGGCCATGGAGACATGGGAGCCTTGCTACGCTGATGGGCGGGATATAAATTGCCAACAGGCACTCTGGAGAAGAGTACGGTGTGTCCTGAAACAAGTAATAAACACAGCGTAGAGAGCATAGGGCACTTCCACTCATGGGCGTATAAATTGGGAAAACTAAAAATCAACAAGACACAGGCACCCTAAAGTTTACGGCTGCTCTGTTTCCAAGAACCTCCGCTTCGGTACACCTTCAATATCCCAGGAAAGAGAAAAATGGATAAAGAAATGGTGGTACTTGGCACAATGGAATATCACTCAGCCATGAAATCAATGTCATAAGGCTAGTTAGCAGCATGATGAGTGGATTTAGGTACGATGATTCTAAGTGAAATAAGTCACACAGAAAAAGACATTATCCTAAGATATCGCTTATAGAGGGAATGTCAAAATCGCTACACTTGGACTGAATTACAAAACAGAACAGAGTCACACCTTTAGAAGACACACTATGGCTGCTTAACGGGAAAGGTGAGGTGGGGTGATGCATAAAACAAGGGTTTGAAATGAGCTCAGAGACCGCTCCATAAGCCAAATATGTAATAGACAAGGCCTACTCCCTGCTCAGTGAACTGGACTCAACACCCCCTAGTCACCGCACAAGAATATATCTGACTAGTATGAATCTGAAAACCTATGTATCGATATCTCTCTGCAAGTGAATCAAGAGGGTGTAAAGCGGCATAAACACAGCAGGGAAAAGCAGCCAAACCCCATTCTAAACATACATTACTTTAAAAAACCCACAAAGCAAAGACAGTGAAAGAGAGAGAAATTCTTACAAAATCCGTTCAGGGTCTCTGATGCAACCTGGATTGACCATATCTAGACCCACAGCTGGATGAGACATAAGGCTGGACACTCTTGGGGCTGAGAGGATTGGTGAGGTTGGGTGAGCAAATGCAGATACTTTAAAATAATACTGCGGGGTACCCACCCCATGGGTCTCAAATCTCCAGGTACAAGGGAATCTTCCTACATCAAAACATGCATGGGAAACCCAGAAGATGGTATGCCGTGAGATCGGGAAAGGTTTCTAAAACGCACCTCATTTCTCCTCTCCTTGTGCTCGGGTTCGCCATTCCAGCCGCTTGACTAACCATCTCCCTACTTGGAGAATCAGCACCTTTAACCTACTGTTTCGTCCAGGTTGCAATTTGTCCTGAGGATGAACGGGAAGACGGGGAACAAACGAAAGACTAGCCCTAGGTGTTGGGACAGGCACAGGTCACTCCATTTTCCCATCAGGAAGAAGAATGAACCACAGGCTCAGCCTGCCCCCCAGAACCAAAATAGGGCCTGAAGCAATCCTGCGCTTTTGCGGCCAGCTCCCAAAAAAGCGAGGAGACAAATGGAGCTCAGGGGCACTGCAATTCACAAACGTGCAGAGTTATGAATGAGAACTCTCGTCCACAAATATATTGAGGGAAGGCAACGAAGAGGATTTGAAAGCAAGGCAGATTTGCAGGAAACAGATTTCAGGAGGTAGATTCGACTCACCTTTAAAGCACATGAAAAGCGGCAAAACGTTGACAATGATGCCCTTGGCCAAAAAGGGCGTATGCGTTTTTTCCTGAATATATTCAGGAAAAAACGCATACGCCCTTTTTGGCCAATCAAGCAAGCCGGAAGGGCAAATCAGCGCTACAAAGAAGTCTCGCTTGCCCTCGGTCAAAAGGGCCATGCTGAAAAAAGTGTAAAAACCAGAAAAGCAGGACAGGCCATGGAGACATGGAAGCCTTGCTACGCTGATGGGCGGGATGTAAATTGCCAACAGGCACTCTGGAGAAGAGTACGGTGTGTCCTGAAACAAGTAATAAACACAGCGTTGAGAGCATAGGGCACTTCCACTCATGGGCGTATAAATTGGGAAAACTAAAAATCAACAAGACACAGGCACCCTAAAGTTTACGGCTGCTCTGTTTCCAAGAACCTCCACTTCGGTTCACCTTCAATATCCCAGGAAAGAGAAAAATGGATAAAGAAATGGTGGTACTTGGCACAGTGGAATATCACTCAGCCATGAAATCAATGTCATAAGGCTAGTTAGCAGCATGATGAGTGGATTTAGATACGATGATTCTAAGTGAAATAAGTCACACAGAAAAAGACACTTATCCTAAGATATCGCTTATAGAGGGAATGTCAAAATCGCTACACTTGAACTGAATTACAAAACAGAACAGAGTCACACCTTTAGAAGACACACTATGGCTGCTTAACGGGAAAGGTGAGGTGGGGTTATGCATAAAACAAGGGTTTGAAATTAGCTCAGAGACCGCTCCATAAGCCAAATATGTAATAGACAAGGCCTACTCCCTGCTCAGTGAACTGGACTCAACACACCCTAGTCAACACACAAGAATATATCTGACTAGTAAGAATCTGAAAACCTATGTATCGATATCTCTCTGCAAGTGAATCAAGAGGGTGTAAAGCGGCATCAACACAGCAGGGAAAAGCAGCCAAGCCCGATTCTAAACATAAATTACTTTAAAAAACCCACAAAACAAAGACAGTGAAATAGAGAGAAATTCTTACAAAATCCGTTCAGGGTCTATGATGCAACCTGGATTGACCATATCAAGACACACAGCTGGATGAGACATAAGGCTGGACACTCTTGGGGCTGAGAGGGTTGGTGAGGTTGGGTGAGCAAATGCAGATACTTTAAAGTAACACTTCGGGGAACACACCCCATGGGTCTCAAATCTCCAGGTACAAGGGAATCTTCCTACATCAAAACATGCATGGGAAACCCAGAAGATGGTATGCCATGAGATCGGGAAAGGTTTCTAAAACGCACCTCATTTCTCCTCTCCTTGTGCTCGGGTTCGCCATTCCAGCCACTTGACTAACCATCTCCCTACTTGGAGAATCAGCACCTTTAACCTCCTGATTGTACAGGTTGCAATTTGTCCTGAGGATGAACGGGAAGACGCGGAATCAACGAGAGACGAGCCCTAGGTGTTGGGAGAGGCATAGGTCACTCCATTTTCCCATCAGGAAGAAGAATGAACCACAGGCTCAGCCTGCCCCCCAGAACCAAAATAGGGCCTGAAGCAATCCTGCGCTTTTGCTGCCAGCTCCCAAAAAAGCGAGGAGACAAATGGAGCTCAGGGGCACTGCAATTCACAAACGTGCAGAGTTATAAATGAGAACTCTCGTCCACAAATATATTGAGGGAAGACAACGAAGAGGATTTGAAAGCAAGGCAGATTTGCAGGAAACAGATTTCAGGAGATAGATTCGACTCGCCTTTAAAGCACATGAAAAGCGGCAAAACGTTGACAATGATGCCCTTGGCCAAAAAGGGCGTATGCGTTTTTTCCTGAATATATTCAGGAAAAAACGCATACGCCCTTTTTGGCCAACCAAGCAAGCCGGAAGGGCAAATCAGCGCTACAAAGAAGTCTCGCTTGCCCTCGTTCAAAAGGGCCATGCTGAACAAAATGTAAAAATCAAAAAAGCAGGACAGGCCATGGAGACATGGAAGCCTTGCTACGCTGATGGGCGGGATGTAAATTGCCAACAGGCACTCTGGAGAAGAGTACGGTGTGTCCTGAAACAAGTAATAAACACAGCGTTGAGAGCATAGGGCACTTCCACTCATGGGCGTATAAATTGGGAAAACTAAAAGTCAACAAGACACAGGCACCCCAAACTTTACGGCTGCTCTGTTTCCAAGAACCTCCGCTTCGGTACACCTTTAATATCCCAGGAAAGAGAAAAATGGATAAAGAAATGGTGGTACTTGGCAGAATGGAATATCACTCAGCCATGAAATCAATGTCATAAGGCTAGTTAGCAGCATGATGAGTGGATTTAGGTACGATGATTCTAAGTGAAATAAGTCACACAGAAAAAGACACTTATCCTAAGATATCGCTTATAGAGGGAATGTCAAAATCGCTACACTTGAAATGAATTACAAAACAGAACAGAGTCACACCTTTAGAAGACACACTATGGCTGCTTAACGGGAAAGGTGAGGTGGAGTGATGCATAAAACAAGGGTTTGAAATTAGCTCAGACACCGCTCCATAAGCCAAATATGTAATAGACAAGGCCTACTCCCTGCTCAGTGAACTGGACTCAACACCCCCTAGTCACCGCACAAGAATACATCTGACTAGTATGAATCTGAAAACCTATGTATTGATATCTCTCTGCAAGTGAATCAAGAGGGTGTAAAGCGGCATAAACACAGCAGGGAAAAGCAGCCAAACCCCATTCTAAACATACATTACTTTAAAAAACCCACAAAGCAAAGACAGTGAAAGAGAGAGAAATTCTTACAAAATCCGTTCAGCGTCTCTGATGCAACCTGGATTGACCATATCTAGACCCACAGCTGGATGAGACATAAGGCTGGACACTCTTGGGGCTGAGAGGATTGGTGAGGTTGGGTGAGCAAACGCATATACATTAAAGTAACACTGCGGAGAACACACCCCATGGGTCTCAAATCTCCAGGTACAAGGGAATCTTCCTACATCAAAACATGCATGGGAAACCCAGAAGATGGTATGCCATGAGATCGGGAAAGGTTTCTAAAACGCACCTCATTTCTCCTCTCCTTGTGCTCGGGTTCGCCATTCCAGCCGCTTGACTAACCATCTCCCTACTTGGAGAATCAGCACCTTTAACCTCCTGATTGTACAGGTTGCAATTTGTCCTGAGGATGAACGGGAAGACGCGGAACCAACGAGAGACCAGCCCTACGTGTTGGGACAGGCATAGTCACTCCATTTTCCCATCAGGAAGAAGAATGAACCACAGGCTCAGCCTGCCCCCCAGAACCAAAATAGGGCCTGAAGCAATCCTGCGCTTTTGCGGCCAGCTCCCAAAAAAGCGAGGAGACAAATGGAGCTCAGGGGCACTGCAATTCACAAACGTGCAGAGTTATAAATGAGAACTCTCGTCCACAAATATATTGAGGGAAGGCAACGAAGAGGATTTGAAAGCAAGGCAGATTTGCAGGAAACAGATTTCAGGAGGTAGATTCGACTCGCCTTTAAAGCACATGAAAAGCGGCAAAACGTTGACAATGATGCCCTTGGCCAAAAAGGGCGTATGCGTTTTTTCCTGAATATATTCAGGAAAAAACGCATACGCCCTTTTTGGCCAACCAAGCAAGCCGGAAGGGCAAATCAGCGCTACAAAGAAGTCTCGCTTGCCCTCAGTCAAAAGGGTCATGCTGAACAAACAGTAAAAACCAGAAAAGCAGGACAGGCCATGGAGACATGGGAGCCTTGCTACGCTGATGGGCGGGATATAAATTGCCAACAGGCACTCTGGAGAAGAGTACGGTGTGTCCTGAAACAAGTAATAAACACAGCGTAGAGAGCATAGGGCACTTCCACTCCTGGGCGTATAAATTGGGAAAACTAAAAATCAACAAGACACAGGCACCCTAAAGTTTACGGCTGCTCTGTTTCCAAAAACCTCCGCTTCGGTACACCTTCAATATCCCAGGAAAGAGAAAAATGGATAAAGAAATGGTGGTACTTGGCACAATGGAATATCACTCAGCCATGAAATCAATGTCATAAGGCTAGTTAGCAGCATGATGAGTGGATTTAGGTACGATGATTCTAAGTGAAATAAGTCACACAGAAAAAGACACTTATCCTAAGATATCACTTATAGAGGGAATGTCAAAATCGCTACACTTGAACTGAATTACAAAACAGAACAGAGTCACACCTTTAGAAGACACACTATGGCTGCTTAACGGGAAAGGTGAGGTGGGGTGATGCATAAAACAAGGGTTTCAAATTAGCTCAGAGACCGCTCCATAAGCCAAATATGTAATAGACAAGGCCTACTCCCTGCTCAGTGAACTGGACTCAACACACCCTAGTCACCACACAAGAATATATCTGACTAGTAAGAATCTGAAAACCTCTGTATCGATATCTCTCTGCAAGTGAATCAAGAGGGTGTAAAGCGGCATCAACACAGCAGGGAAAAGCAGCCAAGCCCGATTCTAAACATAAATTACTTTAAAAAACCCACAAAACAAAGACAGTGAAAGAGAGAGAAATTTTTACAAAATCCGTTCAGGGTCTATGATGCAACCTGGATTGACCATATCTGGACCCACAGCTGGATGAGACATAAGGCTGGACACTCTTGGGGCTGACAGGATTGGTGAGGTTGGGTGAGCAAATGGAGATACTTTAAAGTAACACTGCGGGGAACACACCCCATGGGTCTGAAATCTCCAGGTACAAGGGCATCTTCCTACATCAAAACATGCATGGGAAACCCAGAAGATGGTATGCCGTGAGATCGGGAAAGGTTTCTAAAACGCACCTCATTTCTCCTCTCCTTGTGCTCGGGTTCACCATTCCAGCTGCTTGACTAACCATCTCCCTACTTGGAGAATCAGCACCTTTAACCTCCTGATTGTACAGGTTGCAATTTGTCCTGAGGATGAACGGGAAGACGCGGAACCAACGAGAGACGAGCCCTAGGTGTTGGGACAGGCATAGGTCACTCCATTTTCTCAACAGGAAGAAGAATGAACCACAGGCTCAGCCTGCCCCCCAGAACCAAAATAGGGCCTGAAGCAATCCTGCGCTTTTGCGGCCAGCTCCCAAAAAAGCGAGGAGACAAATGGAGCTCAGGGGCACTGCAATTCACAAACGTGCAGAGTTATAAATGAGAACTCTCGTCCACAAATATATTGAGGGAAGGCAACGAAGAGGATTTGAAAGCAAGGCAGATTTGCAGGAAACAGATTTCAGGAGGTAGATTCGACTCGCCTTTAAAGCACATGAAAAGCGGCAAAACGTTGACAATGATGCCCTTGGCCAAAAAGGGCGTATGCGTTTTTTCCTGAATAAATTCAGGAAAAAACGCATACGCCCTTTTTGGCCAACCAAGCAAGCCGGAAGGGCAAATCAGCGCTACAAAGAAGTCTCGCTTGCCCTCGGTCAAAAGGGCCATGCTGAACAAAGTGTAAAAACCAGAAAAGCAGGACAGGCCATGGAGACATGGGAGCCTTGCTACGCTGATGGGCGGGATGTAAATTGCCAACAGGCACTCTGGAGAAGAGTACGATGTGTCCTGAAACAAGTAATAAACACAGCGTTGAGAGCATAGGGCACTTCCACTCATGGGCGTATAAATTGGGAAAACTAAAATCAACAAGACACAGGCACCCCAAACGTTACGGCTGCTATGTTTCCAAAAACCTCCGCTTCGGTACACCTTCAATATCCCAGGAAAGAGAAAAATGGATAAAGAAATGGTGGTACTTGGCACAATGGAATATCACTCAGCCATGAAATCAATGTCATAAGGCTAGTTAGCAGCATGATGAGTGGATTTAGATACGATGATTCTAAGTGAAAAAAGTCACACAGAAAAAGACACTTATCCTAAGATATCGCTTATAGAGGGAATGTCAAAATCGCTACACTTGAACTGAATTACAAATCAGAACAGAGTCACACCTTTAGAAGACACACTATGGCTGCTTAACGGGAAAGGTGAGGTGGGGTGATGCATAAAACAAGGGTTTGAAATTAGCTCAGACACCGCTCCAGAAGCCAAATATGTAATAGACAAGGCCTACTCCCTGCTCAGTGAACTGGACTCAACACCCCCTAGTCACCGCACAAGAATATATCTGACTAGTATGAATCTGAAAACCTATGTATCGATATCTCTCTGCAAGTGAATCAAGAGGGTGTAAAGCGGCATAAACACAGCAGGGAAAAGCAGCCAAACCCCATTCTAAACATACATTACTTTAAAAAACCCACAAAGCAAAGACAGTGAAAGAGAGAGAAATTCTTACAAAATCCGTTCAGGGTCTCTGATGCAACCTGGATTGACCATATCTAGACCCACAGCTGGATGAGACATAAGGCTGGACACTCTTGGGGCTGAGAGGATTGGTGAGGTTGGGTGAGCAAATGCAAATACTTTAAAGTAATACCGCGGGGTACCCACCCCTTGGGTCTCAAATCTCCAGGTACAAGGGAATCTTCCTACATCAAAACATGCATGGGAAACCCAGAAGATGGTATGCCGTGAGATCGGGAAAGGTTTCTAAAACGCACCTCATTTCTCCTCTCCTTGTGCTCGGGTTCGCCATTCCAGCCGCTTGACTAACCATCTCCCTACTTGGAGAATCAGCACCTTTAACCTACTGTTTCGTCCAGGTTGCAATTTGTCCTGAGGATGAACGTGAAGACGGGGAACCAACGAGAGACTAGCCCTAGGTGTTGGGACAGGCACAGGTCACTCCATTTTCCCATCAGGAAGAAGAATGAACCACAGGCTCAGCCTGCCCCCCAGAACCAAAATAGGGCCTGAAGCAATCCTGCGCTTTTGCGGCCAGCTCCCAAAAAAGCGAGGAGACAAATGGAGCTCAGGGGCACTGCAATTCACAAACGTGCAGAGTTATAAATGAGAACTCTCGTCCACAAATATATTGAGGGAAGGCAACGAAGAGGATTTGAAAGCAAGGCAGATTTGCAGGAAACAGATTTCAGGAGGTAGATTCGACTCGCCTTTAAAGCACATGAAAAGCGGCAAAACGTTGACAATGATGCCCTTGGCCAAAAAGGGCGTATGCGTTTTTTCCTGAATATATTCAGGAAAAAACGCATACGCCCTTTTTGGCCAACCAAGCAAGCCGGAAGGGCAAATCAGCGCTACAAAGAAGTCTCGCTTGCCCTCGGTCAAAAGGGCCATGCTGAACAAACAGTAAAAACCAGAAAAGCAGGACAGGCCATGGAGACATGGAAGCCTTGCTACGCTGATGGGCGGGATGTAAATTGCCAACAGGCACTCTGGAGAAGAGTACGGTGTGTCCTGAAACAAGTAATAAATACAGCGTAGAGAGCATAGGGCACTTCCACTCATGGGCGTATAAATTGGGAAAACTAAAAATCAACAAGACACAGGCACCCTAAAGTTTACGGCTGCTCTGTTTCCAAGAACCTCCACTTCGGTACACCTTCAATATCCCAGGAAAGAGAAAAATGGATAAAGAAATGGTGGTACTTGGCACAGTGGAATATCACTCAGCCATGAAATCAATGTCATAAGGCTAGTTAGCAGCATGATGAGTGGATTTAGATACGATGATTCTAAGTGAAATAAGTCACACAGAAAAAGACACTTATCCTAAGATATCGCTTATAGAGGGAATGTCAAAATCGCTACACTTGAACTGAATTACAAAACAGAACAGAGTCACACCTTTAGAAGACACACTATGGCTGCTTAACGGGAAAGGTGAGGTGGGGTGATGCATAAAACAAGGGTTTGAAATTAGCTCAGAGACTGCTCCATAAGCCAAATATGTAATAGACAAGGCCTACTCCGTGCTCAGTGAACTGGACTCAACACACCCTAGACACCACACAAGAATATATTTGACTAGTAAGAATCTGAAAACCTCTGTATCGATATCTCTCTGCAAGTGAATCAAGAGGGTGTAAAGCGGCATCAACACAGCAGGGAAAAGCAGCCAAGCCCGATTCTAAACATAAATTACTTTAAAAAACCCACAAAACAAAGACAGTGAAAGAGAGAGAAATTCTTACAAAATCCGTTCAGTGTCTATGATGCAACCTGGATTGACCACATCTAGACCCACAGCTGGATGAGACATAAGGCTGGACACTCTTGGGGCTGAGAGGATTGGTGAGGTTGTGTGAGCAAATGCAGATACTTTAAAATAATACCGCGGTGTACCCACCCCATGGGTCTCAAATCTCCAGGTACAAGGGAATCTTCCTACATCAAAACATGCTTGGGAAACCCAGAAGATGGTATGCCGTGAGATCGGGAAAGGTTTCTAAAACGCACCTCATTTCTCCTCTCCTTGTGCTCGGGTTCGCCATTCCAGCCGCTTGACTAACCATCTCCCTACTTGGAGAATCAGCACCTTTAACCTACTGTTTCGTCCAGGTTGCAATTTGTCCTGAGGATGAACGGGAAGACGGGGAACAAACGAAAGACTAGCCCTAAGTGTTGGGACAGGCACAGGTCACTCCATTTTCCCATCAGGAAGAAGAATGAACCACAGGCTCAGCCTGCCCCCCAGAACCAATATAGGGCCTGAAGCAATCCTGCGCTTTTGCGGCCAGCTCCCAAAAAAGCGAGGAGACAAATGGAGCTCAGGGGCACTGCAATTTACAAACGTGCAGAGTTATAAATGAGAACTCTCGTCCACAAATATATTGAGGGAAGGCAACGAAGAGGATTTGAAAGCAAGGCAGATTTGCAGGAAACAGATTTCAGGAGGTAGATTCGACTCGCCTTTAAAGCACATGAAAAGCGGCAAAACGTTGACAATGATGCCCTTGGCCAAAAAGGGCGTATGCGTTTTTTCCTGAATATATTCAGGAAAAAACGCATACGCCCTTTTTGGCCAACCAAGCAAGCCGGAAGGGCAAATCAGCGCTACAAAGAAGTCTCGCTTGCCCTCGGTCAAAAGGGCCATGCTGAACAAAGTGTAAAAACCAGAAAAGCAGGACAGGCCATGGAGACATGGGAGCCTTGCTACGCTGATGGGCGGGACGTAAATTGCCAACAGGCACTCTGGAGAAGAGTACGGTGTGTTCTGAAACAAGTAATAAACACAGCGTAGAGAGCATAGGGCACTTCCACTCAAGGGCGTATAAATTGGGAAAACTAAAAATCAACAAGACACAGGCACCCTAAAGTTTACGGCTGCTCTGTTTCCAAGAACCTCCACTTCGGTACACCTTCAATATCCCAGGAAAGAGAAAAATGGATAAAGAAATGGTGGTACTTGGCACAATGGAATATCACTCAGCCATGAAATCAATGTCATAAGGCAAGTTAGCAGCATGATGAGTGGATTTAGGTACGATGATTCTAAGTGAAATAAGTCACACAGAAAAAGACACTTATCCTAAGATATCGCTTATAGAGGGAATGTCAAAATCGCTACACTTGAACTGAATTACAAAACAGAACAGAGTCACACCTTTAGAAGACACACTATGGCTGTTTAACGGGAAAGGTGAGGTGGGGTGATGCATAAAACAAGGGTTTGAAATTAGCTCAGAGACCGCTCCATAAGCCAAATATGTAATAGGCAAGGCCTACTCCCTGCTCAGTGAACTGGACTCAACACACCCTAGTCACCACACAAGAATATATCTGACTAGTAAGAATCTGAAAACCTATGTATCGATATCTCTCTGCAAGTGAATCAAGAGGGTGTAAAGCGGCATCAACACAGCAGGGAAAAGCAGCCAAGCCCGATTCTAAACATAAATTACTTTAAAAAACCCACAAAACAAAGACAGTGAAAGAGAGAGAAATTCTTACAAAATCCGTTCAGGGTCTCTGATGCAACCTGGATTGACCACATCTAGACCCACAGCTGGATGAGACATAAAGCTGGACACTCTTGGGGCTGAGAGGATTGGTGAGGTTGGGTGAGCAAACGCAGATACTTTAAAATAACACTGCGGAGAACACACCCCATGGGTCTCAAATCTCCAGGTACAAGGGAATCTTCCTACATCAAAACATGCATGGGAAACCCAGAAGATGGTATGCTATGAGATCGGGAAAGGTTTCTAAAACGCACCTCATTTCTCCTCTCCTTGTGCTCGGGTTCACCATTCCAGCCGCTTGACTAACCATCTCCCTACTTGGAGAATCAGCACCTTTAACCTCCTGATTGTACAGGTTGCAATTTGTCCTGAGGATGAACGGGAAGACGCGGAACCAACGAGAGACGAGCCCTAGGTGTTGGGACAGGCATAGGTCACTCCATTTTCCCATCAGGAAGAAGAATGAACCACAGGCTCAGCCTGCCCCCCAGAACCAAAATAGGGCCTGAAGCAATCCTGCGCTTTTGCGGCCAGCTCCCAAAAAAGCGAGGAGACAAATGGAGCTCAGGGGCACTGCAATTCACAAACGTGCAGAGTTATAAATGAGAACTCTCGTCCACAAATATATTGAGGGAAGGCAACGAAGAGGATTTGAAAGCAAGGCAGATTTGCAGGAAACAGATTTCAGGAGGTAGATTCGACTCGCCTTTAAAGCACATGAAATGCGGCAAAACGTGGACAATGATGCCCTTGGCCAAAAAGGGCGTATGCGTTTTTTCCTGAATATATTCAGGAAAAAACGCATACGCCCTTTTTGGCCAACCAAGCAAGCCGGAAGGGCAAATCAACGCTACAAAGAAGTCTCGCTTGCCCTCGGTCAAAAGGGCCATGCTGAACAAACAGTAAAAACCAGAAAAGCAGGACAGGCCATGGAGATATGGGAGCCTTGCTACGCTGATGGGCGGGATATAAATTGCCAACAGGCACTCTGGAGAAGAGTACCGTGTGTCCTGAAACAAGTAATAAACACAGCATAGAGAGCATAGTGCACTTCCACACATGGGCGTATAAATTGGGAAAACTAAAAATCAACAAGACACAGGCACCCTAAAGTTTATGGCTGCTCTGTTTCCAAGAACCTCCGCTTCGGTACACCTTCAATATCCCAGGAAAGAGAAAAATGGATAAAGAAATGGTGGTACTTGGCACAATGGAATATCACTCAGCCATGAAATCAATGTCATAAGGCTAGTTAGCAGCATGATGAGTGGATTTAGGTATGATGATTCTAAGTGAAATAAGTCACACAGAAAAAGACACTTATCCTAAGATATCGCTTATAGAGGGAATGTCAAAATCGCTACACTTGAACTGAATTACAAAACAGAACAGAGTCACACCTTTAGAAGACACACTATGGCTGCTTAACGGGAAAGGTGAGGAGGGGTGATGCATAAAACAAGGGTTTGAAATTAGCTCAGACACCGCTCCATAAGCCAAATATGTAATAGACAAGGCCTACTCCCTGCTCAGTGAACTGGACTCAACACACCCTAGTCACCACACAAGAATATATCTGACTAGTAAGAATCTGAAAACCTATGTATCGATATCTCTCTGCAAGTGAATCAAGAGGGTGTAAAGCGGCATCAACACAGCAGGGAAAAGCAGCCAAGCCCGATTCTAAACATACATTACTTTAAAAAACCCACAAAACAAAGACAGTGAAAGAGAGAGAAATTCTTACAAAATCCGTTCAGGGTCTCTGATGCAACCTGGATTGACCATATCTAGACCCACAGCTGGATGAGACATAAGGCTGGACACTCTTGGGGCTGAGAGGATTGGTGAGGTTGGGTGAGCAAACGCAGATACTTTAAAGTAACACTGCGGGGAACACACCCCATGGGTCTCAAATCTCCAGGTACAAGGGAATCTTCCTACATCAAAACATGCATGGGAAAGCCAGAAGATGGTATGCCGTGAGATCGGGAAAGGTTTCCAAAACGCACCTCATTTCTCCTCTCCTTGTGCTCGGGTTCACCATTCCAGCCGCTTGACTAACCATCTCCCTACTTGGAGAATCAGCACCTTTAACCTACTGTTTCGTCCAGGTTGCAATTTGTCCTGAGGATGAACGGGAAGACGGGGAACCAACGAAAGACTAGCCCTAGGTATTGGGACAGGCACAGGTCACTCCATTTTCCCATCAGGAAGAAGAATGAACCACAGGCTCAGCCTGCCCCCCAGAACCAAAATAGGGCCTGAAGCAATCCTGCGCTTTTGCGGCCAGCTCCCAAAAAAGCGAGGAGACAAATGGAGCTCAGGGGCACTGCAATTCACAAACGTGCAGAGTTATAAATGAGAACTCTCGTCCACAAATATATTGAGGGAAGGCAACGAAGAGGATTTGAAAGCAAGGCAGATTTGCAGGAAACAGATTTCAGGAGGTAGATTCGACTCGCCTTTAAAGCACATGAAATGCGGCAAAACGTGGACAATGATGCCCTTGGCCAAAAAGGGCGTATGCGTTTTTTCCTGAATATATTCAGGAAAAAACGCATACGCCCTTTTTGGCCAACCAAGCAAGCCGGAAGGGCAAATCAACGCTACAAAGAAGTCTCGCTTGCCCTCGGTCAAAAGGGCCATGCTGAACAAACAGTAAAAACCAGAAAAGCAGGACAGGCCATGGAGACATGGGAGCCTTGCTACGCTGATGGGCGGGATGTAAATTGCCAACAGGCACTCTGGAGAAGAGTACGGTGTGTCCTGAAACAAGTAATAAACACAGCGTTGAGAGCATAGGGCACTTCCACTCATGGGCGTATAAATTGGGAAAACTAAAAATCAACAAGACACAGGCACCCTAAAGTTCATGGCTGCTCTGTTTACAAGTACCTCCGCTTCGGTACACCTTCAATATCCCAGGAAAGAGAAAAATGGATAAAGAAATGGTGTTACTTGGCACAATGGAAAATCACTCAGCCATGAAATCAATGTCATAAGGCTAGTTAGCAGCATGATGTGTGGATTTAGGTACGATGATTCTAAGTGAAATAAGTCACACAGAAAAAGACACTTATCCTAAGATATCGCTTATAGAGGGAATGTCAAAATTGCTACACTTGAACTGAATTACAAAACAGAACAGAGTCACACCTTTAGAAGACACACTATGGCTGCTTAACCGGAAAGGTGAGGTGGGGTGATGCATAAAACAAGGGTTTGAAATTAGCTCAGACACCGCTCCATAAGCCAAATATGTAATAGACAAGGCCTACTCCCTGCTCAGTGAACTGGACTCAACACACCCTAGTCACCGCACAAGAATATATCTGACTAGTATGAATCTGAAAACCTATGTATCGATATCTCTCTGCAAGTGAATCAAGAGGGTGTAAAGCGGCATAAACACAGCAGGGAAAAGCAGCCAAACCCCATTCTAAACATACATTACTTTAAAAAACCCACAAAGCAAAGACAGTGAAAGTGAGAGAAATTCTTACAACATCCGTTCAGGGTCTATGATGCAACCTGGATTGACCATATCTAGACCCTCAGCTGGATGAGACATAAGGCTGGACACTCTTGGGGCTGAGAGGATTGGTGAGGTTGGGTGAGCAAACGCAGATACTTTAAAGTAACACTGCGGGGAACACACTCCATGGGTCTCAAATCTCCAGGTACAAGGGAATCTTCCTACATCAAAACATGCATGGGAAACCCAGAAGATGGTATGCCGTGAGATCGGGAAAGGTTTCTAAAACGCACCTCATTTCTCCTCTCCTTGTGCTCGGGTTCGCCATTCCAGCCGCTTGACTAACCATCTCCCTACTTGGAGAATCAGCACCTTTAACCTACTGTTTTGTCCAGGTTGCAATTTGTCCTGAGGATGAACGGGAAGACGGGGAACCAACGAAAGACTAGCCCTAGGTGTTGGGACAGGCACAGGTCACTCCATTTTCCCATGAGGAAGAAGAATGAACCACAGGCTCAGCCTGCCCCCCAGAACCAAAATAGGGCCTGAAGCAATCCTGCGCTTTAGCGGCCAGCTCCCAAAAAAGCGAGGAGACAAATGGAGCTCAGGGGCACTGCAATTCACAAACGTGCAGAGTTATAAATGAGAACTCTCGTCCACAAATATATTGAGGGAAGGCAACGAAGAGGATTTGAAAGCAAGGCAGATTTGCAGGAAACAGATTTCAGGAGGTAGATTCGACTCGCCTTTAAAGCACATGAAAAGCGGCAAAACGTTGACAATGATGCCCTTGGCCAAAAAGGGCGTATGCGTTTTTTCCTGAATATATTCAGGAAAAAACGCATACGCCCTTTTTGGCCAACCAAGCAAGCCGGAAGGGCAAATCAGCGCTACAAAGAAGTCTCGCTTGCCCTCGGTCAAAAGGGCCATGCTGAACAAAGTGTAAAAACCAGAAAAGCAGGACAGGCCATGGAGACATGGGAGCCTTGCTACGCTGATGGGCGGGATGTAAATTGCCAACAGGCACTCTGGAGAAGAGTACGGTGTGTCCTGAAACAAGTAATAAACACAGCGTAGAGAGCATAGGGCACTTCCACTCAAGGGCGTATAAATTGGGAAAACTAAAAATCAACAAAACACAGGCACCCTAAAGTTTACGGCTGCTCTGTTTCCAAGAACCTCCACTTCGGTACACCTTCAATATCCCAGGAAAGAGAAAAATGGATAAAGAAATGGTGGTACTTGGCACAATGGAATATCACTCAGCCATGAAATCAATGTCATAAGGCTAGTTAGCAGCATGATGAGTGGATTTAGATACGATGATTCTAAGTGAAATAAGTCACACAGAAAAAGACACTTATCCTAAGATATCGCTTATAGAGGGAATGTCAAAATCGCTACACTTGAACTGAATTACAAAACAGAACAGAGTCACACCTTTAGAAGACACACTATGGCTGCTTAACGGAAAAGGTGAGGTGGGGTGATGCATAAAACAAGGGTTTGAAATTAGCTCAGAGACCGCTCCATAAGCCAAATATGTAATAGACAAGGCCTACTCCCTGCTCAGTGAACTGGACTCAACACACCCTAGTCACCACACAAGAATATATCTGACTAGTAAGAATCTGAAAACCTATGTATCGATATCTCTCTGCAAGTGAATCAAGAGGGTGTAAAGCGGCATCAACACAGCAGGGAAAAGCAGCCAAGCCCGATTCTAAACATAAATTACTTTAAAAAACCCACAAAACAAAGACAGTGAAAGAGAGAGAAATTCTTACAAAATCCGTTCAGGGTCTATGATGCAACCTGGATTGACCATATCTAGACCCACAGCTGGATGAGACATAAGGCTGGACACTCTTGGGGCTGAGAGGATTGGTGAGGTTGGGTGAGCAAACGCAGATACTTTAAAGTAACACTGCGGGGAACACACCCCATGGGTCTCAAATCTCCAGGTACAAGGGAATCTTCCTACATCAAAACATGCATGGGAAAGCCAGAAGATGGTATGCCGTGAGATCGGGAAAGGTTTCCAAAACGCACCTCATTTCTCCTCTCCTTGTGCTCGGGTTCACCATTCCAGCCGCTTGACTAACCATCTCCCTACCTGGAGAATCAGCACCTTTAACCTACTGTTTCGTCCAGGTTGCAATTTGTCCTGAGGATGAACGGGAAGACGGGGAACCAACGAAAGACTAGCCCTAGGTATTGGGACAGGCACAGGTCACTCCATTTTCCCATCAGGAAGAAGAATGAACCACAGGCTCAGCCTGCCCCCCAGAACCAAAATAGGGCCTGAAGCAATCCTGCGCTTTTGCGGCCAGCTCCCAAAAAAGCGAGGAGACAAATGGAACTCAGGGGCACTGCAATTCACAAACGTGCAGAGTTATAAATGAGAACTCTCGTCCACAAATATATTGAGGGAAGGCAACGAAGAGGATTTGAAAGCAAGGCAGATTTGCAGGAAACAGATTTCAGGAGGTAGATTCGACTCGCCTTTAAAGCACATGAAAAGCGGCAAAACGTTGACAATGATGCCCTTGGCCAAAAAGGGCGTATGCGTTTTTTCCTGAATATATTCAGGAAAAAACGCATACGCCCTTTTTGGCCAACCAAGCAAGCCGGAAGGGCAAATCAGCGCTACAAAGAAGTCTCGCTTGCCCTCGGTCAAAAGGGCCATGCTGAACAAACAGTAAAAACCAGAAAAGCAGGACAGGCCATGGAGACATGGGAGCCTTGCTACGCTGATGGGCGGGATATAAATTGCCAACAGGCACTCTGGAGAAGAGAACGGTGTGTCCTGAAACAAGTAATAAACACAGCGTAGAGAGCATAGGGCACTTCAACTCATGGGCGTATAAATTGGGAAAACTAAAAATCAACAAGACACAGGCACCCTAAAGTTTACGGCTGCTCTGTTTCCAAGAACCTCCACTTCGGTACACCTTCAATATCCCAGGAAAGAGAAAAATGGATAAAGAAATGGTGGTACTTGGCACAATGGAATATCACTCAGCCATGAAATCAATGTCATAAGGCTAGTTAGCAGCATGATGAGTGGATTTAGATACGATGATTCTAAGTGAAATAAGTCACACAGAAAAAGACACTTATCCTAAGATATCGCTTATAGAGGGAATGTCAAAATCGCTACACTTGAACTGAATTACAAAACAGAACAGAGTCACACCTTTAGAAGACACACTATGGCTGCTTAACGGGAAAGGTGAGGTGGGGTGATGCATAAAACAAGGGTTTGAAATTAGCTCAGAGACCGCTCCATAAGCCAAATATGTAATAGACAAGGCCTACTCCCTGCTCAGTGAACTGGACTCAACACACCCTAGTCACCACACAAGAATATATCTGACTAGTAAGAATCTGAAAACCTATGTATCGATATCTCTCTGCAAGTGAATCAAGAGGGTGTAAAGCGGCATCAACACAGCAGGGAAAAGCAGCCAAGCCCGATTCTAAACATAAAATACTTTAAAAAACCCACAAAACAAAGACAGTGAAAGAGAGAGAAATTCTTAAAAAATCCGTTCAGGGTCTCTGATGCAACCTGGATTGACCATATCTAGACCCACAGCTGTATGAGACAGAAGGCTGGACACTCTTGTGGCTGAGAGGATTGGTGAGGTTGGGTGAGCAAACGCAGATACTTTAAAGTAACACTGCGGGGAACACACCCCATGGGTCTCAAATCTCCAGGTACAAGGGCATCTTCCTACATCAAAACATGCATGGGAAACCCAGAAGATGGTATGCCATGAGATCGGGAAAGGTTTCTAAAACGCACCTCATTTCTCCTCTCCTTGTGCTCGGGTTCGCCATTCCAGCCGCTTGACTAACCATCTCCCTACTTGGAGAATCAGCATCTTTAACCTCTTGATTGTACAGGTTGCAATTTGTCCTGAGGATGAACGGGAAGACGCAGAACCAACGAGAGACGAGCCCTAGGTGTTGGGACAGGCATAGGTCACTCCATTTTCCCATCAGGAAGAAGAATGAACCACAGGCTCAGCCTGCCCCCCAGAACCAAAATAGGGCCTGAAGCAATCCTGCGCTTTTGCGGCCAGCTCCCAAAAAAGCGAGGAGACAAATGGAGCTCAGGGGCACTGCAATTCACAAACGTGCAGAGTTATAAATGAGAACTCTCGTCCACAAATATATTGAGGGAAGGCAACGTAGAGGATTTGAAAGCAAGGCAGATTTGCAGGAAACAGATTTCAGGAGGTAGATTCGACTCGCCTTTAAAGCACATGAAAAGCGGCAAAACGTTGACAATGATGCCCTTGGCCAAAAAGGGCGTATGCGTTTTTTCCTGAATATATTCAGGAAAAAACGCATACGCCCTTTTTGGCCAACCAAGCAAGCCTGAAGGGCAAATCAGCGCTACAAAGAAGTCTCGCTTGCCCTCGGTCAAAAGGGCCATGCTGAACAAAGTGTAAAAACCAGAAAAGCAGGACAGGCCATGGAGACATGGGAGCCTTGCTACGCTGATGGGCGGGATGTAAATTGCCAACAGGCACTCTGGAGAAGAGTACGGTGTGTCCTGAAACAAGTAATAAACACAGCGTAGAGAGCATAGGGCACTTCCACTCAAGGGCGTATAAATTGGGAAAACTAAAAATCAACAAGACACAGGCACCCTAAAGTTTACGGCTGCAATGTTTCCAAGAACCTCCACTTCGGTACACCTTCAATATCCCAGGAAAGAGAAAAATGGATAAAGAAATGGTGGTACTTGGCACAATGGAATATCACTCAGCCATGAAATCAATGTCATAAGGCTAGTTAGCAGCATGATGAGTGGATTTAGATACGATGATTCTAAGTGAAATAAGTCACACAGAAAAAGACACTTATCCTAAGATATCGCTTATAGAGGGAATGTCAAAATCGCTACACTTGAACTGAATTACAAAACAGAACAGAGTCACACCTTTAGAAGACACACTATGGCTGCTTAACGGGAAAGGTGAGGTGGGGTGATGCATAAAACAAGGGTTTGAAATTAGCTCAGAGACCGCTCCATAAGCCAAATATGTAATAGACAAGGCCTACTCCCTGCTCAGTGAACTGGACTCAACACACCCTAGTCACCACACAAGAATATATCTGACTAGTAAGAATCTGAAAACCTCTGTATCGATATCTCTCTGCAAGTGAATCAAGAGGGTGTAAAGCGGCATCAACACAGCAGGGAAAAGCAGCCAAGCCCGATTCTAAACATAAATTACTTTAAAAAACCCACAAAACAAAGACAGTGAAAGAGAGAGAAATTCTTACAAAATCCGTTCAGGGTCTATGATGCAACCTGGATTGACCATATCTAGACCCACAGCTGGATGAGACATAAGGCTGGACACTCTTGGGGCTGAGAGGATTGGTGAGGTTGGGTGAGCAAACGCAGATAGTTTAAAGTAACACTGCGGGGAACACACCCCATGGGTCTCAAATCTCCAGGTACAAGGGAATCTTCCTACATCAAAACATGCATGGGAAAGCCAGAAGATGGTATGCCGTGAGATCGGGAAAGGTTTCCAAAACGCACCTCATTTCTCCTCTCCTTGTGCTCGGGTTCACCATTCCAGCCGCTTGACTAACCATCTCCCTACTTGGAGAATCAGCACCTTTAACCTACTGTTTCGTCCAGGTTGCAATTTGTCCTGAGGATGAACGGGAAGACGGGGAACCAACGAAAGACTAGCCCTAGGTATTGGGACAGGCACAGGTCACTCCATTTTCCCATCAGGAAGAAGAATGAACCACAGGCTCAGCCTGCCCCCCAGAACCAAAATAGGGCCTGAAGCAATCCTGCGCTTTTGCGGCCAGCTCCCAAAAAAGCGAGGAGACAAATGGAGCTCAGGGGCACTGCAATTCACAAACGTGCAGAGTTATAAATGAGAACTCTCGTCCACAAATATATTGAGGGAAGGCAACGAAGAGGATTTGAAAGCAAGGCAGATTTGCAGGAAACAGATTTCAGGAGGTAGATTCGACTCGCCTTTAAAGCACATGAAAAGCGGCAAAACGTTGACAATGATGCCCTTGGCCAAAAAGGGCGTATGCGTTTTTTCCTGAATATATTCAGGAAAAAACGCATACGCCCTTTTTGGCCAACCAAGCAAGCCGGAAGGGCAAATCAGCGCTACAAAGAAGTCTCGCTTGCCCTCGGTCAAAAGGGCCATGCTGAACAAACAGTAAAAACCAGAAAAGCAGGACAGGCCATGGAGACATGGGAGCCTTGCTACGCTGATGGGCGGGATATAAATTGCCAACAGGCACTCTGGAGAAGAGTACGGTGTGTCCTGAAACAAGTAATAAACACAGCGTAGAGAGCATAGGGCACTTCCACTCATGGGCGTATAAATTGGGAAAACTAAAAATCAACAAGACACAGGCACCCTAAAGTTTACGGCTGCTCTGTTTCCAAGAACCTCCACTTCGGTACACCTTCAATATCCCAGGAAAGAGAAAAATGGATAAAGAAATGGTGGTACTTGGCACAATGGAATATCACTCAGCCATGAAATCAATGTCATAAGGCTAGTTAGCAGCATGATGAGTGGATTTAGGTACGATGATTCTAAGTGAAATAAGTCACACAGAAAAAGACACTTATCCTAAGATATCGCTTATAGAGGGAATGTCAAAATCGCTACACTTAAACTGAATTACAAAACAGAACAGAGTCACACCTTTAGAAGACACACTATGGCTGCTTAACGGGAAAGGTGAGGTGGGGTGATGCATAAAACAAGGGTTTGAAATTAGCTCAGAGACCGCTCCATAAGCCAAATATGTAATAGACAAGGCCTACTCCCTGCTCAGTGAACTGGACTCAACACACCCTAGTCACCACACAAGAATATATCTGACTAGTAAGAATCTGAAAACCTATGTATCGATATCTCTCTGCAAGTGAATCAAGAGGGTGTAAAGCGGCATCAACACAGCAGGGAAAAGCAGCCAAGCCCGATTCTAAACATAAATTACTTTAAAAAACCCACAAAACAAAGACAGTGAAAGAGAGAGAAATTCTTACAAAATCCGTTCAGGGTCTATGATGCAACCTGGATTGACCATATCTAGACCCACAGCTGGATGAGACATAAGGCTGGACACTCTTGGGGCTGAGAGGATTGGTGAGGTTGGGTGAGCAAACGCAGATACTTTAAAGTAACACTGCGGGGAACACACCCCATGGGTCTCAAATCTCCAGGTACAAGGGAATCTTCCTACATCAAAACATGCATGGGAAAGCCAGAAGATGGTATGCCGTGAGATCGGGAAAGGTTTCCAAAACGCACCTCATTTCTCCTCTCCTTGTGCTCGGGTTCACCATTCCAGCCGCTTGACTAACCATCTCCCTACTTGGAGAATCAGCACCTTTAACCTACTGTTTCGTCCAGGTTGCAATTTGTCCTGAGGATGAACGGGAAGACGGGGAACCAACGAAAGACTAGCCCTAGGTATTGGGACAGGCACAGGTCACTCCATTTTCCCATCAGGAAGAAGAATGAACCACAGGCTCAGCCTGCCCCCCAGAACCAAAATAGGGCCTGAAGCAATCCTGCGCTTTTGCGGCCAGCTCCCAAAAAAGCGAGGAGACAAATGGAGCTCAGGGGCACTGCAATTCACAAACGTGCAGAGTTATAAATGAGAACTCTCGTCCACAAATATATTGAGGGAAGGCAACGAAGAGGATTTGAAAGCAAGGCAGATTTGCAGGAAACAGATTTCAGGAGGTAGATTCGACTCGCCTTTAAAGCACATGAAATGCGGCAAAACGTGGACAATGATGCCCTTGGCCAAAAAGGGCGTATGCGTTTTTTCCTGAATATATTCAGGAAAAAACGCATACGCCCTTTTTGGCCAACCAAGCAAGCCGGAAGGGCAAATCAGCGCTACAAAGAAGTCTCGCTTGCCCTCGGTCAAAAGGGCCATGCTGAACAAACAGTAAAAACCAGAAAAGCAGGACAGGCCATGGAGACATGGGAGCCTTGCTACGCTGATGGGCGGGATATAAATTGCCAACAGGCACTCTGGAGAAGAGTACGGTGTGTCCTGAAACAAGTAATAAACACAGCGTTGAGAGCATAGGGCACTTCCACTCATGGGCGTATAAAATGGGAAAACTAAAAATCAACAAGACACAGGCACCCTAAAGTTCATGGCTGCTCTGTTTACAAGAACCTCCGCTTCGGTACACCTTCAATATCCCAGGAAAGAGAAAAATGGATAAAGAAATGGTGTTACTTGGCACAACGGAATATCACTCAGCCATGAAATCAATGTCATAAGGCTAGTTAGCAGCATGATGTGTGGATTTAGGTACGATGATTCTAAGTGAAATAAGTCACACAGAAAAAGACACTTATCCTAAGATATCGCTTATAGAGGGAATGTCAAAATCGCTACACTTGAACTGAATTACAAAACAGAACAGAGTCACACCTTTAGAAGACACACTATGGCTGCTTAACGGGAAAGGTGAGGAGGGGTGATGCATAAAACAAGGGTTTGAAATTAGCTCAGACACCGCTCCATAAGCCAAATATGTAATAGACAAGGCCTACTCCCTGCTCAGTGAACTGGACTCAACACACCCTAGTCACCACACAAGAATATATCTGACTAGTAAGAATCTGAAAACCTATGTATCGATATCTCTCTGCAAGTGAATCAAGAGGGTGTAAAGCAGCATCAACACAGCAGGGAAAAGCAGCCAAGCCCGATTCTAAACATACATTACTTTAAAAAACCCACAAAACAAAGACAGTGAAAGAGAGAGAAATTCTTACAAAATCCGTTCAGGGTCTCTGATGCAACCTGGATTGACCATATCTAGACCCACAGCTGGATGAGACATAAGGCTGGACACTCTTGGGGCTGAGAGGATTGGTGAGGTTGGGTGAGCAAACGCAGATACTTTAAAGTAACACTGCGGGGAACACACCCCATGGGTCTCAAATCTCCAGGTACAAGGGAATCTTCCTACATCAAAACATGCATGGGAAAGCCAGAAGATGGTATGCCGTGAGATCGGGAAAGGTTTCCAAAACGCACCTCATTTCTCCTCTCCTTGTGCTCGGGTTCACCATTCCAGCCGCTTGACTAACCATCTCCCTACTTGGAGAATCAGCACCTTTAACCTACTGTTTCGTCCAGGTTGCAATTTGTCCTGAGGATGAACGGGAAGACGGGGAACCAACGAAAGACTAGCCCTAGGTATTGGGACAGGCACAGGTCACTCCATTTTCCCATCAGGAAGAAGAATGAACCACAGGCTCAGCCTGCCCCCCAGAACCAAAATAGGGCCTGAAGCAATCCTGCGCTTTTGCGGCCAGCTCCCAAAAAAGCGAGGAGACAAATGGAGCTCAGGGGCACTGCAATTCACAAACGTGCAGAGTTATAAATGAGAACTCTCGTCCACAAATATATTGAGGGAAGGCAACGAAGAGGATTTGAAAGCAAGGCAGATTTGCAGGAAACAGATTTCAGGAGGTAGATTCGACTCGCCTTTAAAGCACATGAAAAGCGGCAAAACGTTGACAATGATGCCCTTGGCCAAAAAGGGCGTATGCGTTTTTTCCTGAATATATTCAGGAAAAAACGCATACGCCCTTTTTGGCCAACCAAGCAAGCCGGAAGGGCAAATCAGCGCTACAAAGAAGTCTCGCTTGCCCTCGGTCAAAAGGGCCATGCTGAACAAACAGTAAAAACCAGAAAAGCAGGACAGGCCATGGAGACATGGGAGCCTTGCTACGCTGATGGGCGGGATATAAATTGCCAACAGGCACTCTGGAGAAGAGAACGGTGTGTCCTGAAACAAGTAATAAACACAGCGTAGAGAGCATAGGGCACTTCAACTCATGGGCGTATAAATTGGGAAAACTAAAAATCAACAAGACACAGGCACCCTAAAGTTTACGGCTGCTCTGTTTCCAAGAACCTCCACTTCGGTACACCTTCAATATCCCAGGAAAGAGAAAAATGGATAAAGAAATGGTGGTACTTGGCACAATGGAATATCACTCAGCCATGAAATCAATGTCATAAGGCTAGTTAGCAGCATGATGAGTGGATTTAGATACGATGATTCTAAGTGAAATAAGTCACACAGAAAAAGACACTTATCCTAAGATATCGCTTATAGAGGGAATGTCAAAATCGCTACACTTGAACTGAATTACAAAACAGAACAGAGTCACACCTTTAGAAGACACACTATGGCTGCTTAACGGGAAAGGTGAGGTGGGGTGATGCATAAAACAAGGGTTTGAAATTAGCTCAGAGACCGCTCCATAAGCCAAATATGTAATAGACAAGGCCTACTCCCTGCTCAGTGAACTGGACTCAACACACCCTAGTCACCACACAAGAATATATCTGACTAGTAAGAATCTGAAAACCTATGTATCGATATCTCTCTGCAAGTGAATCAAGAGGGTGTAAAGCGGCATCAACACAGCAGGGAAAAGCAGCCAAGCCCGATTCTAAACATAAAATACTTTAAAAAACCCACAAAACAAAGACAGTGAAAGAGAGAGAAATTCTTACAAAATCCGTTCAGGGTCTCTGATGCAACCTGGATTGACCATATCTAGACCCACAGCTGGATGAGACAGAAGGCTGGACACTCTTGTGGCTGAGAGGATTGGTGAGGTTGGGTGAGCAAACGCAGATACTTTAAAGTAACACTGCGGGGAACACACCCCATGGGTCTCAAATCTCCAGGTACAAGGGCATCTTCCTACATCAAAACATGCATGGGAAACCCAGAAGATGGTATGCCATGAGATCGGGAAAGGTTTCTAAAACGCACCTCATTTCTCCTCTCCTTGTGCTCGGGTTCGCCATTCCAGCCGCTTGACTAACCATCTCCCTACTTGGAAAATCAGCACCTTTAACCTCTTGATTGTACAGGTTGCAATTTGTCCTGAGGATGAACGGGAAGACGCAGAACCAACGAGAGACGAGCCCTAGGTGTTGGGACAGGCATAGGTCACTCCATTTTCCCATCAGGAAGAAGAATGAACCACAGGCTCAGCCTGCCCCCCAGAACCAAAATAGGGCCTGAAGCAATCCTGCGCTTTTGCGGCCAGCTCCCAAAAAAGCGAGGAGACAAATGGAGCTCAGGGGCACTGCAATTCACAAACGTGCAGAGTTATAAATGAGAACTCTCGTCCACAAATATATTGAGGGAAGGCAACGAAGAGGATTTGAAAGCAAGGCAGATTTGCAGGAAACAGATTTCAGGAGGTAGATTCGACTCGCCTTTAAAGCACATGAAATGCGGCAAAACGTGGACAATGATGCCCTTGGCCAAAAAGGGCGTATGCGTTTTTTCCTGAATATATTCAGGAAAAAACGCATACGCCCTTTTTGACCAACCAAGCAAGCCGGAAGGGCAAATCAGCGCTACAAAGAAGTCTCGCTTGCCCTCGGTCAAAAGGGCCATGCTGAACAAACAGTAAAAACCAGAAAAGCAGGACAGGCCATGGAGACATGGGAGCCTTGCTACGCTGATGGGCGGGATATAAATTGCCAACAGGCACTCTGGAGAAGAGTACGGTGTGTCCTGAAACAAGTAATAAACACAGCGTTGAGAGCATAGGGCACTTCCACTTATGGGCGTATAAATTGGGAAAACTAAAAATCAACAAGACACAGGCACCCTAAAGTTCATTGCTGCTCTGTTTCCAAGAACCTCCGCTTCGGTACACCTTCAATATCCCAGGAAAGAGAAAAATGGATAAAGAAATGGTGTTACTTGGCACAATGGAATATCACTCAGCCATGAAATCAATGTCATAAGGCTAGTTAGCAGCATGATGTGTGGATTTAGGTACGATGATTCTAAGTGAAATAAGTCACACAGAAAAAGACACTTATCCTAAGATATCGCTTATAGAGGGAATGTCAAAATCGCTACACTTGAACTGAATTACAAAACAGAACAGAGTCACACCTTTAGAAGACACACTATGGCTGCTTAACCGGAAAGGTGAGGTGGGGTGATGCATAAAACAAGGGTTTGAAATTAGCTCAGACACCGCTCCATAAGCCAAATATGTAATAGACAAGGCCTACTCCCTGCTCAGTGAACTGGACTCAACACCCCCTAGTCACCGCACAAGAATATATCTGACTAGTATGAATCTGAAAACCTATGTATCGATATCTCTCTGCAAGTGAATCAAGAGGGTGTAAAGCGGCATAAACACAGCAGGGAAAAGCAGCCAAACCCCATTCTAAACATACATTACTTTAAAAAACCCACAAAGCAAAGACAGTGAAAGTGAGAGAAATTCTTACAACATCCGTTCAGGGTCTATGATGCAACCTGGATTGACCATATCTAGACCCACAGCTGGATGAGACATAAGGCTGGACACTCTTGGGGCTGAGAGGATTGGTGAGGTTGGGTGAGCAAACGCAGATACTTTAAAGTAACACTGCGGGGAACACACTCCATGGGTCTCAAATCTCCAGGTACAAGGGAATCTTCCTACATCAAAACATGCATGGGAAAGCCAGAAGATGGTATGCCGTGAGATCGGGAAAGGTTTCTAAAACGCACCTCATTTCTCCTCTCCTTGTGCTCGGGTTCGCCATTCCAGCCGCTTGACTAACCATCTCCCTACTTGGAGAATCAGCACCTTTAACCTACTGTTTCGTCCAGGTTGCAATTTGTCCTGAGGATGAACGGGAAGACGGGGAACCAACGAAAGACTAGCCCTAGGTGTTGGGACAGGCACAGGTCACTCCATTTTCCCATCAGGAAGAAGAATGAACCACAGGCTCAGCCTGCCCCCCAGAACCAAAATAGGGCCTGAAGCAATCCTGCGCTTTTGCGGCCAGCTCCCAAAAAAGCGAGGAGACAAATGGAGCTCAGGGGCACTGCAATTCACAAACGTGCAGAGTTATAAATGAGAACTCTCGTCCACAAATATATTGAGGGAAGGCAACGAAGAGGATTTGAAAGCAAGGCAGATTTGCAGGAAACAGATTTCAGGAGGTAGATTCGACTCGCCTTTAAAGCACATGAAAAGCGGCAAAACGTTGACAATGATGCCCTTGGCCAAGAAGGGCGTATGCGTTTTTTCCTGAATATATTCAGGAAAAAACGCATACGCCCTTCTTGGCCAACCAAGCAAGCCGGAAGGGCAAATCAGCGCTACAAAGAAGTCTCGCTTGCCCTCGGTTAAAACGGCCATGCTGAACAAACAGTAAAAACCAGAAAAGCAGGACAGGCCATGGAGACATGGGAGCCTTGCTACGCTGATGGGCGGGATATAAATTGCCAACAGGCACTCTGGAGAAGAGTACGGTGTGTCCTGAAACAAGTAATAAACACAGCGTAGAGAGCATAGGGCACATCCACTCATGGGCGTATAAATTGGGAAAACTAAAAATCAACAAGACACAGGCACCCTAAAGTTTACGGCTGCTCTGTTTCCAAGAACCTCCACTTTGGAACACCTTCAATATCCCAGGAAAGAGAAAAATGGATAAAGAAATGGTGGTACTTGGCACAATGGAATATCACTCAGCCATGAAATCAATGTCATAAGGCTAGTTAGCAGCATGATGAGTGGATTTAGATACGATGATTCTAAGTGAAATAAGTCACACAGAAAAAGACACTTATCCTAAGATATCGCTTATAGAGGGAATGTCAAAATCGCTACACTTGAACTGAATTACAAATCAGAACAGAGTCACACCTTTAGAAGACACACTATGGCTGCTTAACGGGAAAGGTGAGGTGGGGTGATGCATAAAACAAGGGTTTGAAATTAGCTCAGAGACCGTTCCATAAGCCAAATATGTAATAGACAAGGCCTACTCCCTGCTCAGTGAACTGGACTCAACACACCCTAGTCACCACACAAGAATATATCTGACTAGTACGAATCTGAAAACCTATGTATCGATATCTCTCTGCAAGTGAATCAAGAGGGTGTAAAGCGGCATCAACACAGCAGGGAAAAGCAGCCAAGCCCGATTCTAAACATAAATTACTTTAAAAAACCCACAAAACAAAGACAGTGAAAGAGAGAGAAATTCTTACAAAATCCGTTCAGGGTCTATGACGCAACCTGGATTGACCATATCTAGACCCACAGCTGGATGAGACAGAAGGCTGGACACTCTTGGGGCTGAGAGGATTGGTGAGGTTGGTTGAGCAAACGCAGATACTTTAAAGTAACACTGCGGGGAACACACCCCATGGGTCTCAAATCTCCAGGTACAAGGAAATCTTCCTACATCAAAACATGCATGGGAAACCCAGAAGATGGTATGCCATGAGATCGGGAAAGGTTTCTAAAACGCACCTCATTTCTCCTCTCCTTGTGCTCGGGTTCGCCATTCCAGCCGCTTGACTAACCATCTCCCTACTTGGAGAATCAGCACCTTTAACCTCCTGATTGTACAGGTTGCAATTTGTCCTGAGGATGAACGGGAAGACGCGGAACCAACGAGAGACGAGCCCTAGGTGTTGGGACAGGCATAGGTCACTCCATTTTCCCATCAGGAAGAAGAATGAACCACAGGCTCAGCCTGCCCCCCAGAACCAAAATAGGGCCTGAAGCAATCCTGCGCTTTTGCGGCCAGCTCCCAAAAAAGCGAGGAGACAAATGGAGCTCAGGGGCACTGCAATTCACAAACGTGCAGAGTTATAAATGAGAACTCTCGTCCACAAATATATTGAGGGAAGGCAACGAAGAGGATTTGAAAGCAAGGCAGATTTGCAGGAAACAGATTTCAGGAGGTAGATTCGACTCGCCTTTAAAGCACATGAAAAGCGGCAAAACGTTGACAATGATGCCCTTGGCCAAAAAGGGCGTATGCGTTTTTTCCTGAATATATTCAGGAAAAAACGCATACGCCCTTTTTGGCCAACCAAGCAAGCCGGAAGGGCAAATCAGCGCTACAAAGAAGTCTCGCTTGCCCTCGGTCAAAAGGGCCATGCTGAACAAACAGTAAAAACCAGAAAAGCAGGACAGGCCATGGAGACATGGGAGCCTTGCTACGCTGATGGGCGGGATATAAATTGCCAACAGGCACTCTGGAGAAGAGTACGGTGTGTCCTGAAACAAGTAATAAACACAGCGTAGAGAGCATAGGGCACTTCCACTCATGGGCGTATAAATTGGGAAAACTAAAAATCAACAAGACACAGGCACCCTAAAGTTTACGGCTGCTCTGTTTCCAAGAACCTCCGCTTCGGTACACCTTCAATATCCCAGGAAAGAGAAAAATGGATAAAGAAATGGTGTTACTTGGCACAATGGAATATCACTCAGCCATGAAATCAATGTCATAAGGCTAGTTAGCAGCATGATGTGTGGATTTAGGTACGATGATTCTAAGTGAAATAAGTCACACAGAAAAAGACACTTATCCTAAGATATCGCTTATAGAGGGAATGTCAAAATCGCTACACTTGAACTGAATTACAAACAGAACAGAGTCACACCTTTAGAAGACACACTATGGCTGCTTAACCGGAAAGGTGAGGTGGGGTGATGCATAAAACAAGGGTTTGAAATTAGCTCAGACACCGCTCCATAAGCCAAATATGTAATAGACAAGGCCTACTCCCTGCTCAGTGAACTGGACTCAACACCCCCTAGTCACCGCACAAGAATATATCTGACTAGTATGAATCTGAAAACCTATGTATCGATATCTCTCTGCAAGTGAATCAAGAGGGTGTAAAGCGGCATAAACACAGCAGGGAAAAGCAGCCAAACCCCATTCTAAACATACATTACTTTAAAAAACCCACAAAGCAAAGACAGTGAAAGTGAGAGAAATTCTTACAACATCCGTTCAGGGTCTATGATGCAACCTGGATTGACCATATCTAGACCCACAGCTGGATGAGACATAAGGCTGGACACTCTTGGGGCTGAGAGGATTGGTGAGGTTGGGTGAGCAAACGCAGATACTTTAAAGTAACACTGCGGGGAACACACTCCATGGGTCTCAAATCTCCAGGTACAAGGGAATCTTCCTACATCAAAACATGCATGGGAAAGCCAGAAGATGGTATGCCGTGAGATCGGGAAAGGTTTCTAAAACGCACCTCATTTCTCCTCTCCTTGTGCTCGGGTTCGCCATTCCAGCCGCTTGACTAACCATCTCCCTACTTGGAGAATCAGCACCTTTAACCTACTGTTTCGTCCAGGTTGCAATTTGTCCTGAGGATGAACGGGAAGACGGGGAACCAACGAAAGACTAGCCCTAGGTGTTGGGACAGGCACAGGTCACTCCATTTTCCCATCAGGAAGAAGAATGAACCACAGGCTCAGCCTGCCCCCCAGAACCAAAATAGGGCCTGAAGCAATCCTGCGCTTTTGCGGCCAGCTCCCAAAAAAGCGAGGAGACAAATGGAGCTCAGGGGCACTGCAATTCACAAACGTGCAGAGTTATAAATGAGAACTCTCGTCCACAAATATATTGAGGGAAGGCAACGAAGAGGATTTGAAAGCAAGGCAGATTTGCAGGAAACAGATTTCAGGAGGTAGATTCGACTCGCCTTTAAAGCACATGAAAAGCGGCAAAACGTTGACAATGATGCCCTTGGCCAAGAAGGGCGTATGCGTTTTTTCCTGAATATATTCAGGAAAAAACGCATACGCCCTTCTTGGCCAACCAAGCAAGCCGGAAGGGCAAATCAGCGCTACAAAGAAGTCTCGCTTGCCCTCGGTTAAAACGGCCATGCTGAACAAACAGTAAAAACCAGAAAAGCAGGACAGGCCATGGAGACATGGGAGCCTTGCTACGCTGATGGGCGGGATATAAATTGCCAACAGGCACTCTGGAGAAGAGTACGGTGTGTCCTGAAACAAGTAATAAACACAGCGTAGAGAGCATAGGGCACATCCACTCATGGGCGTATAAATTGGGAAAACTAAAAATCAACAAGACACAGGCACCCTAAAGTTTACGGCTGCTCTGTTTCCAAGAACCTCCACTTTGGAACACCTTCAATATCCCAGGAAAGAGAAAAATGGATAAAGAAATGGTGGTACTTGGCACAATGGAATATCACTCAGCCATGAAATCAATGTCATAAGGCTAGTTAGCAGCATGATGAGTGGATTTAGATACGATGATTCTAAGTGAAATAAGTCACACAGAAAAAGACACTTATCCTAAGATATCGCTTATAGAGGGAATGTCAAAATCGCTACACTTGAACTGAATTACAAATCAGAACAGAGTCACACCTTTAGAAGACACACTATGGCTGCTTAACGGGAAAGGTGAGGTGGGGTGATGCATAAAACAAGGGTTTGAAATTAGCTCAGAGACCGTTCCATAAGCCAAATATGTAATAGACAAGGCCTACTCCCTGCTCAGTGAACTGGACTCAACACACCCTAGTCACCACACAAGAATATATCTGACTAGTACGAATCTGAAAACCTATGTATCAATATCTCTCTGCAAGTGAATCAAGAGGGTGTAAAGCGGCATCAACACAGCAGGGAAAAGCAGCCAAGCCCGATTCTAAACATAAATTACTTTAAAAAACCCACAAAACAAAGACAGTGAAAGAGAGAGAAATTCTTACAAAATCCGTTCAGGGTCTATGACGCAACCTGGATTGACCATATCTAGACCCACAGCTGGATGAGACAGAAGGCTGGACACTCTTGGGGCTGAGAGGATTGGTGAGGTTGGTTGAGCAAACGCAGATACTTTAAAGTAACACTGCGGGGAACACACCCCATGGGTCTCAAATCTCCAGGTACAAGGAAATCTTCCTACATCAAAACATGCATGGGAAACCCAGAAGATGGTATGCCATGAGATCGGGAAAGGTTTCTAAAACGCACCTCATTTCTCCTCTCCTTGTGCTCGGGTTCGCCATTCCAGCCGCTTGACTAACCATCTCCCTACTTGGAGAATCAGCACCTTTAACCTCCTGATTGTACAGGTTGCAATTTGTCCTGAGGATGAACGGGAAGACGCGGAACCAACGAGAGACGAGCCCTAGGTGTTGGGACAGGCATAGGTCACTCCATTTTCCCATCAGGAAGAAGAATGAACCACAGGCTCAGCCTGCCCCCCAGAACCAAAATAGGGCCTGAAGCAATCCTGCGCTTTTGCGGCCAGCTCCCAAAAAAGCGAGGAGACAAATGGAGCTCAGGGGCACTGCAATTCACAAACGTGCAGAGTTATAAATGAGAACTCTCGTCCACAAATATATTGAGGGAAGGCAACGAAGAGGATTTGAAAGCAAGGCAGATTTGCAGGAAACAGATTTCAGGAGGTAGATTCGACTCGCCTTTAAAGCACATGAAAAGCGGCAAAACGTTGACAATGATGCCCTTGGCCAAAAAGGGCGTATGCGTTTTTTCCTGAATATATTCAGGAAAAAACGCATACGCCCTTTTTGGCCAACCAAGCAAGCCGGAAGGGCAAATCAGCGCTACAAAGAAGTCTCGCTTGCCCTCGGTCAAAAGGGCCATGCTGAACAAACAGTAAAAACCAGAAAAGCAGGACAGGCCATGGAGACATGGGAGCCTTGCTACGCTGATGGGCGGGATATAAATTGCCAACAGGCACTCTGGAGAAGAGTACGGTGTGTCCTGAAACAAGTAATAAACACAGCGTAGAGAGCATAGGGCACTTCCACTCATGGGCGTATAAATTGGGAAAACTAAAAATCAACAAGACACAGGCACCCTAAAGTTTACGGCTGCTCTGTTTCCAAGAACCTCCGCTTCGGTACACCTTCAATATCCCAGGAAAGAGAAAAATGGATAAAGAAATGGTGGTACTTGGCACAATGGAATATCACTCAGCCATGAAATCAATGTCATAAGGCTAGTTAGCAGCATGATGAGTGGATTTAGATACGATGATTCTAAGTGAAATAAGTCACACAGAAAAAGACACTTATCCTAAGATATCGCTTATAGAGGGAATGTCAAAATCGCTACACTTGAACTGAATTACAAATCAGAACAGAGTCACACCTTTAGAAGACACACTATGGCTGCTTAACGGGAAAGGTGAGGTGGGGTGATGCATAAAACAAGGGTTTGAAATTAGCTCAGAGACCGTTCCATAAGCCAAATATGTAATAGACAAGGCCTACTCCCTGCTCAGTGAACTGGACTCAACACACCCTAGTCACCACACAAGAATATATCTGACTAGTACGAATCTGAAAACCTATGTATCGATATCTCTCTGCAAGTGAATCAAGAGGGTGTAAAGCGGCATCAACACAGCAGGGAAAAGCAGCCAAGCCCGATTCTAAACATAAATTACTTTAAAAAACCCACAAAACAAAGACAGTGAAAGAGAGAGAAATTCTTACAAAATCCGTTCAGGGTCTATGACGCAACCTGGATTGACCATATCTAGACCCACAGCTGGATGAGACAGAAGGCTGGACACTCTTGGGGCTGAGAGGATTGGTGAGGTTGGGTGAGCAAACGCAGATACTTTAAAGTAACACTGCGGGGAACACACCCCATGGGTCTCAAATCTCCAGGTACAAGGGAATCTTCCTACATCAAAACATGCATGGGAAAGCCAGAAGATGGTATGCCGTGAGATCGGGAAAGGTTTCTAAAACGCACCTCATTTCTCCTCTCCTTGTGCTCGGGTTCGCCATTCCAGCCGCTTGACTAACCATCTCCCTACTTGGAGAATCAGCACCTTTAACCTACTGTTTCGTCCAGGTTGCAATTTGTCCTGAGGATGAACGGGAAGACGGGGAACCAACGAAAGACTAGCCCTAGGTGTTGGGACAGGCACAGGTCACTCCATTTTCCCATCAGGAAGAAGAATGAACCACAGGCTCAGCCTGCCCCCCAGAACCAAAATAGGGCCTGAAGCAATCCTGCGCTTTTGCGGCCAGCTCCCAAAAAAGCGAGGAGACAAATGGAGCTCAGGGGCACTGCAATTCACAAACGTGCAGAGTTATAAATGAGAACTCTCGTCCACAAATATATTGAGGGAAGGCAACGAAGAGGATTTGAAAGCAAGGCAGATTTGCAGGAAACAGATTTCAGGAGGTAGATTCGACTCGCCTTTAAAGCACATGAAAAGCGGCAAAACGTTGACAATGATGCCCTTGGCCAAGAAGGGCGTATGCGTTTTTTCCTGAATATATTCAGGAAAAAACGCATACGCCCTTCTTGGCCAACCAAGCAAGCCGGAAGGGCAAATCAGCGCTACAAAGAAGTCTCGCTTGCCCTCGGTTAAAACGGCCATGCTGAACAAACAGTAAAAACCAGAAAAGCAGGACAGGCCATGGAGACATGGGAGCCTTGCTACGCTGATGGGCGGGATATAAATTGCCAACAGGCACTCTGGAGAAGAGTACGGTGTGTCCTGAAACAAGTAATAAACACAGCGTAGAGAGCATAGGGCACATCCACTCATGGGCGTATAAATTGGGAAAACTAAAAATCAACAAGACACAGGCACCCTAAAGTTTACGGCTGCTCTGTTTCCAAGAACCTCCACTTTGGAACACCTTCAATATCCCAGGAAAGAGAAAAATGGATAAAGAAATGGTGGTACTTGGCACAATGGAATATCACTCAGCCATGAAATCAATGTCATAAGGCTAGTTAGCAGCATGATGAGTGGATTTAGATACGATGATTCTAAGTGAAATAAGTCACACAGAAAAAGACACTTATCCTAAGATATCGCTTATAGAGGGAATGTCAAAATCGCTACACTTGAACTGAATTACAAATCAGAACAGAGTCACACCTTTAGAAGACACACTATGGCTGCTTAACGGGAAAGGTGAGGTGGGGTGATGCATAAAACAAGGGTTTGAAATTAGCTCAGAGACCGTTCCATAAGCCAAATATGTAATAGACAAGGCCTACTCCCTGCTCAGTGAACTGGACTCAACACACCCTAGTCACCACACAAGAATATATCTGACTAGTACGAATCTGAAAACCTATGTATCGATATCTCTCTGCAAGTGAATCAAGAGGGTGTAAAGCGGCATCAACACAGCAGGGAAAAGCAGCCAAGCCCGATTCTAAACATAAATTACTTTAAAAAACCCACAAAACAAAGACAGTGAAAGAGAGAGAAATTCTTACAAAATCCGTTCAGGGTCTATGACGCAACCTGGATTGACCATATCTAGACCCACAGCTGGATGAGACAGAAGGCTGGACACTCTTGGGGCTGAGAGGATTGGTGAGGTTGGGTGAGCAAACGCAGATACTTTAAAGTAACACTGCGGGGAACACACCCCATGGGTCTCAAATCTCCAGGTACAAGGGAATCTTCCTACATCAAAACATGCATGGGAAACCCAGAAGATGGTATGCCATGAGATCGGGAAAGGTTTCTAAAACGCACCTCATTTCTCCTCTCCTTGTGCTCGGGTTCGCCATTCCAGCCGCTTGACTAACCATCTCCCTACTTGGAGAATCAGCACCTTTAACCTCCTGATTGTACAGGTTGCAATTTGTCCTGAGGATGAACGGGAAGACGCGGAACCAACGAGAGACGAGCCCTAGGTGTTGGGACAGGCATAGGTCACTCCATTTTCCCATCAGGAAGAAGAATGAACCACAGGCTCAGCCTGCCCCCCAGAACCAAAATAGGGCCTGAAGCAATCCTGCGCTTTTGCGGCCAGCTCCCAAAAAAGCGAGGAGACAAATGGAGCTCAGGGGCACTGCAATTCACAAACGTGCAGAGTTATAAATGAGAACTCTCGTCCACAAATATATTGAGGGAAGGCAACAAAGAGGATTTGAAAGCAAGGCAGATTTGCAGGAAACAGATTTCAGGAGGTAGATTCGACTCGCCTTTAAAGCACATGAAAAGCGGCAAAACGTTGACAATGATGCCCTTGGCCAAAAAGGGCGTATGCGTTTTTTCCTGAATATATTCAGGAAAAAACGCATACGCCCTTTTTGGCCAACCAAGCAAGCCGGAAGGGCAAATCAGCGCTACAAAGAAGTCTCGCTTGCCCTCGGTCAAAAGGGCCATGCTGAACAAACAGTAAAAACCAGAAAAGCAGGACAGGCCATGGAGACATGGGAGCCTTGCTACGCTGATGGGCGGGATATAAATTGCCAACAGGCACTCTGGAGAAGAGTACGGTGTGTCCTGAAACAAGTAATAAACACAGCGTAGAGAGCATAGGGCACTTCCACTCATGGGCGTATAAATTGGGAAAACTAAAAATCAACAAGACACAGGCACCCTAAAGTTTACGGCTGCTCTGTTTCCAAGAACCTCCGCTTCGGTACACCTTCAATATCCCAGGAAAGAGAAAAATGGATAAAGAAATGGTGGTACTTGGCACAATGGAATATCACTCAGCCATGAAATCAATGTCATAAGGCTAGTTAGCAGCATGATGTGTGGATTTAGGTACGATGATTCTAAGTGAAATAAGTCACACAGAAAAAGACACTTATCCTAAGATATCGCTTATAGAGGGAATGTCAAAATCGCTACACTTGAACTGAATTACAAAACAGAATAGAGTCACACCTTTAGAAGACACACTATGGCTGCTTAACGGGAAAGGTGAGGTGGGGTGATGCATAAAACAAGGGTTTGAAATTAGCTCAGACACCGCTCCATAAGCCAAATATGTAATAGACAAGGCCTACTCCCTGCTCAGTGAACTGGACTCAACACCCCCTAGTCACCGCACAAGAATATATCTGACTAGTAAGAATCTGAAAACCTATGTATCGATATCTCTCTGCAAGTGAATCAAGAGGGTGTAAAGCGGCATCAACACAGCAGGGAAAAGCAGCCAAGCCCGATTCTAAACATAAATTACTTTTAAAAACCCACAAAACAAAGACAGTGAAAGAGAGAGAAATTCTTACAAAATCCGTTCAGGGTCTATGATGCAACCTGGATTGACCATATCTAGACCCACGGCTGGATGAGACATAAGGCTGGACACTCTTGGGGCTGAGAGGATTGGTGAGGTTGGGTGAGCAAACGCAGATACTTTAAAGTAACACTGCGGGGAACACACCCCATGGGTCTCAAATCTCCAGGTACAAGGGAATCTTCCTACATCAAAACATGCATGGGAATGCCAGAAGATGGTATGCCGTGAGATCGGGAAAGGTTTCTAAAACGCACCTCATTTCTCCTCTCCTTGTGCTCGGGTTCACCATTCCAGCCGCTTGACTAACCATCTCCCTACTTGGAGAATCAGCACCTTTAACCTACTGTTTCGTCCAGGTTGCAATTTGTCCTGAGGATGAACGGGAAGACGGGGAACCAACGAAAGACTAGCCCTAGGTGTTGGGACAGGCACAGGTCACTCCATTTTCCCATCAGGAAGAAGAATGAACCACAGGCTCAGCCTGCCCCCCAGAACCAAAATAGGGCCTGAAGCAATCCTGCGCTTTTGCGGCCAGCTCCCAAAAAAGCGAGGAGACAAATGGAGCTCAGGGGCACTGCAATTCACAAACGTGCAGAGTTATAAATGAGAACTCTCGTCCACAAATATATTGAGGGAAGGCAACGAAGAGGATTTGAAAGCAAGGCAGATTTGCAGGAAACAGATTTCAGGATGTAGATTCGACTCGCCTTTAAAGCCCATGAAAAGCGGCAAAACGTTGACAATGATGCCCTTGGCCAAAAAGGGCGTATGCGTTTTTTCCTGAATATATTCAGGAAAAAACGCATACGCCCTTTTTGGCCAACCAAGCAAGCCGGAAGGGCAAATCAGCGCTACAAAGAAGTCTCGCTTGCCCTCGGTCAAAAGGGCCATGCTGAACAAACAGTAAAAACCAGAAAAGCAGGACAGGCCATGGAGACATGGGAGCCTTGCTACGCTGATGGGCGGGATATAAATTGCCAACAGGCACTCTGGAGAAGAGTACGGTGTGTCCTGAAACAAGTAATAAACACAGCGTAGAGAGCATAGGGCACTTCCACTCATGGGCGTATAAATTGGGAAAACTAAAAATCAACAAGACACAGGCACCCTAAAGTTTACGGCTGCTCTGTTTCCAAGAACCTCCGCTTCGGTACACCTTCAATATCCCAGGAAAGAGAAAAATGGATAAAGAAATGGTGGTACTTGGCACAATGGAATATGACTCAGCCATGAAATCAATGTCATAAGGCTAGTTAGCAGCATGATGAGTGGATTTAGATACGATGATTCTAAGTGAAATAAGTCACACAGAAAAAGACACTTATCCTAAGATATCGCTTATAGAGGGAATGTCAAAATCGCTACACTTGAACTGAATTACAAATCAGAACAGAGTCACACCTTTAGAAGACACACTATGGCTGCTTAACGGGAAAGGTGAGGTGGGGTGATGCATAAAACAAGGGTTTGAAATTAGCTCAGAGACCGTTCCATAAGCCAAATATGTAATAGACAAGGCCTACTCCCTGCTCAGGGAACTGGACTCAACACACCCTAGTCACCACACAAGAATATATCTGACTAGTAAGAATCTGAAAACCTATGTATCGATATCTCTCTGCAAGTGAATCAAGAGGGTGTAAAGCGGCATCAACACAGCAGGGAAAAGCAGCCAAGCCCGATTCTAAACATAAATTACTTTAAAAAACCCACAAAACAAAGACAGTGAAAGAGAGAGAAATTCTTACAAAATCCGTTCAGGGTCTATGATGCAACCTGGATTGACCATATCTAGACCCACAGCTGGATGAGACATAAGGCTGGACACTCTTGGGGCTGAGAGGATTGGTGAGGTTCGGTGAGCAAACGCAGATACTTTAAAGTAACACTGCGGGGAACACACCCCATGGGTCTCAAATCTCCAGGTACAAGGGAATCTTCCTACATCAAAACATGCATGGGAAACCCAGAAGATGGTATGCCATGAGATCGGGAAAGGTTTCTAAAACGCACCTCATTTCTCCTCTCCTTGTGCTCGGGTTCGCCATTCCAGCCGCTTGACTAACCATCTCCCTACTTGGAGAATCAGCACCTTTAACCTCCTGATTGTACAGGTTGCAATTTGTCCTGAGGATGAACGGGAAGACGCGGAACCAACGAGAGACGAGCCCTAGGTGTTGGGACAGGCATAGGTCACTCCATTTTCCCATCAGGAAGAAGAATGAACCACAGGCTCAGCCTGCCCCCCAGAACCAAAATAGGGCCTGAAGCAATCCTGCGCTTTTGCGGCCAGCTCCCAAAAAAGCGAGGAGACAAATGGAGCTCAGGGGCACTGCAATTCACAAACGTGCAGAGTTATAAATGAGAACTCTCGTCCACAAATATATTGAGGGAAGGCAACGAAGAGGATTTGAAAGCAAGGCAGATTTGCAGGAAACAGATTTCAGGAGGTAGATTCGACTCGCCTTTAAAGCACATGAAAAGCGGCAAAACGTTGACAATGATGCCCTTGGCCAAAAAGGGCGTATGCGTTTTTTCCTGAATATATTCAGGAAAAAACGCATACGCCCTTTTTGGCCAACCAAGCAAGCCGGAAGGGCAAATCAGCGCTACAAAGAAGTCTCGCTTGACCTCGGTCAAAAGGGCCATGCTGAACAAACAGTAAAAACCAGAAAAGCAGGACAGGCCATGGAGACATGGGAGCCTTGCTACGCTGATGGGCGGGATATAAATTGCCAACAGGCACTCTGGAGAAGAGTACGGTGTGTCCTGAAACAAGTAATAAACACAGCGTAGAGAGCATAGGGCACTTCCACTCATGGGCGTATAAATTGGGAAAACTAAAAATCAACAAGACACAGGCACCCTAAAGTTTACGGCTGCTCTGTTTCCAAGAACCTCCGCTTCGGTACACCTTCAATATCCCAGGAAAGAGAAAAATGGATAAAGAAATGGTGGTACTTGGCACAATGGAATATCACTCAGCCATGAAATCAATGTCATAAGGCTAGTTAGCAGCATGATGTGTGGATTTAGGTACGATGATTCTAAGTGAAATAAGTCACACAGAAAAAGACACTTATCCTAAGATATCGCTTATAGAGGGAATGTCAAAATCGCTACACTTGAACTGAATTACAAAACAGAACAGAGTCACACCTTTAGAAGACACACTATGGCTGCTTAACGGGAAAGGTGAGGTGGGGTGATGCATAAAACAAGGGTTTGAAATTAGCTCAGACACCGCTCCATAAGCCAAATATGTAATAGACAAGGCCTACTCCCTGCTCAGTGAACTGGACTCAACACCCCCTAGTCACCGCACAAGAATATATCTGACTAGTAATAATCTGAAAACCTATGTATCGATATCTCTCTGCAAGTGAATCAAGAGGGTGTAAAGCGGCATCAACACAGCAGGGAAAAGCAGCCAAGCCCGATTCTAAACATAAATTACTTTAAAAAACCCACAAAACAAAGACAGTGAAAGAGAGAGAAATTCTTACAAAATCCTTTCAGGGTCTCTGATGCAACCTGGATTGACCATATCTAGACCCACAGCTGGATGAGACATAAGGCTGGACACTCTTGGGGCTGAGAGGATTGGTGAGGTTGGCTGAGCAAACGCAGATACTTTAAAGTAACACTGCGGGGAACACACCCCATGGGTCTCAAATCTCCAGGTACAAGGGCATCTTCCTACATCAAAACATGCATGGGAAAGCCAGAAGATGGTATGCCGTGAGATCGGGAAAGGTTTCTAAAACGCACCTCATTTCTCCTCTCCTTGTGCTCGGGTTCACCATTCCAGCCGCTTGACTAACCATCTCCCTACTTGGAGAATCAGCACCTTTAACCTACTGTTTCGTCCAGGTTGCAATTTGTCCTGAGGATGAACGGGAAGACGGGGAACCAACGAAAGACTAGCCCTAGGTGTTGGGACAGGCACAGGTCACTCCATTTTCCCATCAGGAAGAAGAATGAACCACAGGCTCAGCCTGCCCCCCAGAACCAAAATAGGGCCTGAAGCAATCCTGCGCTTTTGCGGCCAGCTCCCAAAAAAGCGAGGAGACAAATGGAGCTCAGGGGCACTGCAATTCACAAACGTGCAGAGTTATAAATGAGAACTCTCGTCCTCAAATATATTGAGGGAAGGCAACGAAGAGGATTTGAAAGCAAGGCAGATTTGCAGGAAACAGATTTCAGGAGGTAGATTCGACTCGCCTTTAAAGCACATGAAAAGCGGCAAAAGGTTGACAATGATGCCCTTGGCCAAAAAGGGAGTATGCGTTTTTTCCTGAATATATTCAGGAAAAAACGCATACGCCCTTTATGGCCAACCAAGCAAGCCGGAAGGGCAAATCAGCGCTACAAAGAAGTCTCGCTTGCCCTCGGTCAAAAGGGCCATGCTGAACAAAGTGTAAAAACCAGAAAAGCAGGACAGGCCATGGAGACATGGGAGCCTTGCTACGCTGATGAGCGGGATGTAAATTGCCAACAGGCACTCTGGAGAAGAGTACGGTGTGTCCTGAAACAAGTAATAAACACAGCGTAGAGAGCATAGGGCACTTCCACTCATGGGCGTATAAATTGGGAAAACTAAAAATCAACAAGACACAGGCACCCTAAAGTTTACGGCTGCTCTGTTTCCAAGAACCTCCACTTCGGTACACCTTCAATATCCCAGGAAAGAGAAAAATGGATAAAGAAATGGTGGTACTTGGCACAATGGAATATCACTCAGCCATGAAATCAATGTCATAAGGCTAGTTAGCAGCATGATGAGTGGATTTAGATACGATGATTCTAAGTGAAATAAGTCACACAGAAAAAGACACTTATCCTAAGATATCGCTTATAGAGGGAATGTCAAAATCGCTACACTTGAACTGAATTACAAAACAGAACAGAGTCACACCTTTAGAAGACACACTATGGCTGCTTAACGGGAAAGGTGAGGTGGGGTGATGCATAAAACAAGGGTTTGAAATTAGCTCAGACACCGCTCCATAAGCCAAATATGTAATAGACAAGGCCTACTCCCTGCTCAGTGAACTGGACTCAACACACCCTAGTCACCACACAAGAATATATCTGACTAGTAAGAATCTGAAAACCTATGTATCGATATCTCTCTGCAAGTGAATCAAGAGGGTGTAAAGCGGCATCAACACAGCAGGGAAAAGCAGCCAAGCCCGATTCTAAACATAAATTACTTTAAAAAACCCACAAAACAAAGACAGTGAAAGAGAGAGAAATTCTTACAAAATCCGTTCAGGGTCAATGATGCAACCTGGATTGACCATATCTACACCCACAGCTGGATGAGACATAAGGCTGGACACTCTTGGGGCTGAGAGGATTGGTGAGGTTGGGTGAGCAAACGCAGATACTTTAAAGTAACACTGCGGGGAACACACCCCATGGGTCTCAAATCTCCAGGTACAAGGGCATCTTCCTACATCAAAACATGCATGGGAAACCCAGAAGATGGTATGCCATGAGATCGGGAAAGGTTTCTAAAACGCACCTCATTTCTCCTCTCCTTGTGCTCGGGTTCGCCATTCCAGCCGCTTGACTAACCATCTCCCTACTTGGAGAATCAGCACCTTTAACCTCCTGATTGTACAGGTTGCAGTTTGTCCTGAGGATGAACGGGAAGACGCGGAACCAACGAGAGACGAGCCCTAGGTGTTGGGACAGGCATACGTCACTCCATTTTCCCATCAGGAAGAAGAATGAACGACAGGCTCAGCCTGCCCCCCAGAACCAAAATAGGGCCTGAAGCAATCCTGCGCTTTTGCGGCCAGCTCCCAAAAAAGCGAGGAGACAAATGGAGCTCAGGGGCACTGCAATTCACAAACGTGCAGAGGTATAAATGAGAACTCTCGTCCACAAATATATTGAGGGAAGGCAACGAAGAGGATTTGAAAGCAAGGCAGATTTGCAGGAAACAGATTTCAGGAGGTAGATTCGACTCGCCTTTAAAGCACATGAAAAGCGGCAAAACGTTGACAATGATGCCCTTGGCCAAAAAGGGCGTATGCGTTTTTTCCTGAATATATTCAGGAAAAAACGCATACGCCCTTTTTGGCCAACCAAGCAAGCCGGAAGGGCAAATCACCGCTACAAAGAAGTCTCGCTTGCCCTCGGTCAAAAGGGCCATGCTGAACAAAGTGTAAAAACCAGAAAAGCAGGACAGGCCATGGAGACATGGGAGCCTTGCTACGCTGATGGGCAGGATATAAAAGGCCAACAGGCACTCTGGAGAAGAGTACGGTGTGTCCTGAAACAAGTAATAAACACAGCGTAGAGAGCATAGGGCACTTCCACTCATGGGCGTATAAATTGGGAAAACTAAAAATCAACAAGACACATGCACCCTAAAGTTTACGGCTGCTCTGTTTCCAAGAACCTCCGCTTCAGTACACCTTCAATATCCCAGGAAAGAGAAAAATGGATAATGAAATGGTGGTACTTGGCACAATGGAATATCACTCAGCCATGAAATCAATGTCATAAGGCTAGTTAGCAGCATGATGTGTGGATTTAGGTACGATGATTCTAAGTGAAATAAGTCACACAGAAAAAGACACTTATCCTAAGATATCGCTTATAGAGGGAATGTCAAAATCGCTACACTTGAACTGAATTACAAAACAGAACAGAGTCACACCTTTAGAAGACACACTATGGCTGCTTAACCGGAAAGGTGAGGTGGGGTGATGCATAAAACAAGGGTTTGAAATTAGCTCAGACACCGCTCCATAAGCCAAATATGTAATACACAAGGCCTACTCTCTGCTCAGTGAACTGGACTCAACACCCCCTAGTCACCACACAAGAATATATCTGACTAGTATGAATCTGAAAACCTATGTATTGATATCTCTCTGCAAGTGAATCAAGAGGCTGTAAAGCGGCATAAACACAGCAGGGAAAAGCAGCCAAACCCCATTCCAAAAATACATTACTTTAAAAAACCCACAAAACAAAGACAGTGAAAGAGAGAGAAATTCTTACAAAATCCGTTCAGGGTCTATGATGCAACCTGGATTGACCATATCTAGACCCACAGCTGGATGAGACATAAGGCTGGACACTCTTGGGGCTGAGAGGATTGGTGAGGTTGGGTGAGCAAACGCAGATACTTTAAAGTAACACTGCGGGGAACACACCCCATGGGTCTCAAATCTCCAGGTACAAGGGAATCTTCCTACATCAAAACATGCATGGGAAACCCAGAAGATGGTATGCCGTGAGATCGGGAAAGGTTTCTAAAACGCACCTCATTTCTCCTCTCCTTGTGCTCGGGTTCGCCATTCCAGCCGCTTGACTAACCATCTCCCTAATCGGAGAATCAGCACCTTTAACCTACAGTTTCGTCCAGGTTGCAATTTGTCCTGAGGATGAACGGGAAGACGGGGAACCAACGAAAGACTAGCCCTAGGTGTTGGGACAGGCACAGGTCACTCCATTTTCCCATCAGGAAGAAGAATGAACCACAGGCTCAGCCTGCCCCCCAGAACCAAAATAGGGCCTGAAGCAATCCTGCGCTTTTGCGGCCAGCTCCCAAAAAAGCGAGGAGACAAATGGAGCTCAGGGGCACTGCAATTCACAAACGTGCAGAGTTATAAATGAGAACTCTCGTCCACAAATATATTGAGGGAAGGCAACGAAGAGGATTTGAAAGCAAGGCAGATTTGCAGGAAACAGATTTCAGGAGGTAGATTCGACTCGCCTTTAAAGCACATGAAAAGCGGCAAAACGTTGACAATGATGCCCTTGGCCAAAAAGGGCGTATGCGTTTTTTCCTGAATATATTCAGGAAAAAACGCATACGCCCTTTTTGGCCAACCAAGCAAGCCGGAAGGGCAAATCAGCGCTACAAAGAAGTCTCGCTTGCCCTCGGTCAAAAGGGCCATGCTAAACAAAGTGTAAAAACCAGAAAAGCAGGACAGGCCATGGAGACATGGGAGCCTTGCTACGCTGATGGGCGGGATGTAAATTGCCAACAGGCACTCTGGAGAAGAGTACGGTGTGTCCTGAAACAAGTAATAAACACAGCGTAGAGAGCATAGGGCACTTCCACTCAAGGGCGTATAAATTGGGAAAACTAAAAATCAACAAGACACAGGCACCCTAAAGTTTACGGCTGCTCTGTTTCCAAGAACCTCCGCTTCGGTACACCTTCAATATCCCAGGAAAGAGAAAAATGGATAAAGAAATGGTGGTACTTGGCACAATGCAATATCACTCAGCCATGAAATCAATGTCATAAGGCTAGTTAGCAGCATGATGAGTGGATTTAGATACGATGATTCTAAGTGAAATAAGTCACACAGAAAAAGACACTTATCCTAAGATATCGCTTATAGAGGGAATGTCAAAATGGCTACACTTGAACTGAATTACAAAACAGAACAGTGTCACACCTTTAGAAGACACACTATGGCTGCTTAACGGGAAAGGTGAGGTGGGGTGATGCATAAAACAAGGGTTTGAAATTAGCTCAGAGACCGCTCCATAAGCCAAATATGTAATAGACAAGGCCTACTCCCTGCTCAGTGAACTGGACTCAACACACCCTAGTCACCACACAAGAATATATCTGACTAGTAAGAATCTGAAAACCTATGTATCGATATCTCTCTGCAAGTGAATCAAGAGGGTGTAAAGCGGCATCAACACAGGAGGGAAAAGCAGCCAAGCCCGATTCTAAACATAAATTACTTTAAAAAACCCACAAAACAAAGACAGTGAAAGAGAGAGAAATTCTTACAAAATCCGTTCAGGGTCTATGATGCAACCTGGATTGACCATATCTAGACCCACAGCTGGATGAGACATAAGGCTGGACACTCTTGGGGCTGAGAGGATTGGTGAGGTTGGGTGAGCAAACGCAGATACTTTAAAGTAACACTGCGGGGAACACACCCCATGGGTCTCAAATCTCCAGGTACAAGGGCATCTTCCTACATCAAAACATGCATGGGAAACCCAGAAGATGGTATGCCATGAGATCGGGAAAGGTTTCTAAAACGCACCTCATTTCTCCTCTCCTTGTGCTCGGGTTCGCCATTCCAGCCGCTTGACTAACCATCTCCCTACTTGGAGAATCAGCACCTTTAACCTCCTGATTGTACAGGTTGCAGTTTGTCCTGAGGATGAACGGGAAGACGCGGAACCAACGAGAGACGAGCCCTAGGTGTTGGGACAGGCATAGGTCACTCCATTTTCCCATCAGGAAGAAGAATGAACCACAGGCTCAGCCTGCCCCCCAGAACCAAAATAGGGCCTGAAGCAATCCTGCGCTTTTGCGGCCAGCTCCCAAAAAAGCGAGGAGACAAATGGAGCTCAGGGGCACTGCAATTCACAAACGTGCAGAGTTATAAATGAGAACTCTCGTCCACAAATATATTGAGGGAAGGCAACGAAGAGGATTTGAAAGCAAGACAGATTTGCAGGAAACAGATTTCAGGAGGTAGATTCGACTCGCCTTTAAAGCACATGAAAAGCGGCAAAACGTTGACAATGATGCCCTTGGCCAAAAAGGGCGTATGCGTTTTTCCTGAATATATTCAGGAAAAAACGCATACGCCCTTTTTGGCCAACCAAGCAAGCCGGAAGGGCAAATCAGCGCTACAAAGAAGTCTCGCTTGCCCTCGGTCAAAAGGGCCATGCTGAACAAAGTGTAAAAACCAGAAAAGCAGGACAGGCCATGGAGACATGGGAGCCTTGCTACGCTGATGGGCGGGACGTAAATTGCCAACAGGCACTCTGGAGAAGAGTACGGTGTGTCCTGAAACAAGTAATAAACACAGCGTAGAGAGCATAGGACACTTCCACTCAAGGGCGTATAAATTGGGAAAACTAAAAATCAACAAGACACAGGCACCCTAAAGTTTACGGCTGCTCTGTTTCCAAGAACCTCCGCTTCAGTACACCTTCAATATCCCAGGAAAGAGAAAAATGGATAAAGAAATGGTGGTACTTGGCACAATGGAATATCTCTCAGCCATGAAATCAATGTCATAAGGCTAGTTAGCAGCATGATGAGTGGATTTAGGTACGATGATTCTAAGTGAAATAAGTCACACAGAAAAAGACACTTATCCTAAGATATCGCTTATAGAGGGAATGTCAAAATGGCTACACTTGAACTGAATTACAAAACAGAACAGTGTCACACCTTTAGAAGACACACTATGGCTGCTTAACGGGAAAGGTGAGGTGGGGTGATGCATAAAACAAGGGTTTGAAATTAGCTCAGAGACCGCTCCATAAGCCAAATATGTAATAGACAAGGCCTACTCCCTGCTCAGTGAACTGGACTCAACACACCCTAGTCACCACACAAGAATATATCTGACTAGTAAGAATCTGAAAACCTATGTATCGATATCTCTCTGCAAGTGAATCAAGAGGGTGTAAAGCGGCATCAACACAGCAGGAAAAGCAGCCAAGCCCGATTCTAAACATAAATTACTTTAAAAAACCCACAAAACAAAGACAGTGAAAGAGAGAGAAATTCTTACAAAATCCGTTCAGGGTCTATGATGCAACCTGGATTGACCATATCTAGACCCACAGCTGGATGAGACATAAGGCTGGACACTCTTGGGGCTGAGAGGATTGGTGAGGTTGGGTGAGCAAACGCAGATACTTTAAAGTAACACTGCGGGGAACACACCCCATGGGTCTCAAATCTCCAGGTACAAGGGCATCTTCCTACATCAAAACATGCATGGGAAACCCAGAAGATGGTATGCCATGAGATCGGGAAAGGTTTCTAAAACGCACCTCATTTCTCCTCTCCTTGTGCTCGGGTTCGCCATTCCAGCCGCTTGACTAACCATCTCCCTACTTGGAGAATCAGCACCTTTAACCTCCTGATTGTACAGGTTGCAATTTGTCCTGAGGATGAACGGGAAGACGCGGAACCAACGAGAGACGAGCCCTAGGTTTTGGGACAGGCATAGGTCACTCCATTTTCCCATCAGGAAGAAGAATGAACCACAGGCTCAGCCTGCCCCCCAGAACCAAAATAGGGCCTGAAGCAATCCTGCGCTTTTGCGGCCAGCTCCCAAAAAAGCGAGGAGACAAATGGAGCTCAGGGGCACTGCAATTCACAAACGTGCAGAGTTATAAATGAGAACTCTCGTCCACAAATATATTGAGGGAAGGCAACGAAGAGGATTTGAAAGCAAGGCAGATTTGCAGGAAACAGATTTCAGGAGGTAGATTCGACTCGCCTTTAAAGTACATGAAAAGCAGCAAAACGTTGACAATGATGCCCTTGGCCAAAAAGGGCGAATGCGTTTTTTCCTGAATATATTCAGGAAAAAACGCATTCGCCCTTTTTGGCCAACCAAGCAGGCCGGAAGGGCAAATCAGCGCTACAAAGAAGTCTCGCTTGCCCTCGGTCAAAAGGGCCATGCTGAACAAAGTGTAAAAACGAGAAAAGCAGGACAGGCCATGGAGACATGGGAGTCTTGCTACGCTGATGGGCGGAATGTAAATTGCCAACAGGCACTCTGGAGAAGAGTACGGTGTGTCCTGAAACAAGTAATAAACACAGCGTAGAGAGCATAGGGCACTTCCACGCAAGGGCGTATAAATTGGGAAAACTAAAAATCAACAAGACACAGGCACCCTAAAGTTTACGGCTGCTCTGTTTCCAAGAACCTCCACTTCGGTACACCTTCAATATCCCAGGAAAGAGAAAAATGGATAAAGAAATGGTGGTGCTTGGCACAATGGAATATCACTCAACCATGAAATCAATGTCATAAGGCTAGTTAGCTGCATGATGAGTGGATTTAGATACGATGATTCTAAGTGAATTAAGTCACACAGAAAAAGACACTTATCCTAAGATATCGCTTATAGAGGGAACGTCAAAATCGCTACACTTGAACTGAATTACAAAACAGAACAGAGTCACACCTTTAGAAGACACACTATGGCTGCTTAACGGGAAAGGTGAGGTGGGGTGATGCATAAAACAAGGGTTTGAAATTAGCTCAGAGACCGCTCCATAAGCCAAATATGTAATAGACAAGGCCTACTCCCTGCTCAGTGAACTGGACTCAACACACCCTAGACACCACACAAGAATATATCTGACTAGTAAGAATCTGAAAACCTATGTATCGATATCTCTCTGCAAGTGAATCAAGAGGGTGTAAAGCGGCATCAACACAGCAGGGAAAAGCAGCCAAGCCCGATTCTAAACATAAATTACTTTAAAAAACCCACAAAACAAAGACAGTGAAAGAGAGAGAAATTCTTACAAAATCCGTTCAGGGTCTCTGATGCAAGCTGGATTGACCATATCTAGACCCACAGCTGGATGAGACATAAGGCTGGACACTCTTGGGGCTGAGAGGATTGGTGAGGTTGGGTGAGCAAACGCAGATACTTTAAAGTAACACTGCGGGGAACACACCCCATAGGTCTCAAATCTCCAGGTACAAGGGAATCTTCCTACATCAAAACATGCATGGGAAACCCAGAAGATGGTATGCCATGAGATCGGGAAAGGTTTCTAAAACGCACCTCATTTATCCTCTCCTTGTGCTCGGGTTCGCCATTCCAGCCACTTGACTAACCATCTCCCTACTTGGAGAATCAGCACCTTTAACCTCCTGTTTCTTACAGGTTGCAATTTGTCCTGAGGATGAACGGGAAGACGCGGAACCAACGAGAGACGAGCCCTAGGTGTTGGGACAGGCATAGGTGACTCCATTTTCCCATCAGGAAGAAGAATGAACCACAGGCTCAGCCTGCCCCCCAGAACCAAAATAAGGCCTGAAGCAATCCTGCGCTTTTGCGGCCAGCTCCCAAAAAAGCGAGGAGACAAATGGAGCTCAGGGGCACTGCAATCCACAAACGTGCAGAGTTATAAATGAGAACTCTCGTCCACAAATATATTGAGGGAAGGCAACGAAGAGGATTTGAAAGCAAGGCAGATTTGCAGGAAACAGATTTCAGGATGTAGATTCGACTCGCGTTTAAAGCCCATGAAAAGCGGCAAAACGTTGACAATGATGCCCTTGGCCAAAAAGGGCGTATGCGTTTTTTCCTGAATATATTCAGGAAAAAACGCATACGCCCTTTTTGGCCAACCAAGCAAGCCGGAAGGGCAAATCAGCGCTACAAAGAAGTCTCGCTTGCCCTCGGTGAAAAGGGCCATGCTGAACAAAGTGTAAAAACCAGAAAAGCAGGACAGGCCATGGAGACATGGGATTCTTGCTACGCTGATGGGCGGGATGTAAATTGCCAACAGGCACTCTGGAGAAGAGTACGGTGTGTCCTGAAACAAGTAATAAACACAGCGTAGAGAGCATAGGGCACTTCCACTCATGGGCGTATAAATTGGGAAAACTAAAAATCAACAAGACACAGGCACCCTAAAGTTTACGGCTGCTCTGTTTCCAAGAACCTCCGCTTCGGTACACCTTCAATATCCCAGGAAAGAGAAAAATGGATAAAGAAATGGTGGTACTTGGCACAATGGAATATCACTCAGCCATGAAATCAATGTCATAAGGCTAGTTAGCAGCATGATGTGTGGATTTAGGTACGATGATTCTAAGTGAAATAAGTCAAACAGAAAAAGACACTTATCCTAAGATATCACTTATAGAGGGAATGTCAAAATCGCTACACTTGAACTGAATTACAAAACAGAACAGAGTCACACCTTTAGAAGACACACTATGGTTGCTTAACGGGAAAGGTGAGGTGGGGTGATGCATAAAACAAGGGTTTGAAATTAGCTCAGACACCGCTCCATAAGCCAAATATGTAATAGACAAGGCCTACTCCCTGCTCAGTGAACTGACTCAACACCCCCTAGTCACCGCACAAGAATATATCTGACTAGTATGAATCTGAAAACCTATGTATCGATATCTCTCTGCAAGTGAATCAAGAGGGTGTAAAGCGGCATCAACACAGCAGGGAAAAGCAGCCAAACCCCATTCTAAACATACATTACTTTAAAAAACCCACAAAGCAAAGACAGTGAAAGAGAGAGAAATTCTTACAAAATCCGTTCAGGGTCTCTGATGCAACCTGGATTTACCATATCTAGACCCACAGCTGGATGAGACATAAGGCTGGACACTCTTGGGGCTGAGTGGATTGGTGAGGTTGGGTGAGCAAATGCAGATACTTTAAAGTAATACCGCGGGGTACCCACCCCATGGGTCTCAAATCTCCAGGTACAAGGGCATCTTCCTACATCAAAACATGCATGGGAAACCCAGAAGATGGTATGCCGTGAGATCGGGAAAGGTTTCTAAAACGCACTTCATTTCTCCTCTCCTTGTGCTTGGGTTCTCCATTCCAGCCGCTTGACTAACCATCTCCCTACTTGGAGAATCAGCGCCTTTAACCTACTGTTTCGTCCAGGTTGCAATTTGCCCTGAGGATGAACGGGAAGACGGGGAACCAACGGAAGACTAGCCCTAGGTGTTGGGACAGGCACAGGTCACTCCATTTTCCCATCAGGAAGAAGAATGAACCACAGGCTCAGCCTGCCCCCCAGAACAAAAATAGGGCCTGAAGCAATCCTGCGCTTTTGCGGCCAGCTCCCAAAAAAGCGAGGAGACAAATGGAGCTCAGGGGCACTGCAATTCACAAACGTGCAGAGTTATAAATGAGAACTCTCGTCCACAAATATATTGAGGGAAGGCAACGAAGAGGATTTGAAAGCAAGGCAGATTTGCAGGAAACAGATTTCAGGAGGTAGATTCGACTCGCCTTTAAAGCACATGAAAAGCGGCAAAACGTTGACAATGATGCCCTTGGCCAAAAAGGGCGTATGCGTTTTTTCCTGAATATATTCAGGAAAAAACGCATACGCCCTTTTTGACCAACCAAGCAGGCCGGAAGGGCAAATCAGCGCTACAAAGAAGTCTCGCTTGCCCTCGGTCAAAATGGCCATGCTGAACAAAGTGTAAAAACCAGAAAAGCAGGACAGGCCATGGAGAAATGGGAGCCTTGCTACGCTGATGGGCGGGATGTAAATTGCCAACAGGCACTCTGGAGAAGAGTACGGTGTGTCCTGAAACAAGTAATAAACACAGCGTAGAGAGCATAGGGCACTTCCACTCAAGGGCGTATAAATTGGGAAAACTAAAAATCAACAAGACACAGGCACCCTAAAGTTTACGGCTGCTCTGTTTCCAAGAACCTCCACTTCGGTACACCTTCAATATCCCAGGAAAGAGAAAAATGGATAAAGAAATGGTGGTACTTGGCACAATGGAATATCACTCAACCATGAAATCAATGTCATAAGGCTAGTTAGCAGCATGATGAGTGGATTTAGATACGATGATTCTAAGTGAAATAAGTCACACAGAAAAAGACACTTATCCTAAGATATCGCTTATAGAGGGAATGTCAAAATCGCTACACTTGAACTGAATTACAAAACAGAACAGAGTCACACCTTTAGAAGACACACTATGGCTGCTTAACGGGAAAGGTGAGGTGGGGTGATGCATAAAACAAGGGTTTGAAATTAGCTCAGAGACCGCTCCATAAGCCAAATATGTAATAGACAAGGCCTACTCCCTGCTCAGTGAACTGGACTCAACACACCCTAGACACCACACAAGAATATATCTGACTAGTAAGAATCTGAAAACCTATGTATCGATATATCTCTGCAAGTGAATCAAGAGGGTGTAAAGCGGCATCAACACAGCAGGGAAAAGCAGCCAAGCCCGATTCTAAACATAAATTACTTTAAAAAACCCACAAAACAAAGACAGTGAAAGAGAGAGAAATTCTTACAAAATCCGTTCAGGGTCTATGATGCAACCAGGATTGACCATATCTAGACCCACAGCTGGATGAGACATAAGGCTGGACACTCTTGGGGCTGAGAGGATTGGTGAGGTTGGGTGAGCAAACGCAGATACTTTAAAGTAACACTGCGGGGAACACACCCCATGGGTCTCAAATCTCCAGGTACAAGGGCATCTTCCTACATGAAAACATGCATGGGAAAGCCAGAAGATGGTATGCCATGAGATCGGGAAAGGTTTCTAAAACGCACCTCATTTCTCCTCTCCTTGTGCTCGGGTTCGCCATTCCAGCCGCTTGACTAACCATCTCCCTACTTGGAGAATCAGCACCTTTAACCTCCTGATTGTACAGGTTGCAATTTGTCCTGAGGATGAACGGGAAGACGCGGAACCAACGAGAGACGAGCCCTAGGTGTTGGGACAGGCATAGGTCACTCCATTTTCCCATCAGGAAGAAGAATGAATCACAGGCTCAGCCTGACCCCCAGAACCAAAATAGGGCCTGAAGCAATCCTGCGCTTTTGCGGCCAGCTCCCAAAAAAGCGAGGAGACAAATGGAGCTCAGGGGCACTGCAATTCACAAACGTGCAGAGTTATAAATGAGAACTCTCGTCCACAAATATATTGAGGGAAGGCAACGAAGAGGATTTGAAAGCAAGGCAGATTTGCAGGAAACAGATTTCAGGAGGTAGATTCGACTCGCCTTTAAAGCACATGAAAAGCGGCAAAACGTTGAAAATGATGCCCTTGGCCAAAAAGGGCGTATGCGTTTTTTCCTGAATATATTCAGGAAAAAACGCATACGCCCTTTTTGGCCAACCAAGCAAGCCGGAAGGGCAAATCAGCGCTACAAAGAAGTCTCGCTTGCCCTCGGTCAAAAGGGCCATGCTGAACAAAGTGTAAAAACCAGAAAAGCAGGACAGGCCATGGAGACATGGGAGCCTTGCTACGCTGATGGGCGGGATGTAAATTGCCAACAGGCACTCTGGAGAAGAGTACGGTGTGTCCTGAAACAAGTAATAAACACAGCGTAGAGAGCATAGGGCACTTCCACTCAAGGGCGTATAAATTGGGAAAACTAAAAATCAACAAGACACAGGCACCCTAAAGTTTACGGCTGCTCTGTTTCCAAGAACCTCCGCTTCGGTACACCTTCAATATCCCAGGAAAGAGAAAAATGGATAAAGAAATGGTGGTACTTGGCACAATGGAAGAGCACTCAGCCATGAAATCAATGTCATAAGGCTAGTTAGCAGCATGATGTGTGGATTTAGGTACGATGATTCTAAGTGAAATAAGTCACACAGAAAAAGACACTTATCCTAAGATATCGCTTATAGAGGGAATGTCAAAATCGCTACACTTGAACTGAATTACAAAACAGAACAGAGTCACACCTTTAGAAGACACACTATGGCTGCTTAACGGGAAAGGTGAGGTGGGGTGATGCATAAAACAAGGGTTTGAAATTAGCTCAGAGACCGCTCCATAAGCCAAATATGTAATAGACAAGGCCTACTCCCTGCTCAGTGAACTGGACTCAACACACCCTAGTCACCACACAAGAATATATCTGACTAGTAAGAATCTGAAAACCTATGTATCAATATCTCTCTGCAAGTGAATCAAGAGGGTATAAAGCGGCATCAACACAGCAGGGAAAAGCAGCCAAGCCCGATTCTAAACATAAATTACTTTAAAAAACCCACAAAACAAAGACAGTGAAAGAGAGAGAAATTCTTACAAAATCCGTTTAGGGTCTATGATGCAACCTGGATTGACCATATCTAGACCCACAGCTGGATGAGACATAAGGCTGGATACTCTTGGGGCTGAGAGGTTTGGTGAGGTTGGGTGAGCAAACGCAGATACTTTAAAGTAACACTGCGGGGAACACACCCCATGGGTCTCAAATCTCCAGGTACAAGGGCATCTTCCTACATCAAAACATGCATGGGAAACCCAGAAGATGGTATGCCATGAGATCGGGAAAGGTTTCTAAAACGCACCTCATTTCTCCTCTCCTTGTGCTCGGGTTCGCCATTCCAGCCGCTTGACTAACCATCTCCCTACTTGGAGAATCAGCACCTTTAACCTCCTGATTGTACAGGTTGCAATTTGTCCTGAGGATGAACGGGAAGACGCGGAACCAACGAGAGACGAGTCCTAGGTGTTGGGACAGGCATAGGTCACTCCATTTTCCCATCAGGAAGAAGAATGAACCACAGGCTCAGCCTGCCCCCCAGAACCAATATAGGGCCTGAAGCAATCCTGCGCTTTTGCGGCCAGCTCCCAAAAAAGCGAGGAGACAAATGGAGCTCAGGGGCACTGCAATTCACAAACGTGCAGAGTTATAAATGAGAACTCTCGTCCACAAATATATTGAGGGAAGGCAACGAAGAGGATTTGAAAGCAAGGCAGATTTGCAGGAAACAGATTTCAGGAGGTAGATTCGACTCGCCTTTAAAGCACATGAAAAGCGGCAAAAGGTTGACAATGATGCCCTTGGCCAAAAAGGGCGTATGCGTTTTTTCTTGAATATATTCAGGAAAAAACGCATACGCCCTTTATGGCCAACCAAGCAAGCCGGAAGGGCAAATCAGCGCTACAAAGAAGTCTCGCGTGCCCTCGGTCAAAAGGGCCATGCTGAACAAAGTGTAAAAACCAGAAAAGCAGGACAGGCCATGGAGACATGGGAGCCTTGCTACGCTGATGGGCGGGATGTAAATTGCCAACAGGCACTCTGGAGAAGAGTACGGTGTGTCCTGAAACAAGTAATAAACACAGCGTAGAGAGCATAGGGCACTTCCACTCAAGGGCGTATAAATTGGGAAAACTAAAAATCAACAAGACACAGGCACCCTAAAGTTTACGGCTGCTCTGTTTCCAAGAACCTCCGCTTCGGTACACCTTCAATATCCCAGGAAAGAGAAAAATGGATAAAGAAATGGTGGTACTTGGCACAATGGAATATCACTCAGCCATGAAATCAATGTCATAAGGCTAGTTAGCAGCATGATGAGTGGATTTAGATACGATGATTCTAAGTGAAATAAGTCACACAGAAAAAGACACTTATCCTAAGATATCGCTTTTAGGGGGAATGTCAAAATCGCTACACTTGAACTGAATTACAAAACAGAAGATAGTCACAGCTTTAGAAGACACACTATGGCTGCTTAACCGGAAAGGTGAGGTGGGGTGATGCATAAAACAAGGGTTTGAAATTAGCTCAGAGACCGCTCCATAAGCCGAATATGTACTAGACAAGGCCTACTCCCTGCTCAGTGAACTGGACTCAACACACCCTAGTCACCACACAAGAATATATCTGACTAGTAAGAATCTGAAAACCTATGTATCGATATCTCTCTGCAAGTGAATCAAGAGGGTGTAAAGCGGCATCAACACAGCAGGGAAAAGCAGCCAAGCCCGATTCTAAACATAAATTACTTTAAAAAACCCACAAAACAAAGACAGTGAAAGAGAGAGAAATTCTTACAAAATCCGTTCAGGGTCTCTGATGCAACCTGGATTGACCATATCTAGACCCACAGCTGGATGAGACATAAGGCTGGATACTCTTGGGGCTGAGAGGTTTGGTGAGGTTGGGTGAGCAAACCCAGATACTTTAAAGTAACACTGCGGGGAACACACCCCATGGGTCTCAAATCTCCAGGTACAAGGGCATCTTCCTACATCAAAACATGCATGGGAAACCCAGAAGTTGGTATGCCATGAGATCGGGAAAGGTTTCTAAAACGCACCTCATTTCTCCTCTCCTTGTGCTCGGGTTCGCCATTCCAGCCGCTTGACTAACCATCTCGCTACTTGGAGAATCAGCACCTTTAACCTCCTGATTGTACAGGTTGCAATTTGTCCTGAGGATGAACGGGAAGACGCGGAACCAACGAGAGACGAGTCCTAGGTGTTGGGACAGGCATAGGTCACTCCATTTTCCCATCAGGAAGAAGAATGAACCACAGGCTCAGCCTGCCCCCCAGAACCAAAATAGGGCTTGAAGCAATCCAGCGCTTTTGCGGCCAGCTCCCAAAAAAGCGAGGAGACAAATGGAGCTCAGGGGCACTGCAATTCACAAACGTGCAGAGTTATAAATGAGAACTCTCGTCCACAAATATATTGAGGGAAGGCAACGAAGAGGATTTGAAAGCAAGGCAGATTTGCAGTAAACAGATTTCAGGAGGTAGATTCGACTCGCCTTTAAAGCACATGTAAAGCGGCAAAACGGTGACAATGATGCCCTTGGCCAAAAAGGGCGTATGCGTTTTTTCCTGAATATATTCAGGAAAAAACGCATACGCCCTTTTTGGCCAACCAAGCAAGCCGTAAGGGCAAATCAGCGCTACAAAGAAGTCTCGCTTGCCCTCGGTCAAAAGGGCCATGCTGAACAAAGTGTAAAAACCAGAAAAGCAGGACAGGCCATGGAGACATGGGAGCCTTGCTACGCTGATGGGCGGGATGTAAATTGCCAACAGGCACTCTGGAGAAGAGTACGCTGTGTCCTGAAACAAGTAATAAACACAGCGTAGAGAGCATAGGGCACTTCCACTCATGGGCGTATAAATTGGGAAAACTAAAAATCAACAAGACACAGGTACCCTAAAGTTTACGGCTGCTCTGTTTCCAAGAACCTCCGCTTCGGTACACCTTCAATATCGCAGGAAAGAGAAAAATGGAAAAAGAAATGGTGGTACTTGGCACAATGGAATATCACTCAGCCATGAAATCAATGTCATAAGGCTAGTTAGCAGCATGATGAGTGGATTTAGGTACGATGATTCTAAGTGAAATAAGTCACACAGAAAAAGACACTTATCCTAAGATATCGCTTATAGAGGGAATGTCAAAATCGCTACACTTGAACTGAATTACAAAACAGAACAGAGTCACACCTTTAGAAGACACACTATGGCTGCTTAACGGGAAAGGTGAGGTGGGGTGATGCATAAAACAAGGGTTTGAAATTAGCTCAGAGACTGCTCCATAAGCCAAATATGTAATAGACAAGGCTTACTCCCTGCTCAGTGAACTGGACTCAACACACCCTAGTCACCACACAAGAATATATCTGACTAGTAAGAATCTGAAAACCTATGTATCGATATCTCTCTGCAAGTGAATCAAGAGGGTGTAAAGCGGCATCAACACAGCAGGGAAAGGCAACCAAGACCGATTCTAAACGTAAATTACTTT